>NC_029780.3:6021777-6044499 GCF_000817695.3 Arachis duranensis | reverse complement strand
TTTTTTGGGTTATATATAACTGAAGTGGTGTCTAAGAAGGAAGTACTATTTTATTCGAAATACCATTATAGTGAACATTAGTTGGTTCTAAATTTCTTTAGCTTGGTTAAAATTTCATAAAATGTCTCAATCTTATGCTACTGCAAGATTATATAGAAAAAATTATTTAAAGAGAAAGAGAGGACAACAAGTTGAAGATAGAAGAGGTCAGTTTTGCTATATTCACTTTTGGATTTTTTTGAAAGAAATTAAAATTTACATCTTTTCATTACAAATGCTTTTTACTATTATAAAATCGGTGTTCAATTAATATTATTGGTTGGATTTCTATGCTTTATTGTTTGATGTTGTTCCTACTTCTAATATTTCTCTTATTTTAAGTTTAAATATATTGGTACGTGGTATTTATTAACCTACCTGTTTAATTTTTTTGCTCTTCCCATAGTTTTAATTTTACGTTTAAAGTTCTTTTTTTTTCTTTAGGGGGATCAATTATTTTGCAAGATACTCCAATTATTAATGCCAATTTCATATTATCAGGTATGAGTTTATTGTTTTAAATTTTTTAATTTCTTCGTTAACTTAGAAAGTATAGTTATTATTTACATTATTTTTTTAATTATTTTAAAATATAAAAAGGACTCTTTTCTAATCATTGTTATCATGTTTATATTTTTTGTCTATTTATTTTGGTTTATATATTTCATTATTGAATTAATTTTTGTATATTCTTTTTATGTTGTTTATTATGCATTTAGTTATTAATAACTTCATACTTCATGATTGTCTGTTTAAATATTTATTTGACGTGTATATCTTTATATTTGATTTATTTATAATAAGTTTTTTTTTTTGTTTCATAATAAAAACCCAAATCAAGATGACTCTGAAATATATGATCCTACTATAAATTCTTGGAATGAGCTTCGGTCTCCTGTTGATCATCCACTTTTTTCACAAAGTGAAGTTCAAGGTATTTCAGTATACTTATAATTGATTTATTTATGGAGTTTGCATTTTTCGTATTAATTTAGATATAATCTACTCATTCAGTATATTTAGTCACGTTATGTTCCTTTTATAATTTTAATATTCTGGTCGTAATAAAATTTATATGACATTTTTTTACCAAATATAATATGAAAAAAATAGTATTCATTGATTTTAAATACTTTCAATACAAGTGTCTCAAATTTGGTTAGATTATTATTATTATCAAATATTTATATTTTCAATTTGTAGACAATGAGTATCCAGTGAATAATTTCTGAATCTTTAATTGTTTTACTGGTATATTTTTTTAAGAAAAAAAAATTAAGAAGCATTTAAGTCTTTATTTAATATAATTTTTTTACTTAGTTAAATTTGTAAGGATTTGTTTATTATTTAAATTTTTTATTCATTTTTGTAGGTTGTCTCGATATTGGTGACCCTGTGTATACTTGTTTATATTGTGGTGCATCGTTTTGGTTACTAGAGCGGGTTGAAAAACAGTCAAGAATTAATCAGCCTCTTTTTACACTTTGTTGTTTTCAAGGAAAAATTCAATTACCGTATCTTCAGAAAGCTCCAGATTTATTATATAATTTGATTCATGGTCATGATAGTAAGTCTTTACAGTTTCAGAAGAAAATTCGGTATTATAATAGTATGTTTGCTTTCACTTCTCTTGGTGGTAAAGTAATAGACTCAGTGAATGATGGAACTGGCCCACCACAATTCATCATAAGTGGTCAAAATTATCATAGGATTGGAAGTTTATTACCTCAGGCTGGTCAAGTTCCGAAATTTGCCCAATTATACATATATGACACAAAACATGAGTTAACGCATAGAGAAGGAATATTTGGATAAGGTCAACTCTTACAAAAATTTTGTTATGATTGTTTGTAATTTTAATTTGTTTCTTTTATTTTCAATTTCATTTTTAGTTAGTAAGATACTAATATGGATGTAACTTTGATTATTATAATCAAAATGTTCGTATCCTATTGTTTAAATATTGTTGTTAAGATTCATTCTAATTATAAAAAATGCATTTTTTTCATTTTAAGTAAAATTACTTAGTAATATTGTGTTATTATTTTTCTTAATTATAGGCAAAGTTCAAATATAGATAGACAGCTGATAATTGATTTGACCCAAATGATTGATCAACACAATCCCATAGCACAATCATTTAGAAGAGTGAGGGAATTCCATGAGAATCACCCGTCTCAGATGTTTTCTTTGAAATTGTTTAGTCAAAGAGAACGTGATCGAAGAGTTTATAATTATCCTTCGTGCGATGAAGTTGCTGCTTTGGTTGTTGGTGATTTTGATTCTTCTGATACTGGTCGTGATGTCATTGTTAAATCTGCAACTGGCCAACTTCAAAGAATATATGAGACACATGCTTTATACTGGCCATTGCAATATCCCTTGCTTTTTCCTTACGGGGAAGATGGTTATCAATTGGGTATTCCTTATCGAGATATTCAAGATATAAATGTTGCAGGGAGAAGAACTAGAGTATCCATGCGAGAATTTATCTATTTTCGTTTGCAAATGAGAGAGGATGAGGATAGCATTATTCATAAGTCTAGAAGATTGTTCCAACAGTTTGTTGTTGATTCATTCTCTATGATTGAGTCACAGAGGCTTTATGAAATCAGGAAAAAACATAGCACAATTAGAGGAGAAGTCTTACAAGGTATTGAAGAAGCTATGCGACGCGGTGATACTGAAGCATCATCAATTGGTACTCGAGTGATTTTGCCTTCTTCTTTCACTGGTGGTAAACGTTACATGTTTAATAATTGCCAAGATGCTATGGCTATTTGTAAGCATTTTGGGTATCCAGATCTATTTCTTACCCTTACTTGCAATCCTAACTGGCCTGAGTTTCAAAGATATATTAATCGTGATCAAGTTCCAATTGCTGATCGGCCAGACATTGCTTGCCGAGTCTTTCATGCTAAGATGAAGTGTCTTCTTAATGATCTTAAGAATGATGTTTTTTTTGGTCCTCTTAATGCAGGTATATCGAATATAGACAATTCTATATTGAATTTATGCTAAATTTCTATATTTACCGACATTTTTTTACTATTTAGGTATGTATACAATTGAGTTTCAAAAAAGAGGTTTGCCACATGCACATATTCTACTTTGGCTTGATGGAAGGAATAGATTGCAGAATATTGAAATTGTTGATGAGTTGATTTGTGCGGAACTTCCTAATCCTATGAAGTTTTCACATTTGTATAGTGTGGTTAGTAAATACATGATTCATGGCCCTTGTGGTAGGGTAAGACCAACTTCTCCATGCATGAAAGATGGAAGATGCTCCAAGTTTTATCCGAAGCAGTTTGTTAATTATACGAGTTTTGATGAAGATGGTTATCCTATTTACAAGCGTCGAGATATTGGTGTTACAGTTAAAAGTCATGGTGTTGATCTTGATAATAGATTTGTTGTTCCATATAATCCATTATTGTTGATGAAGTACCAGGCTCATATTAATTTGGAATTTTGCAACAAGTCAAATGTTATAAAGTATCTTTTCAAGTACATTAACAAGGGTCCAGATCGTGTAACTGCAACTATTAGTCATTCAACTGAGACAACTCATTCTTTTGAAGTGGTTGATGAGATCAAACAGTATTATGATTGTCGGTATCTTTCACCTTGTGAATCTATGTGGAGAATTTTTGCATATGAAATTCATCATAGATGGCCACCTGTGCAAAGACTCAGATTTCATTTACCTAATCAGCAGCATGTTGTGTTCGATGATCATGATACTATTGGCTCTGTTTTAATAAGAAATAGAGATTTGATGACAATGTTTACTGCTTGGATGATGGCTAATCGAACATATGTTGAAGGACGAACACTAACATATGTTGAGTTCCCAAGTAAATTCGTTTATGATTTACAATCTCGACAGTGAAAACCAAGAAGAAGGGGATTTTCTATAGGAAGATTGAGTTTTGTTCATCCTTCAACTGGTGAGCTGTTCTATATGCGTATGCTTCTCAATGTGCAAAGAGGATGCACCAGTTTTCGAAGTATAAGGACTGTCAATTCTGTTTTATATGATACATTCCAAGAGGCATGTTCTGCCATGGGATTTTTAATAGATGATAATGAGTTTGTCTTGGCCATTAATGAAGCGGCTGAGTTATCTTCTGGCACCCAATTGAGAAAACTTTTTGTTTCATTGTTAATATCTGGTTCTGTCTCTAGGCCCGTTTTAGTTTGGAATCAAACTTGGAAATATTTATCTGATGATATCATTTATTACAGGCGAAGTGAGCTTCATTTTCCAGGTATTTACTTAATCTTTAGTTTATCTTTTTTATTTATAGGATTAAGAAAAACTCTTAACAATAAATAAATCGAAAATGATATGCAGAAAGTTTAGAATACATACATAGCATGATAGGAAAAATTTTCAAACAATACAAGTTTTTGATATCTTGATGAATTTACTAACTGAAAAAAAATATATTGCAGGAATAACAATGACTGACGAAGAGTTACAAACATTTTGTCTAATAGAGATAGAGAAATTGCTACAGGCCAATGGAAAATCATTAAGAGATTTTGCTGGTATGCCGCTTCCTAATGTTAATTTGGTCTCACAATTTAGTAATTCTTTGGTGTTGCGTGAATTAGAATATGACATTTCTGTGATGCTTGAAGAACACGATTCAAATTTTTCAAAGTTGAATGAAGAACAGAAGTCAATCTATGATAGGATTATACATTGTGTTACTAACAAGGAACACGGGTTGTTTTTCATTTATGGGTTTGGTGGGACTGGAAAAACTTTTTTGTATAGACTCTTATCTGCCAAATTGCGTTCTCAAAGAAGAATTGTTATTAATGTTGCTTCAAGTGGAATTGCTTCATTATTGTTACCTGGTGGTAAGACAGCTCATTCTATGTTTGGTATCCCAATTGAATTGAATGAAGATACTATTTGTAGAATTCCGAAAGATAGTCCTAAGGCTGATTTAATTCGACTTGCTGAGCTAATTATTTGGGATGAAGCTCCAATGACTAACAAGTTGGCATTTGAAGCTTTAGACAGAAGTTTTCGAGACATAATGACGTCGATTTCAGTGTCTAACAAAGATCTACCTTTTGGAGGAAAAATCATTGTTCTTGGAGGTGATTTTCGATAGGTTTTGCCTGTTATTCCTAAAGCTTCTCGTGCTGAGATTGTTATGGCATCAATCAATTCTTCAATTCTTTGGAAGCACTTTGAAGTGTTGACGTTGACAAAAAATATGCGGTTAGAAAGTGCTACAAATCAATCAAATTTGGAAGAATTGAAAAGGTTTTCCGATTGGATTCTTCAGATTGGAGAAGGGCGTATTGGGACAATAATTAACGAAAAGCTTTTAGTTCAAATTCCAAATGAGTTTCTGATTTTTCCTTCTGATAATCCAATTGATGATATTATAAATGCAATTTATCCTGACATAGTTAGAAACTTTGATGATACTGGTTTTTTCCAAGACAGAGCCATATTAGCTCCAACAGTAGAGATTGTTGAAGAAATCAATGATCACATTGTTCAATTGCTACCTGGGACAGAAAAAGAGTATCTAAGTGCTGATTCTATATGTGGTAGTGATGCTTATTGTGACGTTGATGTTGATTGGATAAATACTGAGTTTTTGAATCAAATAAAATGTTCAGGGTTACCGAATCACTCATTGAAATTGAAGAAAGGTGTGCCTATTATTTTGTTGAGAAATATTGATCCAGCTGGTGGTTTATGCAATGGTACTCGCCTTATTGTTAGAGATCTAGGAACAAATGTGATTGGAGCTGAGATTGTCTCAGGGAGTCACATTGGAGATAAAGTTTTCATTCCTCGGATGAATTTAATTCCAAGTGACGCTGGGATACCTTTCAAATTTCAACGGAGACAATTTCCTATAAACTTGTGCTTTGCAATGACTATCAATAAGAGTCAAGGTCAAACTCTATCCAATTGTATTAAATATAAAAATAAATTAGAATGTTAACCTATTTTATATGATTCAGTTTATTCAAATACGTTTTAACAAATTATTTTTCTATTTACTAAATTGTATTTTTATGAAATTATCTTTAAAAAGTTTTTTAATTGGTAAAATATTTTTTTAATATACTCTTAAATAATTTTTTGTCTTCAATAATTTTTTATTTATTAAATTTTAATTTTACCAAAATTTCTTTAATAAAAATTATATTTTACTATTAATTTCCTAATATCAATGCACATTTTTTTAACATTAAATAAAATTTTTTTATCAATATTATATGTATAACAATTAATAATAATAATTAATGAACTAATAAATAATTAACAAAACAAATCCCTTCAAATCAATAACCCACTAATCCTGAAATCCTAAACCCACTCTTACATCCACATTATTGAAAAGAGAGAAGCCACTCTCCACCAATTATTATTACCGTTTTAATTTTGATTCTCTATCCGTTTCATTTTTCATTTATATTTTTGTGGTAAATTGCTAAAAGATAATTGAAAAACATTTTAAAATGTTATAGTATAATTTATTTACAATAAAAAAAGATAATTATAAAAAATAGCAAATTAATGGATTACATGTTTACATATAATCTTTTCACACTTTTTAAAATTGATCAAATTAAAAAAATTAAATGATTTTTGAATTTATGAAAAAAATTCATGGAACTAAATATACATTTTACTATTTTTCATCCTTTTCTTTTAATTTTTTTATCTTTTTTTCTCTTTTTCTTCTTCTATATTTTAATTTTTTATTTTTTTATTTTGTTTAATATACCTTTCAATCATTATTTTTTTTAATATGTATGCATTTTGTTATATATATATTTTTTGGTTATTTATAAATGTATAAAATAATATGCGCATTCTATTTTAACTAATTATATTTACTTATTCTAATTGAAATATCAAATTATTTATTTTTCATATCATGTATAAGACCGTGCAATTGCACGGGTCTTCACACTAGATTTAAATCAATGGAATGAATGAATGTTTTATCCAGGTAGTTTAGCCAAATTTGACATAGTCAAAATTTTAATAACAGAACTCAAATGTTTGTGATTCATTCGGAGCACACAAAAAATATTTATAATAAAAATAAAAGTATTTAGATTATTTTTTAAATATTTATTGTGTATTTAACTGAGTTATTTTAATATGAATGAGATGTATAGAATATAAAAATATAATTAAAAAATTTATTTTTATTTGTTATTTTTTAATATGAATGTTTTTTATTTCAAAAAATGCTAAAGAATTATTTTTTTAATAAGTTGAACCAAGTTAAATTTATGTATGTATATCCTTTTAATATGTCTTTGTTCTTCTTTTTCTTCTTCATTTTTTTCTTGTTCAACTTGTATTATTATCATATTTTTTCACTTTTTCCTTTTTTTTTCTTTTTTCTCGTCTTTCTTTTTTTTTTCTTTTATTTTATCATCTCACTACTACCACTATTATTATCATCATCATCTTCTTCGTCTTAGTTTATATATATCACATAATTAGTTTAGCAATAATAAAAAATTAGTTATAAATAATACAAAAAAATTTAGTGAATGACACTGAAAATTTATTGGAAACAATACTAGATTTTTTGGCAAATGACATAAGAAATTTTTAAAAAATTTGTGTCACGATGAAAAAATTCTTATATCAAAATAATTCTTCTTCTTAACAAAAATCGGTGCCATGGTTAAAAGATTTTTATGTTATGGTTAAAAGATTCTTGTATCAAAATTAAGAAATTTTCAGTGTCATGTTAAAAGATTTTGGTGATATTTTTTTAATCAATTTTATATAATTCAAAATTTTGATCCCTTTTTTTTCTTTATCATCATCTTTTTCTTTATTTTTATTCTTATTTCACATCCTCGTAATTTTTTATGTTTCACTCTCTTAACATTAATAAAAATAAGAAAAGAAGAAGAAAAAATTAAACAAAAAAATAAGAAACAAAAACTACCGCAAAAAAAAAGAGTAGGAGGAGAAATAAAAAAAACGTAGTAGTAACAAAAAAAAGAATGATAATAAAAAAAAAAACATGCGAAGAAAAAAGTGTGTGATTCATGTGCACTTTGTGTAAATAGTTTTTATTAGATTTGGATAAATTTAATTGAATTTAGTTGACAAAAATACTTGAATAATGTATAAGAGAACTATTTTGTTTTAACTTTATTTTACATAATTAAGATCTGATGTATACATTCTTAATTAATTTGAATTTGGAATTGGATTCGTATTATTAATTAGTCTTTATAGATGCATAACACAACAATATTTAAAATTGTGCAGGACAATGGTAAAAATAATGGAGTTCACAGTGAATGATCACACTAATAATATAATGAAATTTGATATTTTGTAATGATGAAATATGTAAAGAAAGTAGATATGTGATAGTTATTGGAATTGTAATTCGCGTATTAAAAATTTATGAATAGTTATGACTTTGATTTTTGGTACTTTGTTAAAATATTGTGCTGTGATCAAAGTCTTTTTTTTTGATAAAATTATATATGTTGAATTGATTGATTTAAATTTATATACATATTTTTTTGTCATTATTTAAATTACTCTTTCAAATTATAATTTAAAATTATATATGAATTTTGTGATGTCTTATTAAGAAGACTAATAAAAAAAAAGTTTTTTTGAGCTAACTTATAATAACCACGTTTAAAAAGTGTGGTCATATTGTACAATGGTACTCGATAGTTATGCTTGTTAACCGAACAGTTAACAAGCTTCAAAAATATCCGAACAATTGACAAGCTTCAAAAACATAATCATATTTTTATTTACCGGCATGCTTTTAAAGCGTAACCAAAACAAATTAATGGACACGTTTTAAAAATGTGGTTATATGTTCTTTTTTAGTATGCTTTAAAAGCATAATTATAGGGGCCAAGTTTTAAGCGTGATCATAAACAAAAATGTGACAAAAAATAAAGTCTGTTAATAAATTAACAAAAGCACAACGATAAAACAATCAACACATTTACAGATGTGACTCTTTTAAAAACGTACCAATAACTCAAAAGGCATAACAAAATATTGTCGCTACCTTTTTTGAGTTTTTCCATTTTTTGATACATTTTAAGAACGTGACAATAAACTATAGTTTTTTTTATAGTGGTAGTATGATATATTATCTCATTTCCATTAAATTCTTAATCTTTTTTCACTAGGAATACCTATGATGAGTAGCGTGTACGCCAAAAGGGAAGAAAAAAAAAAGCTCATTCATGATGCTAGGAATACAATGAGAACTTTCGCAATCCACTTTCTAGATTGGCTGTTGATAATGGACTAAAACCCCAAAGTGGTCCCTGAGATTGGGCGAGTTACCCATAATTGTCCTTGACTTTCAAAATTCCCTAACAGCATCCCTCACATTCAGCTCCGGGACCCATAGTTGCCCTTCGACCCTTTCCGGCGCTCAGTCAGCAAACGGAGGGATGATCTGGCACCTCCAATGCCACGCTGGAGCCAGCAACGGCTAGCTGATGTGGCAAATCTGAATTTTGTACCCAATCTGGTCCCTGGTCCCATTAAAACCCTAAAAGCTAAGATCATCCTCTTCATTGCCTGAGCTTCAAACTGCTGCTGCTAATTCCTTCTCAGATCATCCTCTTCATCGCCTCCAGTTCCAGGTAATAACACATACAGATCATATGCCTTCCATTTCGATCTGCCATTTCTTTGTTTCCTGATTGCTAGCTGCTGCTACCATAATACGAATGTAACTTGGCTAAATTTCAGTTTCCTCTAAAAATGTAATCACTCAATACTCAAAACTATAAGCTGCCGTTGCTTTTGTCAGTTTGCAATTGTTTGATGTAGCATTGCATTGTGTTACTTACTGTAGACATGTGCTGCAAATGCAAATGAAAAAGGTGACAAGGCTTCCTTGATTCCTCACTCCAGACGGCCTGCACTCCCCTCTCTGCAAATACCCCCATAGTCATTAGATGCCGCATTATCTTCTTTCGCAAAGACGGATGGTCCTTCCACATCCACCTACTTCAAGGACCCTCTCTCTTAATTGTAAAGGTTCATTCTCTCCATTGTCAAAGGTTGCCCACTCATTACCGGTTACTCCAATCGCATCTTTGGGTCAAGAAAGTGTACATGGCAGACATATGGGATGTGCTTCTGATTTAAATGTATGTCTCTTTTCTTCAATCAAGGCAACTGTTTTCATACAACGCTAAAAGCTAAGAATCGTTATTACCTGGAGCTGGAGGCGATGAAGAGGATGATCTGAGAAGGAATCAGCAGCAGCAGTTTGAAGCTCAGGCGATGAAGAGGATGATCTTAGCTTTTAGGGTTTTAATGAGACCAGGGACCAGATTGGGTACAAAATTCAGATTTGCTACATCAGCTAGCAGTTGCTGGCTCCAGCGTGGCATTGGAGGTGCCAGATCATCCCTCCGTTTGCTGATTGTGCGCCGGAAAGGGTCGAAGGGCAACTATGGGTTCCGGAGCTGAATGTGAGGGATGCTGTTAGGGAATTTTGAAAGTCAAGGACAATTATGGGTAACTCGTCTAATCTCAAAGACCACTTTGCGATTTTAGTCAATGAGTCGTTGATAATTCATAGAATCAAGTTTACTTGACAGATAACAAAAAATCAGTCTTGAGTAATAGTCAAATAACTTCGTTCAATCACCATTTTTGAAAATTATATTTTCATGGATTTTTTTCTTTTTTCCTTCCAATACTATAATTGCATCTGTGTCAACTGCTATAGACCCTCACCCCACCCTTTCATTACTTCCGTCCACGCTAAATTTTAATTTATTTGCTATTCAAATCTTTACTTAAATTTTGAATATTTATATTATTTTTAATTTTAAATATTTTTATATCTTATTTTTTAATTATTTTAATTTTTAAACTAACTGATGACAGATAATATTGATTCTAGACTTTTTTATTAGGATCGTTAAAATAGACTAAATTTATTGAATCAATTTGCTATTTATTTAAATAGATAAATTTTTGTCCGTAAAATTAGATTCATTTTTAAATTTTGACTTAAAAAAAAGTTAAATTTGATTAAAAATAACAATGTTTGTTTAACATTTTTAGTTTAAACAATTTATTGGATTAACTCGTTTAATCCATTGAGCTGGCCATATAAATGATTCGAACTAAACGTTTCTTATCTAGACCGCCTAAATCTAAATAAATCAAATTGACCCGTTTCTTATTTTTTGCATAAAAACTACCAATGTTAGTATGTCTTAAAGTTAGCCTCCTTCAATGAGGATGTGTTGATGAGGGTTTTTTTTTTAGGCCTATTACACATATAAGCTTTTTTGTTTTACAAGTTTTACAAGTTAGCACAAGTCCAACAAAATACATGCGCATTAAACTCCCACATTTAAGAGTAAATACACACACGTTATTCAACTACTTTTTATTTCTAAAGCGCGCTACTCATCATGCATTATGAACGACTCTTCTTCTTCTTCCTCCGATCCATGAAAACGAGTTTCTTGCCAAATTTGTTTGATCTTCTTCGTGCGTTCTCTCTTCGCCTTTTCATTCGTTGTTTTACCTGCGTTTATCACTAGTATTCTTGTTTCGTTTTTTCGATTTTCATGGTTTCTGAAATCAAGTTTTGAAATCGTTTTGAAGATAATGGAACTTCAGAAATACACCCAAACGATTACAGAAATACACTCAAACGGTTACAGGAATTTACCCAAACGGTTACAGAAATACACCCAAAGGATTTAAGAAATACACCAAAAAATCGTTGAAGTACACCTTATCCTTATCCATAATTCAGAACTCTTCTTCTTTCTCCTCCTCATCTTCTGCGGCTTCTTCTTCTTCGTTTTCTTATTTTATATTCTTATAATTCTTTTTGGGAGAAAAAAATCAAATAAAGAAGAAAAGAATACATAATGTTGCAAAATCAAAAGAAGAACGGGAAGAAACACGACGATGAAGATGAAACACTTCAAAAACGATTTCAGAGCTTGATGTTAAAAAACAATGGAAATCGAGAATAACGAAGGAAGAGAAGAAAAGCACGTAAATGAAGAAGGAGAAATAAAAGGCAAAAAATTCGAAAAAGGAAACAGAATCCTTTCAAAAATTAAAAATCTGTTAAAGACGCGTTTGAGCGTAATATCAATTAGAGGACTTGTAAGACTTGTATAGCATAATGACTTGTATGTAGAGATTAATTTTTTTTTTTTAAGATGACGAAAACATACACGATCAAATTAATTATCGTTCTTAATCTTTTGGTAACTTTAAAACGGGATTCATAAGAAATTAATTTGTTCAATTTATTTTAGATGCTTTCAGTTTTATGCCATTAAATTGTAGATAACTTTTAAAGTACGTATATATATAACGGAGCCAATAGATAGGAAGCATTTCAAGTGCACTGGAAGTACCGGTGCACCAGTTGTTTTAACCGTTGATCTAAATTATAAAAAATATATATAATATATATTAATTCAGATCAACGAGAGTTTTAAGTATAACTATAACATTGGGAGAGTTTTAAGTATAACGAGAACATCGATGTTTCAATTATTTTAACTGTTGATCTAAATTATAAAAATTATATAATATATATTAATTAAAATTAACAGTTAAAATAATTAAAATATTGATGTTTCCGATACACTTGAAATTTTTCCTATAACATTAACATAATATAGCTCTATATATATGTGCGCCCGCTCCACATATATGTTCACCAGGTTATGGATTTGGAAAAACTGCTATTTGTATCCATAAATTTTACAAACGCTGACAAAAGTATCCATCAAACAAAAAAATTAACGTTGTACCTATGAAAGATGGGTTCTGTATGACAATAGTATCCAAATTGTGATTTTTCGTTGACTTTTTATTAAGGGGTAATTTGGGAATTTTATTAAAAAGTCAACGAAAAATTACGGTTTGGGTACTATTGTCACATGGAACCCATCTTTCATAGATACAAAGTTAGTTTTCTTGTTTGATGGGTACTTTTATCAGCGTTCGCAAAATTCATGGGTGCAAATCGTAATTTTTCCTATAAATTTTTATCAATTTTTATGAGTGTATTCAAATATGACATCATAAAGTTTAACATTAATACACTAATAATATAAAATATCTTTACATAATTATTTAATTATTTTTTTTAATTTACGATCGCTCATGTGATTAAGTAAAAAATCATTTTTTTATTGATATAATAATATTTAATTGAATGTGTGTGTGTATGTGCAAAATATCAAAATATGCTTACATTTATTTGAAATTAAAGAAGCGTTCTTAGAGTTTATTCATGAGTTGCAAGGAAAAACAAATGAAAAATATTGGAGGAATTGAATAAGAAGGAAAAGTGAAGGAAGGGATTTAAATTTTTAAACTATCTTTTATTAATGGATTTTTAAACTACCTGTTATTAATAAATTTTTAAATTTTGGATATGTGTAAAATTTTGCATAAATTTTTTTGTTAGTCTTATATTAAAATTTTTTCTTTTAAAATCAATAAGGATCGACTCTAGGTATATATTTAGCTTATATATGGGGTGAAAGAATTGAAATAGAGTAGACTTCTCACGCTTATAAACTATTTAAAAACTTTATGCTGGATAGATGTAGCACTTGTAATAATACACCCCTTCAATATCAGAATTGATAGTTCACATTAAAATTAAAATTAAGTGGGCTTTAGTCATCAATCGCTACAAAAAATGCGTTAGGTATTGTCATATTTAGCGTCGCACATTAATATCGAATTTATCCATAAATTTAGCAACGAGTTTATTGTGGGATTCATCATGTTAGGTAATTATTGGCGGATAGTCGTTTTCGACGATAAAATCGGCAATAATATTTGGCAGTAGACAAAGCAAATAGGCGCCAAATATAGTGTTAGATTTACTGTTAGTAAAATTCGATGGTAGACACGATTAATGGAATGATGAGTTTTGATAATCCGCACCCCGCATTACCGTCAGAGTTATTTGCCGATAAATCTAACGGTAATTATATCCTAAATTCGAACTGCGAATCCTCTCTCTCTCTCTCTCTCTCTCCCCCTCTCTCTCTTTCTCTCTCTCTCTCTCCCTCTCCGTCAACCTCATCTTCTCTGGCAATCCCCTTCAACGGCACCTTCTCAGTACTCTGCAGCCATTGCTGTTGTAAACTTTTCTCCTGCTGCTACAAACACTGTCGCTGTTGCTGCTACTGCAAATACCTCTGCCACTACTTGCCGTCGTTTCTGCTCTTTTTCTTCTAGTATTTTTTATTATTATTAATTTGTTTTTAATTTTTTTATTAAGTTTTATTAGTTCGTTATCTTTCACCTTGTCTCTTTTGGATTTGAAGTTTTGATTGAAAAGAAAATAAGATAGAATAATAAAAAAAATTATTAACATTTCTTTATTATTATTTGATTTATGAGGGAAAAAAGTGAAATTGTTAACACGTTAAGAGTGAAATCTAATTTAGGGTTTTCATGAGGGAGTGCAAATAATTTGGGATCAATTGGATAACAAATTGAATGATAATTGGATGGTTAGATAATAAATATTTAATTAATAAATAAATTTTATTGATTTATGTATACAAATTTTATTATACATTTAAATATAAGTTGTGTTAATTTATGTTATTTGTATAAATTCTAGTAAAAAAATAATTTTTATGTATTTTGAAAAGGACTTAGCTTGTGCAACCTTCAACAGTAGAATGTGTATGCATTTTGAGTCATTACTTCTTTCGCATTATGTAAGGTTGCTTGCTCTTAATGAATTGCAATATGTTAAAAAAAATACCAAAACACTTCGTATCTTTTTTCAACTATTATTATTAGTTTATTAACAAAGTTAGAATACTTTGAAAGTTTAACAAGTGTTTTGTATTTGATTTGATTAGTAACAATGCTTGAAGTCTATTGGTGGATGAATTAGGATTTAAATTTTTTGCATGTTGCCTGATGAATAATGATTGAAAAAAATAATAAATTAAGAAGGGTTGATAGATATTTAGTTTGGATGAAAATTTTAAAGGGTAGATAAATCTAAATTTTAGGGAAGACTATGTCAAAATTTTTATAAGATTTTGAGTAAAATTAAAATATTAAAAATATATTTTCGAAAGTTTTAGAATTATGTTTAGGGTTGATAGATATTTGTGTTAATTATGATATAAATTTGTTCCTCCTTAAAATTCTTATTTTAAGTGTTTTGAGTTATGTCCATGTACAATTTTTTTCCTTGAGTTTCTTCGTATGATTGTAATATTGAAATATAATCACGAATACTGAATTATTCGTACTTAACTTTGACTTCCTAACTTATAATTAAAATAATTATTTGTTATTTGTATCCTTTTTAATATTTGTTATAATTATTTATTATTTTTTAAGCTTCTTCTTATGTTATTATTCATGGTGAATTTAATAGTGTTTTGATTAGTGTTAGTAATATATTCGCTGTACAGACATGACGACAGGTAGCAGATGTAGGTCGAGTGGGTCACGTGATTGTGGTAGAGGGCAGTCTTCCACTGAATTTCCAAAGACTGCCTAGTCATTACCTTCTACTCCGACTACTCCGTCGACTCCTGTGACGCCACAGGCGGGTCCAGCGGACCAGCAATTCATCATGTCCCCAATCTCGAACTGCGTGCCTCCTTCTACTACACCCTAATGCAGAGGTAGTGACAGAACCCGCAGTGGGTAATTCTGCCATTACTCCCAACAGGATGTCCCTCCATCACCGCTCGTCATTTGGTTGAGAATTATTTAGCCTGATGGCATGCAGGTGTGAGTACAATTTTTTAATCTTAATTTTGTTAATCTTAAGTTTATGTGTTTCTATGTGTTAGTTAATGTTAGGTTTTTTCTTTGATATATTTGTACCAAACCTCAATGCTTGCACACAGGAGATACCAGAGGTCATTAAGTTAATGTACGACCATCTGTGGTCTAGCTACACGCAGATCCTGGCTGAGACCAGAGAGCGATGATTTCAGAAGTGGGTTGTAAGAACTCAATTATGTTGAATTAATTAACTATGTTTGAATTGTATTTTATTTCGACTAAGTAATGTTAGTGAATCACTTTGTGCAGTTGAAATTTATATGCGATGTGGAACACAATCTCATGATCAGGAAGATACACGACCACCAAGCAGCCAAACGACTTCAGCAAATGATGAGCGATGTTCGTCAGGGGTGCGATCACCTAACTTCGTGGATCCGTATATGCAACAAGAAGGAACTAGAGGCCTATTTTATAAATGATGAGGGTTTCAAGCGTCGCCATTTGACGAACGTTGCTAACAGGGCTTCTCCCAGGTCCTCGAAGTACAGGTGTTGGTCGACGACCTTTATGAAGATGAAGAGCAGACTGGTAAGAATTTTGTCATTGTTTAATGTTTTAGTAGTTACTTGAATTAGTTGTTTAATTGATTCATTTATTGTATTAGTTGATATATTAATTTGTAGTCTAAATCGTTGGATCCACTACAAGAAAATGGAACATTTGTAACAAAAACTTTGTAACAAATTTAAAATTGTTACAAAACATTTTTTTGTAACAACAATATAATTTGTTACAAAACGTTTTGATATTTTGTAACGACTTGTTTTTTTTTGTCACAAATTATATTGACTTTTGTAACGAACCAGTGTTTTGTTGCAAAACAAAATATCCATTTGTTTCAAAAACTCCAATTATTTTATAACAAAAAATTAATTTGTCACAAAATTCAATATTGTTTGTAACAAGTTATTTGTTTGTCACAAAATACAAGAATTTTTGTAACTAAAAAAATTATTTTTAAATGTTAAAATCTTTAAGATAATTTTATTTTATTTTAAAAATTTTATTTTTTAAAATATCATTTACATTTATTTTTAAAAATGGTATATATTATTTTATATTTTTTTATAAAGTTAATATATAATTTTACTAATAATTAAGTCTTAAATGTTGATTAAAAATTAATTTTTTAAATAAAAAATTAATAATTAAACATAAATAAAAATAATTAAAATTTAAAAATAAAAATAAATATAAAAAGTAAAAGTTCTAATTCTAACCCTCACCTTTACTTTTTCATTCTACTGTTTGCCGTCCTCGTCCATATAAATAAAATTTTGAAAAGCTCCCTTAAGAATAAAATATAGAGCTCTAGTTTTTTTTCACTCTCTACTAGACCTAAACCCACTATAACCCAACACTTATCATTAAGCCGGTAAAATCTCCAATTGTTAGAAAATAAATAATAACATTAAACCCATTTCATATGATGGGAGTTGCTGGTGTATTGGGCGCTGCACTACTATGCGCTATTCATGGTGCTACCGTGGAAAATACTTTATTTGAAGATGGTGATGGAATTATTTGTATTCTGATTTATTATAGTTAATTCATGGTTTTATTCGGTGTTATCAGAACTGGATCGACCTGACCGGTCGGACCGAAAACCCGGTGAACCGGTAACTAAATCAGTTCGGGTGAGCTTGCTTACTAGACAAGGAAGAGAGCCAGGATTTGACAAAAACCGGTGAACCAACCGGATTAAAACTCGGACCGGTTTGTTGCTTTTTTTTCCCTCTCCCCAACGAAACTACGTCGTTTTGGCTGTCTGAAGGGAAAAAAGTAATGTTCTAAAAATTGATTCGAACCGGTCGGTCGAACTGGTTGAATTGCGAACCGATGAGAATTACGGTTCGGCTATATGCCAAAATCGGAAAAAATAAAAACTGTTGTTGAACCGCTAAACCGGCTGGTAACCGGTCAGTCGAACCGAACCGAGACCCGGTCGGTTTTTTACTTTGCCCAAAAATGCTCAAAACACATCGTTTAGCATTCAGTAACCCCCCAACCCTTACTAGTTACCAACCCTAACTCACTCCAACTCTCCAACGGCGCAGCAGCACACCCTCCCTCGTCCCTCCCAACACCCTCGAGCTAGCCGGCGAGCTCAGTCCCTCCCTTTCGTTCAGCTGCCAGACTACTTGTGACGCCATCGCCGGTTGGAGCTTCAAAGCTCACTCAGTCTCTCACTCAACTAACGTCTCAGACTCTCAGCAGTGGAAGCATAGTCACCGGGCTCGCCTCCTGCCTCCGTCGCGAAGTGTTGTTCCACCGTCGCCGGCGCTATCTCTGTTCCTGCCTCCGTCGCCAGCTCTCCGTTTCCAGCACCGTCATCCTTCTTTGCATTTGAAACTGTGATGGAGCCTCTGTTTGATTTTGATTCTGATTTGTTTTTATTCTGAACTTTTTTATTCTGATTGTTGGTTTGATTCTGATTTTTTTTATTCTTTCGTCGTCCTCCCCATTGTTGATTCTGATTTGTTCTTTGGTTGGGTTGTTCTTAGGGTTTGGTTGGATTGTTAATTATATTTTTTTTTACTATGAATTTTTTGTTCTGTTTTTTTTTATTAATTCTGGTTTAGGATTGATTCTATGCTTTTGACTCATTCAATGAATTTTTTTCTAATTTATTTGTTCTGTTGCTGATTTATTTCGTTAATTCTGGTTTTTTCAGATTTTATTTCTCTATTATATTTTATTAGTTGCCAAATCAGAAGGTACAATTTAGTATTATGGCTGATTTGGATTTGCTGAGGAAGATTCACGATTTATTATCCCTCTCTGGGTTGAATGAAGTTTTTGTTATCCCTCTCTTGGTTGAATGAAGTTTTTGTTGAAGTTAAAAGAATGTATCTGAGCAATTGCAACATACATTGTTATTATTACACACAGCAATTTGATGATTTGTTTGATCTTTGTTGCTTGTGTTGGTGTTCGTTGATGGCCTGAAGTTTTGAGCTGTTTGTTAGATATGAGTTTAGATTGTGATGAATTTTGATAATTATTATGTTTTGAGAAGGTTTGCCTCAGCGATTATGTTTAGCTTAATTGCAAAAGAGGTTCTGCTACTTTGTTGAATGCTACAGTTTAATCACCAAATTAGACTTTTTTAGTCTATTCTCTATATCTCTTTCTACCTACTCTACCTGTGTATCTCCACATTTTAATTTCTTGCAAGCAACTCATCGTGAATAAACATGGTTCTCATTGTTTACATAAGGGATTTTTTGAGGTATATATACTTGCTTCTTTTATATTTCTTTCATTTATTTACTCTTTTGATTTGCTGCTTGTTTGGTCTTACATATGATGGATTATTATTGCCTTCTTACTTTAAATGAAATTGTGTAGATAAAATAGAATGTGATTATTAGCATATTTATTTTTTGTAAATTAATTCTTATGTATGTTGGTGGACATCTCTCTAGGATATGTGATTATTAGCATATTTTTTGTTGTTATTTAACTTTTGAATTTGTATTTTGATAAGATTATAATACTCTAGTTGATGATATTTCATATAATGCTTTTAATTTGAAACCTAAAAGCTACCCTCTCCCTCTTCGAGCAGCAGCTAAATCTTTTGTTGCTGTAAATTTTTTTGTTCCTTTGCCAAGTATATTGATTTTTTTGGTTGAATGGAAAATTTAGGATGGGTGTATAGTTTCTGTGATGAGGATATTAATGCTTTGATGAGCATGTGCTTATGCCTTTGGTTAGTAATGCAATAGGGTCTTGAATTTCAGCAAATTGTTGATATTGGCAAAACTCTGCTATTCTTCATGGAGCTTCAAACCTTAGGTGACAGGACATGAAGAACTATGCTCTGCAAAGTGTCTTATTTTCAATATTGCAGGCCTCATTTAATTTGAGTTGAACCGTTTGGTTATGTTGGCTATGTGATTTTCTCACATGTTTGTGCTAATTGAACAATTTGAAACTATAGGTACTACAGAAAGTAAAACTCAAATTTTCTAGACCAAATTTTTTAGAATTGTATTAATTGACTTCATATTATTATTGTTCTTGTTCTAGATATTAATTGCTAATTTCATTTTATAACTATCTTTTGATCTTATAGGTACTTTACATCAACAAAGTGTTGGTGTTGAAGGTTTGAAAACTGTTTTAAAGCTTAGGAGGAATGACTCTACTGCATCTAATATAAGTAGTGTTGCTTCTTATTGTGTTGCAATATTATGCTTACTATTTCAGATTTTATTTGTAGCTCCTTTAAAGCGAATGAGTAGCTTGTGTTTCGATGAAAAGCTATTTGTTCTGTCACTTTACAAGGTAATTTAATTTGCTTAACTTCTATTATCTCATATTTGATAATAACCTACTCTGCTACATAGATTTTGGAAAAAAAAGTTCTAAGAACATTTTCTTTGTGCAGTTCTTGGTTTCTATCTCAGAAACTGCTCCCATCATTTTATACATTAGAGATATTGAGAGGCTTGTTCTACAATCACCAAGGTTATAGTTTTTTGTTGAATAATATGAGTATAGTTTTTTGTTTTTCCTCTGCATTTTTAAAGGAAAAACAAATCTTGTTTCTTAAGCTAGTGTTTTTTGGTTGGTCGTCTTTTCAGGTGTGTGTCACTTATTAGAAGCTTCTCTATGAGAAAGAAGATGTATGAACATGATAGAATTTGTAATTTGTAGTTTATATTTTGGAGATTTATAATTCCTTGTTTTTCTTGTCCTATGTATCAATCTAGTTCATTAGGGTTCTTCAATGTGTCTTGTTAGTTTGTACTTTAAAGTTTATATATTGAAGATTTATAAAACAATCTTAGTTAAATGAAAGATATTTGAACTATCTATGTTATTATATATTATATAAATGTTAACTTGTTGAGTAAATTAGTTAATATATTAATTAATTAAAAAATAATATAATTTGGCAAATTATGCGTGTAATTTATATTAAAAAAATTATTACAAAATAAATAGTGTTTTGTAACTAAAGAAAAAAATGTTACAAAATAAAGTTACATTTTGTAACAAAATTTTATGATAGGAAAAAATATATTGTAACAAAAAATATTTGAAGATCAAAATTTGTTATCACTGTTGTAACGACTTTTGGTTTTTTGTATCAGAAAAATTTGTTACAAAATATTACTTTGAATTGTAACAGTTCGATTTTTGTTACAAAAACTTTTTGTAATGGGACATACTGCAACGATGCCTTTTTCTGTTACAAAATTCTTTTGTTTCAAAATTTTGATTTTTTGTAACAATTTTTTTGTTACAAATATTGTTTTTTCTTGTAGTGATCGTAAGGCGATACTGGCGAAGGCATTCAAGTATACCCATACTTTGAAGGCCAACAAGGAGAGATTTGCTAACGAGCGGTCTATGACTCATTATGTGAGTTTAAATTAATCCTAAATTTCAAATTTATTTGGTGTAAAGTCAATTATTTAACTGTTATCCTAATCATAACGCATGTGACATGACATAGGAGGATTACACGTAGAGGTTGGAGGTCGCAACCCAACAATCTCAACCGCCTAGTGGGAATGATGAAGCCGGCTCCGAGACCTAGCTCATTGGTAGGTCCTAATAGGGTTTGGCGCGAGACTGCCTCTGAATCCCACAAGAATCGCTACTTCGAGTTGGATTATTCTTCGCCAGTGGCCTCTACTCTTCGACTTCCTCTGCTTTTGCCTCTGCCACCAGCCTTACCCATCCCCAAAAAATTGTCGACTTGAGGGAGGAGTTGTAGAAGTTAACACAAGAACTTTACCAGCAAGCGAAGCAGTCTAAGCAGAGCTACAATGACGTTCTTGCACGCGTGGAAGGAGTCTTTGCCATCAATTCAAACCTAACAGAGAAGCTGGAACAGCTCAATCAATTGCAACAACAGATGGAAGAGTACAACCAATAGATATGTGTTGAAGGCAGCGGCGCTGGAGGTAGCCGCGCTACTGGTAGGGCACCGATATCCTCACCTACCTCGCCGCCTCAGCAAGGGGACCATGACGGTGACGATGACGATTATCGGGATCTGTAGGGTTAGAGTCTTATTTTCTTGTTTGTATCCTTCATTATACTGTACCTCTGTGATATTTTATTGTATTCAAACCATTTATTTTTAATAAAATAATTTTTTTGATTTATGCTACTTTTAGATTTTTGCTAAACAAGAGTTTTAATTAGACTGTTGGCTTAACTGTGCCAAAAAAAATTAATAATACCATTAGATTTATCGACAGATTAATCTGACGGTAACTTGGCGCTTAAACAAGTGAAATGGTGATAAAGTTACCATCGGATTAATCATCAACTCAATCTTGACAACAATATTAGATCTATATAGACTTTGATATTATGTTATAAAATTACTTCTTTTAAAAATTTAAATGAATGAAAAAATATATATTAATGATTGTACCTCTAGTAATATTTAATTTAAATTTTTTTTACAAGTTTCATGATTGATGATAAAATACTAAAAATATAAAATTTATTATTAAAATAATAGTAGTAAACATATATTTTAATTCTAATATTTTTTATAAAAAAAATATATAAAATATTTAATTCAAGTTTTTTATGTTTAATGATAAAATATTAAAAAAATTAAATTAATAATAATAGTAAATATATAATTTATACTATGATTATTATGTTTATTGAAAGGTATCTTGATAGAATAGACTAAAATATATATATGTTATTTTATTCTTAAGTGTATATTTTATGAATAAAAAGAAAGAATAATCCCTCTAATCTCAAAGGGAATGGGCATGCAACTCTGTTGAAAAAAAGACTCAAAGATTCCAAATGAAAAGCCCTATAATCCCTCTCTC
>NC_029780.3:6011085-6021115 GCF_000817695.3 Arachis duranensis | reverse complement strand
GTGTATATTAAAAATTAATTATATTATATTTATGTATAAATATGTATATATTATTTATTTAATTTTTAATGTATATTTTATATTTTAATATATAATATATATAAATAACTGATTTAATTATTGATTTTTGATATATATATATATAAATATGATTGCTAGTTTAATGACCTAAAATCAATATGTTTTAAATAATTTATTTATTGGTAGTGTATATGATTAAAATTGGACAATTTTTTAAGATTGGATAAAATAAATTAGGAAAAAACTGATATGCAGTTAATTTTACATGAAAGAAATAGTTGAGAGTCATTAAATAATTTGATTAATTTGATTAAATTTTTATCTAATAACTCTAAACTATTAACTTTAAATGAAATTGCCTATATCTAAATTTCTACCAATAAATTAAAGAAAAGTATAGGGTACCAATATATTATTGTTACGGTGGGTAACCGGAGATTAATATAATGGATGGCGTTGGCTGGTTCAAATGTGTGAAGGAGGAGGGCTCCGAATAGGTCTGCAACTCGGGAGGCTCCGTCCGACTTGTTTGTATGAGGAGAGGGGGGTGGTACCTGCAAAGACACTCCGATGCCTAAGTTAGCAAGAGTGTGAGCAGGTCTAGAGAGTATTGGACTTAGAGATACCTGAGGGGTGTCAGTGTATTTATAGTGGTGAGCCAATAACCACCGTTGGAGTAGTGCCATATTTTTAGGGTGTTAACCGTCCCATTATCTTAGGGAGGTTAAGATATGGCTTGATGAAGAGGTTAGAGAGATTTTAGGGGCGGTTACTCATTTGAATGAGTATTTATCTGCCAACTAATCTCGTGCCCGACTTCTTTAGGACAAATCGTAGTCAACACCGACTTCTTGACACTAGGTCGGTGCGTAGTAAGGCTCAATCCTCTGGACTAAGTCTTTCTTTTGGACCTGGGCCTTTATTATTGGGCCAGGGTATGAACAAAAGATAAAAAAATTATATTATTTAAGATATAGTTCGTTGGTATGTATCAGTCACTCATTAAAAATTAAATTTTCGATAAATTAATCCATTTAACTTATCAAAATAGAGAATATGATAAAGAAAAATATACACACATACCCAAAAACTATGTTAAAATTATCAAAACCAACCTTCACTTTTGGATAAAGGTTAGCTTTTCTTCTTTTATGATATGCTTTGTGTTTGCATGCTTTTATTTTGTAGGTAGATAGGTTGGTTTGTAGATTTTGGCTCCGTATCTCCTCCCCTTAGAGACCGTGTTTTTGATTTTTCTTTTCTTTTTCTTTTATAGGTTTTTGTCACCCCTTATAAGAAAAAAGAAATGGCTTCCGTAGATGTTCTTTCTCAGTGGGTTGATGTCACGGTCCTAGGGGAGGAACCCTTGGTCGACGCTGAGTTTATTACTCATCTTCGTACTCACCACAGGATTTGTACTTCGGAGGAGGACGAGCCAAAATATGAGTTGGTAATCCCGGGTCCGGAAGACCGGGTTTGTTTTGGGAGGGCCAATGAGGCGGCCCCTCATTTTTTCTTTATGTATGAATGTATGATCACCCGTTTGGGTGTTTTTCTTCCTTTTTCGGATTTTGAAATATCTGTTTTGCACCACTGTCGAGTTGCCCCTACCCAACTTCACCCCAATTCCTGGGATTTTCTGAAAATTTATCAATTTGTTAGTCACGCTTTGGACTTTCCGACCTCTTTGAGGATTTTCTTTTTTCTTTTTCACATGACTAAGCCCTTTAGTGGGCTAAATAATAAGTAGCAATGGGTGTCTTTCCGAGCCATTCAAGGTCGGAGAATTTTCACCCTTTTTGACGAATCCTTCCACAACTTCAAAAATTATTTTTTCAAAGTGCAAGCTGTAGAGGGCCACCACCCATTTTTCCTGGATGAGAATTCTTCCCCTCGCTTCCCCCTCTATTGGTTGGAGGCCTCCCCTTGTGAAAAGTATTGTCTAGATGACCTGGACGAGGTGGAGGCGGCCATTGTGGGGTTTTTCCGAGAAGTGTGGGGGAGGGCCCCATACTTGGACACTAGGAAATTCCTCCAGGGATCGCCGACCTTTGTCCGGTCGCAGCTAGGTAGTATATGCATTTCTTATTTCCGACTTGTATCTGCCGACTTGAAGTTTGCCGACTTGTAATTTTGCTAATTGTTTCTTTTGCAGACATGGCAAGGAAGAATGCTCAGGAATCTTACCAGAGAGTTCAGGAGGCTAAAGCAAAGTCCCGGGGCAGGGCTGGTGGTGCCAGGGCGATCATCTCTCCTCCTCCTCCTCCTCCTCCTCAGAACGTGGGGACTCCCTCTCAGCCCATTGTGATTTCTTCTTCAACCTTATCTCGGCCACTCCCCTCCGCCCGACTTCTTCCTGAGCCAGAGAAGAAGAAGCGCAAGACTTTAGAGTCTGGCTCTTCTTTTGATGGGGGGGTTAAGGCGGATGCTCTTGCATTCGTCCAAAAGAACATTTATCCTCATATAAGTATGGATGATGTTTATGTTCGAAACCACCTCACCATTCTGGCTGAGAAGAGTTTTAGGGCGGCGGGCGTTTGTGGCAAGCTTTTGGATATTTTTGAGAAGACTCCTCTCAGCTCTTTGGGGGTAACCTCGAAGGTTGAGGAGCTGGAGGGGAGGCTTCTTTCTTACTAGGAGCATGAGAGGGAGTTGAAGGAGGAGGTCGCCAAGCTGAGGGCGGAGAGAGATAGCCTTCGGGAGAAGGAGAGCAAGTTGCGGGCCCAATGCAATATGGAGGCGAGTTTGAGGAAGACAGCACAGGAGAGTTATCAGAATTTATTTTAAGATCTTGTGTCTGTGAAGAAGAATTTGCTGAACTCTCGAAATGCGTATGCTGAGTTGGAGGACTCTATCGCTGATGGTGCCGAGGAGTCTTGGAGGATTTTCCTGGAGCAAGTCAGAGTTATTGCTCCTGACTTGGATCTTTCTCCTTTACATCCTGATAAAGTTGTTATTGATGGTGCTATCGTGGATCCTCCTGCCCCCGTAATCGTTTCCGAGTCAGAATTGAAGACTCGGGGACAGAGGATTATTGAGTCCCCTCCTCGTTCTAAGGACGCTCCGAGTTCTTCAGTTGTTCCTCCGACTTCCTCTTCGTCTCTTGTGGATGCCTCTCTTCGAGTCCTGGTGGCGCTCTTCCTGATTCTGGTAGTGGTGATTCGTCTACTCCTCTACAGAAATAATTTTTTTATGGCTATATGGGGGCTCGGCCTGTGAGTCCCCCCTTTTTTAAACTCTTTATATGTTGTTTGGTGATGTTTGAACAATTTCTTTTGGCCTTTTAAGGCCGTAAACAAAATATTTAGCAAGTGCCCTTTTTGAATAAGGGTTTTTAAATTAACAAAATAAATACCCTTTTTTGGATAAGGGTTTAAGTTACCTTATGCGTGTATGCTTTTCTGCTTTTGATTTTTTGAAGTCCCCTTGATCTTTTCCGAAAACCTTTCCTATTGGCTCGTCTGTTTTTCCGAGCCTTTCTGTTTAAGGACTTTTAGACAGCCCTTAAACTTTTTCCTAGGTTTTTCAATCTCTTTTTGTTATTCCTTACACCCAACCATGTTTTATTGAGTTTTTATGACTTAGGTTATTTTTGCGATGCATTTTTCTTCTGCTCGGCTCTTCACTCCGACTTTTGAGTTGAAGTGTTTTCGAGCTTTTCTACTCGGAGATTTGTTTCGACTTGCGAGTCGAGTTGTTTTCGAGTTGTTTACGATCGGCTTATATAACCTCTTTACACCGACTTGTACCTCGTCGTTTTATCCTGACGACCATCTAGGTCGGTTCATGGGATTTTCACGTTTTATCGAGCTTAAGTCGGCGCGTTTCGTAGAAAGACTTAGAAAAAATAGAAAGGAGTTTATAAGAGATATTATAGATGAGGAAAAAGATCTTTATTAATTGGGGAGGTACCTTCTTGCTACTAAGGGTTTTAATAGCCTATTTTCCGTTAGCCTCTACTATGATGCCTCGTTAAAAACCCTTCTCCAGAAAAAACCCTTTAATTTTGGGAAAAAATCATGAAGTTGGAAAAAGAGTACATCAGGGAGTAGAGTTCGCTTTTAACTGTAGTACATTTTCATATTACAAGCATGCCACGACCTTGGGAACGCAGTGCCGTTCAGGTCGGTTACTTTATAATAACCTTTTCCTAAAACTTCATTGACTTTGTATGGTCCCTTCCAATTTGAGGCGAGCTTTCCTTCTCCTGATTTGTTGACTCCAATGTCATTTCTGATTAAGACCAAGTCATCCGAGGCAAATGTTCTTCGAATGACTTTTTTGTTGTACCTTGTAGTCATCCTTTGTTTCAATGCTGCTTCTCTTATCTGGGCATCTTCTCGGACTTCGGGGAGCAAGTCGAGCTCCTCTTTGTGTCCTCGTATATTTCCGACCTCGTCGTAGAAGTTCACCCTTGGACTTTGCTCACTGATTTCAACTGGTATCATGGCTTCTATGCCATAAGTAAGTCAGAAGGGTGTTTCCCCTGTGGCAAACTAAGGTGTAGTCCAATAAGCCCAAAGTACTTGTGGGAGCTCCTCAGCCTAGGCTCCCTTTGCATCTTGCAACCTTTTCTTCAACCCTGCCGAACTGATGTTTGATTTTCATACTGGCTACTAAGCTTCTGAAGGTAGCGTCGGTGAATTGGGTTCCATTATCTGTAGTAATGGAGTAAGGTATCCCATATCTTGTGATGATATTTTTGTAGAGGAACCTCCGACTTCTTTGAGCGGTGATGGTGGTCAATGGTTCTGCTTCTATCCACTTTGTGAAGTAATCTATTCCCACGATCAGGTATTTGACTTGTCCTGGCGCTTGGGGAAAAGGGCCTAACAAATCCATTCCCCATTTTGCAAACGGCCATGGAGAAGTGATACTGATGAGCTCTTCTGGTGGAGCCACGTGGAAATTTGCATGCATCTGGCATGGTTGACACTTTTTCAAAAATTCTGTGGCATCTTTCTGCAAGGTCGGCCAGTAGAATCCAGCTCGGATTATTTTTCTGGCTAGTGACCTTGCTCCGAGATGGTTTCCGCAGATCCCACTATGAACTTCCTCCAATACTTCGGGGGTTCTTGAGGTCGGTACGCACTTTAACAATGGTGTCGATATCCCCCTTTTATAGAGGACATTTCTTACCAAGGTGTAGTGTTGTGCTTCCCTTCGGATCTTTTTAGCTTCTTTCTCCTCCTTAGGGAGGATGTCGAATTTCATGTATTCGACTAAGGGGTTCATCCATCCGAGGTTTAGACCGGCTACCTCAAGTACTTCTTGTTTGTCTTCTATTTTTGCTACTGAGGGTTCCTGGAGGGTTTCTTGAATCAGGCTTCTGTTGTTCCCTCCCGGTTTGGTACTTGCTAACTTGGACAGGGCGTCTGCTCTGCTGTTTAAATCCCGAGTTATGTGTTTAATCTCGGTTTCTGCAAAGCGCCCAAGGTGCTCCAGAGTTTTATCCAAGTACCTCTTCATGTTTGGGTCCTTTGCCTGATACTCTCCACTTATCTGGGAGGTCACCACCTGTGAGTCGCTGTATATCATCACCTTTGTAGCACCGACTTCTTCTGCCAATTTCAATCCGACAATTAAGGCTTCATATTCTGCCTGATTATTTGAAGCTGGAAATTCAAATTTTAGGAAAACCTCTATCTGGGTTCCTCTTTCATCTACCAATATTATGCCTGCGCCGCTTCCTGTTTTATTGGAGGATCCGTCTACATAGAGTTCCCATGTAGTCGGTTTTTTCTCCTGATCCCCTGCATATTCTGCAACGAAGTCGGCGAGGCACTGGGCTTTAATTGCTGTCCGAGTTTCATATCTTAAGTCGAACTCGGAGAGCTCTATTGCCCATTGAACCATTCTCCCTGCAACATCCGTCTTTTGGAGGATTTGCTTCATGGGTTGGTTCGTACGGACTCTTATTGTGTGAGCCTGAAAGTAAGGTCGTAGCCTTCGTGAGGCTATTACTAAAGAGTATGCAAACTTCTCTAGTTTGTGGTACCTTAGTTCAGGGCCCTGTAGGACTTTACTGATGAAATAAACTGGATGTTGTCCGACCTCGTTTCTTTGATTAGGGCTGATGAAACAGCTTTGTCCGCTACGGATAAGTACAGGACGAGGGCTTAAAAAGAATGTCCGCCAAGCTTCCTTGGTCTACTAGGGTTCTGTGGAGATGGGCATTTGCTAGGATCATAGTTATTACTACTGGATCATCGTGTCCAGGGATTATTCCTTGACAATCTTCTTTTGTGAATGAAATGGTAGGGAGGTCGGGTGACTCTTCCCCGACCTGGTAGACTCTTTTGAGATGTCTTTTGCGAGAGGATTTGGTGAGTCCCCCTCCCGCGAACCCTCCTGAGATCATATGGATATGTCTCTCTGGTGTTTGCGGTGGTGGGTCTCTTCTATCCATATCGTTTCGCTTTCTCTTTCCATGACCGTCCGACCTTTCCATGAGATATCTATCAAGCCAACCTTCTCTGGCCAGCTTTTCTATCACATTTTTAAGATCGTAACAGTCGTTTGTGGAGTGACCATATATTTTATGGTACTCGCAGTAATCGCTGTGGCTCCCCCCTTTTTTATTTTTAATGGGTCTAGGGGGTGGCAATCTCTCAGTGTTACAAATCTCTCTGTATACGTCCACTATGGAAACTTTCAGGGGAGTATAAGAGTGATACTTCCTTGGCCTCTCGAGACCGAGTTCTTCCTTTTTCTTGGTTTCCCTTTCCCTCTCTTTTGTTGAGGGAGGGGGCCCAGGTCGCCAACTCAGGTCTCTTAATTTGGCGTTTTCCTCCATATTGATGTACTTTTCAGCTCTTTCCTGTACATCACTTAGAGAAACAGGATGTCTTTTAGATATGGACTGCGAGAAGGGACCTTCTCTGAGTCCATTGACTAATCCCATTATGACTGCCTCTGTGGGCAGGTCTTGAATCTCCAAACATGCCTTGTTGAACCTTTTCATATAGGCTCGTAAAGATTCTCCGACCTCCTGTTTTATTCCCAGGAGGCTCGGTGCATGTTTCACTTTGTCTTTCTAGATTGAGAACCTCATTAAAAACTTCCTCGAGAGGTCTTCAAAACTAGTAACCGACCTCGGGGGGAGACTATCGAACCACTTCATCGCTGCTTTCGATAGAGTGGTCGGGAAGGCTTTGCATCGCGTAGTGTCGGAAGCATCGGCTAGGTACATCCGACTTTTGATGTTGCTCAGATGATGCTTTGGATCCGTGGTTCCATCGTAGAGGTCCATATCAGGGCTTTTGAAGTTCCTTGGAACTTTTGCCCTCATTATGTCCTCGCTGAAAGGATCTTCCCCACCCAAGGGCGGCTCTTCGTGTTCGTCACGGGAGTTGCGACTTTTGAGGGAGGATTCCAACTTTAAGAGTTTTCTTTGTAACTCTTTTCGTCGTTCCATCTCCTCTTTTAGGCTCTTTTCAGTTTCCTTTTGCCGCTCTCGCTCTTGCTCTAACTGTTCCAGGCGGCTGTGGACTAATCCCATGAGTTCAGTTACATGGGATGGTCCTTCTTTTTCTGACTCGCGCCCTTCTGAGGAGTTTACCTTCGGGTTTTTTACTCCAGAGGTGCCTTCTCTGTGCTGATTGTCAATTTCCTGGTGGAGGGTGAGGTCCACATCGTTATTGCCTGTGTCCAGATTCTTTTGCTCAGAGTCTGTCTCCACATGGCCTTCTTCGTGGGATCTGTCCGCCATTAGTGGATGATCTCTCGGGTTCCCGGCAACGGCGCCAATGTTAGGTGGGTAACCGGAGATTAATAGAATGGATGGCGTTGGCTGGTCCAAATGTGTGAAAGAGGAGGGCTCCGAATGGGTCTGCAACTCGGGAGGTTCCGTCCGACTTGTTTGTATGAGGAGAGGGGGGTGGTACCTGCAAAGACACTCCGATGCCTAAGTTAGCAAGAGTGTGAGCAGGTCTAGAGAGTATTGGACTTAGAGATACCTGAGGGGTGTCAGTGTATTTATGGTGGTGAGCCAATAACCACCGTTGAAGTAGTGCCATATTTTTAGGGTGTTAACCGTCCCATTATCTTAGGGAGGTTAAGATATGGCTTGATGAAGTGGTTAGAGAGATTTTAGGGGCGGTCACTCATTTGAATGAGTATTTATCTGCCAGCTAATCTCGTGCCCGACTTCTTTAGGACAAATCGTAGTCAACACCGACTTCTTGACACTAGGTCGGTGCGTAGTAAGGCTCAATCCTCTGGACTAAGCCTTTCTTTTGGACCTGGGCCTTTATTATTGGGCCAGGGTATGAACAATTATCTACCAACTTATTACCAATAATAATTAATTATTATATTTTAAACACATATATAAAGAGACACATCCAGAAAATATATCTATAAAGACACTTCTATTAAACACAGCCATAAAAAAGATATTTTTATTAGACACATCTACAAAGACATTTTCATTAAACTCAATTATAAATAAAAGTTGGCAGAAATTGGCAGAAATACTGTTGGTAACATAGTGGGATTGATTAATTAATATATAGAGATACGTATTATTGATGATGATGAGCAAAATGCGAGAACCCTTCTAAAAATATAAACATAATTACATAAGTAAGATCATTAATTCATTATGGTGCCCTAGAAAGAGATGCCACTTCATTAACGCGTCAACCTAGGAGAATATATCACCAGCTTTCAACTAAATATTAATAATTAATTAATAATAATAAATAATAAATTATAATGAGACTCTAACTTTTTTCTTTAGCATTATATATACATGAGAAACAAGACGGTTTCCCCTAAGATACTACTCATACACACACAAAATGGCATTTTCAGATGCTTATTTTCCTACAGCTCCACCTCTCAGTAAGTATGATGTCTTTATCAGTTTCACTGGTAAGGACACACGTAACGGTTTCACTAGTCATCTCTATTCTGCTTTGTGCAGAAACCAAATCGAAACATTCATAGACAACAGAATTGAGAAAGGTGGCGAGATCTGGGAAGAACTCGTGGAAGCCATCAGAGACTCGATGGTGTATCTGGTCATCTTCTCTGAACACTATGCCCACTCCAAGTGGTGCTTGTGGGAGCTCGTTGAGATCATGGAATGCAAGAACAAGAAGGAAGACTGCCATGTTATTCCTGTCTTCTACATGATCGAACCAAGCCATGTTCGGAAGCAGACCGGAAGCTACTATGGTGTGTTTGAGGATTACGAGAGAAATTTGGACCCTGGCCTTGTGCGCCAGTGGAGGAAGGTACTCTTTGATGCAGCCAATATTGCAGGCTTCGAATATCATGGTCACCATAGCAGGTAATAATCTCTTAATCTGGCTGCCTTTCTTTTATTTTATTTTATTTTTAATGCAAAAATTAGTTTATTATTTTCTTAGATTGGGAACAATCTATTTGTACATATCCGAATAAAATTTTTAGAAAAATTGGTAAACTTAAGATATGTTTTAAAGATGGTGATACTACTATAAAAGTTTTATAATTGTTTTCATATAAATATATATATATATATATTTATTTATTTTGGATGATAGATTATATTGTTAAATTTTAATATGTTCTAAAAGTATTGTCTTTAAATACTCATTTTTCTTTTCGTTTATTTATAATTAAGTCTTTACAGTTGAATTAATAAAATATTTTGTTAAATAAAATAAATATATTTAACATTTTATTTTATTTATTTAATAAAATATTCTATTAATTTTAACGTTTTTATCACAGTAAAAAAAATTAATTATAAAATTTAATATGATATAAAAATTTCATAAAAAATGTATAAAAATTTAACTAAAAGTTTGATGAAATTCTAAAGACTACTATTAATTATTTAGATGATTAAATTATTCATTGTGTGATATTAAAATATATATAATTTTATTAAAAAATATTTATATATTTTTATATTTAAATATTTTAAATATTTCTGAGCACAGGCACTGTTATAATTACATTTAAGTGCAAAATAATTTTCTTTTTCTGCTTTTTAAAGAAGTACTTCTTCCCAGCA
>NC_029780.3:6009964-6010999 GCF_000817695.3 Arachis duranensis | reverse complement strand
ATGCACGTTCTTTAAAGTTTAATCACTAAATTATAGTTACTTTTGTGTTTATTATGTCATATAAAATAAATTATCTATACTAGTTTTAATATATTATTTTTAATAAATTATATTAATAGTTAAAGAATAAAAATACGGCCCTTGGCACTTTAGTCCTAATAGAATGAATTCTAATTATAAAAGTGGGTTGATGTTCATTACTTTCTAAAAGATAGCGTCAACTAGCGCTGCAAGTTCAAAATGATGGCCAATAACAATTTTTATTAGCTTAGTGAAAAGAAATTTGTTGTTTTATTATTATATGTCAATACATATATTCACCGATATATTTATGAATCTGATTAATAAAATAAATTAATTTTAACTTTATTAATAAAATTGGTATATTTATTATATGATTTAATTAGAAGAATAAAAAAAGGAAAATATTACAATGTGATAAGTGATCCGCATGCTTCCAACATTACCATAAAATTAAACACTTGTATTGTACTCATGAAATATAAAATTCTTGACGTTTAATATGTATATACAACCATTATAATAAGGTTGAGTGTTGTATTTATCCAATCCTCCCCTCTACACACGGCTTATACTTTAGTCGAGTACAGAGGATAATAGATATCTCATGTTATAAAATTACTCATCTCAAAAATTTATGCTAATTTTAGAATTTATTAAAAATTAAATTTTTAATTTTTTGAATTTAGAATTCTGATACCATATTATAAAACTACTCATCTCAAAAATATAAAATAATAAAAAGGATAACACTAATAGTTATATTTCTAATACTAAATCAAACATTCTTAAATCTCTATTGTACATATTATATAAATATTTCATTAATTCTCTATATTTTCTCTACTCTTTTTAATTAGCGTTGGCGTTGCCATCAGTCTTACATTTTGCAAAGTTAGTTTAAACTGTGGCCTGCAATCATACCTACGATTGTAATAATATTTTAAACAACTATATTGAGTGTATATTAAAATTAATTTTTAATATAAAATATATATTAAAAGAGTTAAATAA
>NC_029780.3:5991194-6009514 GCF_000817695.3 Arachis duranensis | reverse complement strand
TTATTATTTTGCTTGTAATTCTATGAACTGCGCGCTGCCAACCTATACGATTTGCATGGTGATATTTATTATTTTGACTTCAAAGTAATCATATTAAAACAGAAAAGCGAGTTGCATTAAAGCTGTAACCGATGAGTGATGACAATACTACGATAAAACTAGAATTTTATTTTTAAAAAAATAGTTCACACCGTCACATACGCATAATATATAAGGCTAATTTTATGGTGTCTATTAATTATTATCTAATTTTTGTCTAACTTATTTTTTGTGATAAGTTTTAAATTTTTAAAAATATTTTATTTTTATATCTTTTAAATTAAATATTAATTTTTAACCCATTATAATAAATAGACACCACTTTTTAAGCACCATAGCATTCACTAATATATAATATATAACTGATGGCCACTGTAGCAAACTAACAACTGCAACCGCGATTATTATATGGGAAACCACATAATCAGTAAGCTAAGCACTTGTTCAGTCATCACTATTAGCACTTTTTATTCAAGGAAGGTAATAACTAATAAGTGTGCTGAGCATGTATTAAAATAATCTTCATAGGGTTAATGCACTTTTTTTTTAGAATATATACTTGTGTATATATATGTATAGCATCTATCTTTTAATACATACACACAATGAAAGGAAAATCCCAGTAAGAAGATGTTTCAGTAGATATAGTAGTTACAAGTAATGTTATTAAAATTTAAGTTATATTTTTTTTATATTTTGATAATATTTTTTAAAATATTGTTTAATTATAAAATATATTATTTTAATTTTAACAATATTTTTTAAAACATGCTAATCATTCTAGCTAGCAATGACACTCACACCCTAACATACAAATACAACACAATAAAATTGGAGCGGAAGATGAAATACAACACCCTAACATATAAATACAACACAATAAATTTTAATAATGTTGATTTTTTTCTCCTAAAAAGAATTATGAGAATATAAAATAAGAAAATGAAAAAAAAAAGATGAGGAAGAGGAAGAGAAAGAATTTTGAATTATACAGAACTTATCAGAATAAAAATACATCCAAATTATCTTCGTTTTACACTCAAATATCTTCGTGTTATACCCAAACTTTTTCATTTTATACTCAAATTTACTGTAAATACAGAAATGAGTTATGCTACGTGTACACTAAAATCAACCACCAAAGTCAGCCACCAATATAAAATATATACTGAAATACAAATATACATTAAAAATAAATTAAAGCACACATGTATTTATACACAAATACATTATAATTAGTAGCTAATTTTAGTGTACAAATAGCATTTTAGTACAGAAAAATATTTCCTCTAATGATGCATTTTTTTCTTCTTTTTATTTCTTTCTTTCTTTCTTTTAGTTAAAATGAATGTAAGTTTATCCTCTTTCGAGTAATTTTGCAGCATTATGTATTTTTTTCTTCTTTGTTTGATTTTTTTATTTTTATTCTTGTTAAAAGAGTAAAACAAGAAAAAACTTGAGAAGGTAAAATAAAAAGAAAAAGATGAATAAGAAAAAAGAAAAAGATGGTGATGATGATGAAAAAAAAAAAAAAGAAGCAGCAGCAGAAGATGAGGAGGAGGAAGAGAAAGAGTTCTAAATTATGCAGAACTTATCAGAATAAAAATACACCCAAATATTTTCGTTTTACACCCAAATATCTTCGTGTTACACCCAAATATCTTCGTTTTACACCTAAATTTGCTGCAAATACAGAAATGAGTTATACTACATGTATACTAAAATCAGCCACTAAAGTCAGCCACCAGTATAAAATACATACATTTTGGAATACAAATATACATTGAATATAAATTAAAGCACACATGTATTTATACACAAATATATTGGTAGCTGATTTTAGTATACAAATAGCATTTTTTTACAGAAAAAATATTTTCTCTAATGCTGCATTTTTTTCTTCTTCTTTTCCTTATTTTCTTCTTTCTTTTAGTTAAATGAATGTAAGTTCATCCTCTTTTAAGTAATTTTGAATAAGAAAAAAAGAAGAAGAAGATGGTGATGATGATGAAAAAAAAAAAGAAGAAGCAGTAGAAGATTAGGAGAAAGAAGAGGAAGAGTTTTAAATTATGCAAAATTTATTAGAATAAAAATACACCCAAAATTATTTAAAATACACCCAAATATTTTCGTGTTACATCTAAATTTGCTGCAAATATAAAAAAAATGTTTCCTCTAATGCTACTTTTTTTTTATTGAACCACCTTGGTTAGATTCAAAACAACAAAAGGAGGAAAAGACTTGTATGAGAAAAACGATTGTATGTGGAAATAAGTATAAACTGCTCATCAACACCACAGATAGGCTATAAAATACACCCAAAATACACCATATTAAAATAAGTATAAACTATAGAATGCAAATACAACTATAAAACCATAATAAAAAATAACAGAAATCATATTCAAGAATTATCATTAAAAAGAAACTAAAACAATTCAACTAAAAGAATAATACAATTCACCCTCAATGAGATGAAAAGTCATAAATTGTAAATACACCAAAATTTTCCTAAAATACATCCAAATATTCTTGATTTACACCTGAACATCTGATATAAAATGTAGAAAATTCATCAAAACTAGTACATTAGATTCAATTCAAACAATGAACAGCAAATTTCATAGGCAAGGTTCACGCATTATTTAGCTACACAATCATAAACTACTAACTGGATTCAAATTTAGATTCAATTATTAACTGGAATTAAACCACACCTCAGGACTTCATTGGATTCAAATTCAAAATCTACTTCGCTCTGATTCAGCTGACAATCTAAAGCTGAATCATCCATTATCTTCAAAACGATTTCAAAACTTGATTTCAGAAATAATGGAAAATGAGAAAAACGAAGAAAGAGAACATAGAGAGAAGCTTACGTAAACGACAAAGAAGAAGGCAGAGAGAAACGCTTGAAAGAGATCGAATAGAGAAGGCAAGAAAATACAGAAAAAATTCGAAAAAGAAACGAAATTCTTTCGAAGAAAGAAGTTATATATTCGCGCATTGATTGATTGAAAAATATGTTAAGGAAGCGCGTGAAACATATGTGCCATAAAAGACGTGTTTTAAGGTTAAGGGATATTGAAAATTTGTAAGACTTGTATAATGAAAAGGTTTGTATGTGGAGATTAATTGCTCTTAATATTATTAGTATTTTTATCCAAAAAATTTATATGTAATACGTTAATTTAGAAAATTCTTTTCATTCGGTCTTTTTTATTTTCTAGATAAAGAATATAAAGTTTAAGTTCTACAAATTAATAAAACAAAAATTGAGTAAACGAAACTGAAATTAGTTTTCTGGTTTTTATATAGAAGATCGCTTACATACAAATTTATTCAAGAGCAATAGTGTTTTATAAAAAATATAAAAAATTATCAAAGGCAGCTAGTGGCTATTATTGGTATATATTATTGTATGTTAACTATTGCCAGTCACTCTCTATTTAATTTTATGATTTTTAGCATTTGTTAGAAATAAGAGACTAAACTGGAGAAAAGATTTGTGTGTCTATTCAAGTTGTGTGGAATGATACAATATAAAGGGTATTTATAGGTACTAAGAGAATCATAATAATAAAGACGTAATCTCCTATAATAAATATTAAGATATTCTAAATAATACTAATTGATCCTAATTGATCCTAATAATATTCTAACATCCCCCCTCAAACTCAAGTGACAACTTGAGTTTGAAACTTATTTAAAATAACGAAATAAAAAAATGCATAAACTAATAGAACGGATGCAGACGGAACTGCCGGAAGAAAGCGCAGACGGAACTGCCGCTAGTATGCAAAAAAAAAAACGCAGACGGAATTGTCACAAGAAAACACAGACGAAACTGCCATGAGAGAAGGCAGACGTAACTGTCACGAGAAAAGGCTGACGGGACTGCCACGAGAGAATGCAGATGTAACTGCCACGAGAGAACACAGAGAGAACTGCCACGAGAGAAGGCAGACGGAACTGCCACGAGAGAAGGCAGACGGAACTGCCATGAGAGAACGCAGATGGAATTACCACGAGAAAACGCACACGTAACTGCCACGAGAGGACGCAAACATGAGAGAACGCAAATGAAACTGCCGAAAGAGAGCAAAAACTATATGATTTCTTCATGAGAATAGGTAAGCAGCGGATGACAGTGGCACTCAAAATAGGTTAGTCGGTGAGATGAACGAGCATCAAAGGAGTGACAAAAGGGAAGGAATAATGACATCGAAAAAAAAGTGCAAAAACCACGGTGATTTCACCGCAAGGAAAACAACCTATCCTCTTCAAGGAGGATACCATGACTCTGATACCATGTTAGAAACAAGAGACTAAACTGGAGAAAAGATTTGTGTGTCTATTCAAGTTGTGTGGAATGATACAATATAAAGGATATTTATAGGTACTAAGAGAATCATAATAATAAAGACGTAATCTCTTATAATAAATATTAAGATATTCTAAATAATACTAATTGATCCTAATTGATCCTAATAATATTCTAACAGCATTGATGTTTTTTATTTTTTTGTGCCACTAAATATTTCCAACATTTATATTTTTTTGTCATATATACAAATATTTGTGTCACTTTTGTTTTTATACTTTAATATTATGTAAATACTTTTTTTATAGTTTGATCATTAAATTTTAACTTTTTCATTATCACGTATCACGATACGTTGTTGTAATATTATTAAAATAAAATAGTATAAAAAGCATTTCAAAAATGTTATGAATATATAAAAAATTGATTACTAATTAATCAATTACGATATATTAGTATGTGAATATATTTGTTGTTTAACTCATTTATTTAATATATATTTTATATAAATAATTTGTTAGGTAGTTAATTTGTAGTGTACACCTAATTGAAAACTATTAAACTTAAAGAAGGATGTATGATGAAGTAAAAAAGAAATCCTTTCTGAACTTTCAAAAATTAAAAATAAAAAATTTGCGAACGCTTTTATATAAGATGTGTATATGAATATGAAGTTAAGACTAAGACTATTAAGGGAAGAAGTAAAAATCCTATCAGAATCTAAAAAGTACATGTATGTGTATAAAAAAAAATTATTTTCCTCATTTATTTTTTTTCTCTTTTTTCTCTAAAGCATTTAGTGATTTAGTCGCAAATAAACCATTATTGATTTTTTAGTTAAATTAAAAAATCGTTATATTCTTATATGTAAATTGTAGAAGAACAATGCTACGAACCAATAGGGTATTAGCTAAAAATCAGCCAAATATTTTTGGGTGAATCCAAAATCTCTACGAGTTAATATATATGGATGTTTTTTCTGTTAAGTATCAGAATGTTTCTTTTTCATACTAAATGGATATTCTTTTATATATTTTTCGAATTTTTTTATATTACAAATGTGAATGTCTCTATTTCTTTAAAAATTTCATATTTTTTTAAAATTTTATAAATATTTAATTATTTTTACTAAAATATAATTAGATGTTTCTTTTGTTAAGTATTAGAATATTTTTTCATATTAAATGAATGTTTTTTTATAATTAATACTGACAAATAACAATTCTTCCCCAAATTCATTCTTTCAAAATGTAACCTGACTTCCGTATAAATATACCTGCATCATCATCAAGATCTATATTGTATTATATTAAGAAAAATACACACAATGCATATGAGAATGGATTGGATTGGATAAGAATGAATGATGACCTCCGCGGAGAGAGTGAGAGTAACCTTGAAAAGCTTTGCGCAATTGCTCAGAGTCGTCTTCTGGAGAAGGAATCTGAGCAGGAACCTTCAAAGTCGCCATTGTCAAAAACAACGCTGCGTTTTTCGCGATTTATCTCTACAAAATTCAGAACTCAGGAAGCAATGCCAATGTCAACGCAGAGTTAAGGTGATCGGTGACGAAGTCGAAGGTGGATTTCGTGTTGAAACAATTGTCTTGGATGCATTTGTTGAGGGCGTCGCGGAGAGCATGGAAGTCGCCAGTGCTTCCAGCAGCATTGGTGAGAGAAAGAGGTCTGTGTGAGTGATTGTTGGAGATAGGTAGGTTAATGTAAGAAAGAAGAGGAAGGCTTTTATAGATTTTAATTAGGTTTACTTAATTAATTTTAATTTTTTTAAATTTTGAATTTAAAAAATTTAAAATTAATTATTAATATAAATTAATATGGTTTTGTTTAATTTTTTGCAGATAATCTTTTGGTTCCATATACTTTTCCATTGTAGAATATATAACTAATCTACAATGTATTAGGAATCTTGTTGGCAAAGAGAGCTAGAGACAATGAAATAGGGCCTATATTTACATTTAGGTGGAAACTCAGGTGCAATGGACTTTACGTGAAGTTGATAGTTGAGAGTTATTAGATAGTTTGACTGATTTAATTAAATTTTCATCTAACGACTTTTATCTATCAACTTCACGTGAAGTCGACTGTACCTGAGTTTTCACCTTACATTTTAAGATACCCGAGGAGCCATTATTTGGATTTTTAGTTTAACAATAATCTCTGACAAATAACACTTATCACGTATTTCAATTTGAAATAAAGAATTTTAGAATTATATTTTTCTATTCGATTTATTTCTATATCTTTTTGGTATCATGTTTTATATATAAATTCACTTGTATATTCGCATCTACATATTCATTGCAGTTTATACAGTGGATATATAATTTTGACACACTTAAAAAAATATTGTTAAAATTATTTTCTTTTACTACTTTAGCTTTTTGGTTTAATTTTAATTCCTTTTTTTTTCTTTCTCGCCTTTTTGGTTTGTATTTATTTTGATTCTTTTGGGGTTAAATTTACACATGCTAGGACTGAATCTAACCTCATCGAAGGCATAATTCAAATGATTCTTCGGAAATTAAATCGCAAATATAGAAGTGAAGTCAGAAGTCCTTTTATATATGACCAAAACTACGCATGCATTGAATCTGTATTGACCCATTCAAAGGAAGTTCGAACCATTGGGATATGGGGCATGGGGGGTATAGGAAAAACAACAATTGCCACGGCTATCTTTCAAGAGTTCTCTCCCTTATATGAAGGTAGTTGCTTCTTGGCAAATGTAAGAGAAGAATCAGAAAGGCATGGCCTCAGTTACATATTCACTAGACTTCTTTGCGAGTTGCTACAAGAAGAGGTTTATATTAGCACTCCCAAGATAGTGTCCTCTGCTATTGTGCGCAGATTGAGGCGTAAGAAGGTTTTCATTGTGCTTGATGATGTAAATACTTCTGAGCTTCTGGAAAATTTGCTTGGAGTTGGACATGATTATCTTGGAGCTGGTAGCAAAGTTATTGTTACAACCCGAGATAAGCATGTTCTTCTGAGTAGATCAATTGATCACATTCATGAAGTCATGCAAATGAATGATGAGAACTCTCTCAAACTATTTAGCTTGAATGCCTTCAATAGAATCCATCCTCCCGATGAAAATGGATATTTGGAGCTATCAAAAAGGACACTTGCCTATGCCAAAGGTATTCCATTAGCTTTGAAAGTTTTGGGATCATTTCTTCATTCAAAAAGTGAAAAGGAATGGGACAATGCACTGGAAAAGCTAAAGGAGATTCCAAATGCTGATATTCAAAAGGTGTTGAGGTTGAGCTTCAATGATTTAGATCATTCGGAGAAAGATATATTTCTGGATATTGCATGTTTTTTCAAAGGGCAAGAGAAAGAGAAAGTAACAACCATATTGAATAAGTGTGGTTTCTACGCAGATATTGGAATAAGAAATCTCTTAGACAAGGCTCTTATATCAATAGCTATGAACCAAAGCATACAAATGCATGACTTGATACAAGAAATGGGTCACAAAATTGTTTGGGAAGAATCTGTTGAGAATCCAGGAGGACGCAGTAGAGTGTGGAATGCTGATGAAGTTTGTGACATACTGAAAAATGATAAAGTAAGTGAATGATACTTTGGTTTGCCTTCTAAACTACATGAAACCTGTGTATGTAAATATATATATATATATATATATAGAAAATGTAGATTATCTTGTTGAATATTGTTTATTTATTTGTAGGGAACTGATGCAATTGAAAGCATATTCTTGGATTTGACTCAAATCAAAGATCTAGAAATAAGCACCCATGCCTTTAGAAAAATGCTTAACTTAAGGCTACTTGCTTTTGCAAGTGGTAATATTAGTTTTGGTGGGAAGAGAATTACTAACACTTCAAGTATTCCAACAAATATGGTATTGCCTGATAACTTGAGATATATTCAGTGGGATGGATGTCCACTGAAGTCTCTATCATCTAGCTGCTGGCCTACCAAGCTTGTTGAGCTTTCTATGACTTACAGTGATGTTGAGAAACTTTGGGATGGTGCACAGGTATGCATGATGTATTATTCTTCGCCTCTTAATTTGTTTCTTTACTAAATCTATGTTGCATTGCTAGAATATATGGGAATTGCTAACTTCTATACCTCTATGGATATTAGCATTCAATATACATCATAACAGAAATTTATTGGACCAACAATTTTTAGTATTTTTTATTATTATTTAATTAAGATAAATATTAAATTATCTTTAATAAATAAATTTTATTAATTTATGTATATAAACTATAAAAAATATACATACAAATTATATTGATTTATTTGTATAAATTTTAATAAATATAAGTATAAATTATATATTTTTATGTACAAAATTTATGTAATATAAGTGCAAATTATTGTTGGTAAAAAATGATAATATTTATTAATTATGTAGCATTATTCTTGCTATTAATTAGGTTAAAATATGTTAAAACTATTTTTGAAAAATTTCAAAAACTTTAATTACAAAAGACAGTAATTATATTATATATGATATATTATTGATAAGTCTCCTAATAATTGTCGCATGATAATTTGACAAATTTATTTCTTCCTCTCTTAGATAATAACTTGATGATATCCATTTTAATAAATTAATTCTTATAAAAACAATTTTCTCTCTTTTAATAATTATTATCTTAATAAACTTGATTACTAGTTTTAGAATAGAAAATGCTTGATTTCAAAATACAAATTGATCGGTTTTTAAACCTGTAAATACAAGAATTGTCATGTACAACTATCATATTCATGGTTAACAATACTTGTACGGAGACAGAGTGTTATCACTCCTAGCCTATGCTTTATTATTATGAATATCACAGAGATATAACCATTTATATGCTAGTCTAAAAGGGTGAAATTGAAATTAGATTCCGCCATTTAGGAATATGCATGTTCTGGTGAAAGTGGACATTTCTGACAGAGTGAGCAAGTTAGGTAAGTAATTATGCCAACTGGCAGAGTTAGTTATAGTGATTAAGAGTTAGTTAAATTGACTGCGTTGGTATAGTTAGTTGCATTACTTGTACAACAAGATAAGGCTATAAAGCTTCTTGTATCAGCACTTCATTCACTTAATCAATTCAGAATCTCATTCTCTCACTCTCATTCTTGTTCATCACCTGTCCATTTCTATATATTTTGTTGCAGAATCTACCAAGTCTAGTGATAGCTTGCGTCATATTCACCCTTCTATTTTCTGTCTCCAAAAGCTTGATGGTTTATATGTGTATCATTGCAAAGGCCTAAAGAGTATATGCAGCAATAAGTGTTCACCCTCTCTTCGATCACTGGTGGCGTATGGTTGCCCCAATCTCCAAGAGTTCTCAGTCCCAATGTCGAGAGATCGTTCTGGAATTAATTTGCATCTAAGACTAACTGCTGTGGAACGATTACCACCATCAGTTTTTCATCTTAGAAATCTTCAACACTTCTCATTTGCAATCAGTGATGGTCTTATGGATCTTCCTTCAAATTTTGCCTACCAAATCATGCTTTCTGACCCTACCAAGCATGAATATAACACTGCAATCACCTTACATAAAGTACTACCTAGCCCAATCTTTCAATCTGTAAGGCGTCTGATTTTTGATAATTGTTGTAGCTTAACTGAAATCCCAGAAAATATCTCTCTGTTATCATCATTGGTCCACTTAAACCTATATCATTGCACCAATGTCATAAACTTACCCGAAAGCATTAAGTATCTTCCACGACTCCAGGTTCTTAGTGTATATCAATGCGAAATGCTTCAACTTATACCAATTCTTCCACCTTCTCTTAAACGCCTTAGGGTGTGGGACTGCCAAGCTCTAAAGACAGTATTGATCAGTGAATCACAGAGGAAAGATGAGGGTACTTTTATATTCCTTAACTGCATAAATTTGGATGAAGATTCATACAGTGCCATTTTAAGAGATGCTATTGTCAGGCCAGAGGTTGGGACACAATCACCATTAGCATCAAAACTCGAAAAGCAAGAAGATGCTTGCATCATTCTCGATCGTGATTGTTATGTAAATGTTGGCGAGACTTGTTGTTTCTTACCAGTTAGACACAATAAACTTCTTGATGAATTGTTCCATGAACACTCCACAGAAGCTTCTATAAGTGTTGAACTGACTTCAAGTTCCAAATTGTCTGGCTTCCTTTTGTACTTGGTTCTCTCTCAAGCACAGTTGTGTGACATTGAAGGACAGATATTGTACAACGTTGATGACTTCTTAAGTTTTGGATGCGAGTGCTACTTGGAAACAAGTTGTGGCGAAAAACTCCATACAAGAAGCTCGTCTGTGATACAATGGCACTGGGATCAGCTATATCACAGGGTGAATATCAAGTCGGATCATGTATTATTATGGTATGATGAAAAATGTTGCGAGAAGATAATCGAAACAATCAATGGCAAGAGATCCTCTTACAGCGCGAAACTTGCATTTAAATTCTTTGCTGGAATTGCTAATAAAATGGAAACAGTGATAAAAGGGTGTGGCATCCGCTGGATATATCAAAATGTGGAGGAAGAATCAAGAGAGCGTAAATCCAAAAGAAACAGGGAAGTTTATGAGTCAGTAGACATTGCATTCCAGATTGGACAAGGTTCTGAATCTCACCAGCAAGAACCAATTCCTCCAACCAAAAAGTTTAAGCAAAGTTTTCTGCTGACGTCAGCCTCATCAATTGTTGAAGCAGAAGCGGCTGAGGACCTGAGGTAAAATCTGTTAATTAATTGATTGATTACTAATTGAGTAAGTACATTTTATATTATTGTTATCAATTATCCTGGTAAATTTATCCTAACCTAATTGAAAACAACATGCATGGACAGGCAAAAACTTGAACTTTTGCATATTCAATTTGATGGACATTCATGTATAGGAAAGGAATGATGGCACTCCGGCTAGAACCGTTATAGCAGGTTCTTGTAATTGATTTGAAGTTTTTGCACAGGAAAAAATCTGGTATGAAATTTCACAATAACAAAACATGAGTGCTGTTGTTTTATCTATATTCTCATGCTATAATGGGAGTAGAAAGTATACATAATATAAAACATATGCCAACATTATTTATAAATTATTTGAAAAAATATGCATTTTGTCCATGGTAAAAATTTTTTAAATTATCCTTTAACATTTGATTCAATTTTATTGAATTCTTAATTTTTTAATAAATTTTAATTTTATTCTTACTGTTAACTTTTTGACAATAAATTATAAATCAAATTTTAATTGAATACTTTATTTCTCAACTAACATTTTTATTATTGGCAAATGAATACTTATGTCAAATTTTGATAGAAATTTAAATAAATCAATCTTAATTGTTATTTAAAAAATATTACATTATAAAAAAAATTATATCATGAAATAAAAATTTAGACACTTGATTTAACAATTAAATTTAAAATGTTCTACTAAATTAGTTATTACTCTTTTTTATGCAAACTTTTTTTTCTTCAATTGGATTATATTTTCTCTATTATTTGATTAATGTTAACCTTTTGTGGATTTCGTCTCGGACTCGTAGGATGGTTTAATTGGCTCCTAATCTAGGGATTCGAACACTCAAATAGGGAAAGGACCTGATGCGTGAACCCTACCAAGAGCAAGAGGCCCCAAGAGAGTCAAGAAGAAGTGACTTGTAATGTTTTTATCTATGCATCTGAATCACATACAATTTTTTTCATCTCTGAAAGACATCACTTTTTGTAATGAATACAATGATAACTACTTGTATGTATATAGGTGGAGGAGGTATTTAGAAAGTCCCCCCTAGTTGGGAACTTTTAGATATTCTTTCTGTTATATATAATAATATTAGAGAAATATTCTGTACTAATTTTTTTTTTTCGTTTATCTTACATTTTGAGTTCATATTCTATACTACCCAGCTCCGTATTCAAACATGTAAGGCTTCTCAAATTTGATGATTGCCATAGCTTAACAACATTTCTTTGTTATCATCATTGTTGAAACTAAGCCTACACAAAACCAATGTCATAGGCTTACCTGAAAGCATTAAGTTTCTTCCACAACTCAAAGTTCTTAAAGTTTGTCACTGTGAAATGCTGCAATTTATACCAGTGTTTCCACCTTCTGTTGAATGCTTAAGGTATGGGATTGTAAATCTTTGAAGACAGTATTAAGTTTGGAAAGTGAAACACCCAAACAACATGCAGGTACTTTCATATTCCTGGACTGCATGAATTTGGATGAAAATTCATGCAATGCCATTCTGAAAGATGCTATTGCTAGGACAACATGTTGGATGGAAACAATACTAACAACTGAATGGAAGAACAACGAGAGAATGAAGATCATAATGTGATTAATTTTGGGAAGATCTGATATTTCTTTCCTATAAGAGGTAGCATACTTCAATAGTTTTTCCATGACTACTCTGCTCAATCTTCAATTAGTACCCAAGTGCCTTCAAGTTCTAACTTGTGTGGGTTCATGTTCTACCTGGTTCTTTCTGAAGCACAATCATGCATCATTGATGAACTTGTTATTAACTTTGTGTGTGAATGTTACTTGGAAACAAGTTGGGGAGAAAGTATCCATGTAGCAAGTTCCGTTGTCGTCGAATGGGGCTGCGACATGACCATTGGATACCAGCTGAATGTTATGCAGGATCATGTGTTGTTATGGTATGATGAAGAATGTTCAAAGCAGATAATGGAAACAGTTAAAGGAAGAGAAGCTAATACTGAAAAGAAGTCCCATTTTAATGCAAAGATGACAGTTAAGTTCGTTGCTCGGCTACCAAACAAAGAGGAAGCAATGGTAAAAGAGTGTGGCATTCGATGGATATATTCAAATTTGGAGGAAGGATCATCAAGAGAGCAGAGATCCAAGAGAATCATTGGAAGTTAATGAGCAAAACTTAGTCCTCCATACATGCTTCAACAAAGATATTTGAAGCAAAGTTTTCTTGAAACCCCCTCAATCATAAGAACACTTGGTAATCTTCCAATAATTTATTATTGATTAGTACTTCTTAATGTTGGCAAAATTTGCAATTGACGACTTTTATATTTGACTTATGTACACTTTATCTTCTTTGCTTTTCTTTTTGATAATTAAAACAGAGATACTAGAAGGTCAACGAATTCAAGCCAATAATACAGAGAGTAAAAGGAAGGGTGGAAGAGAGTTGAGGGAGAAGAAGAAAACGAGTTCATCAAACTAAAAGAAGAAGAACGTTGATGATAATATGTTCTGGTGTTGTGGGTGCGTTTTTCACTTTTGTGTGATTTGGGTATGTGAAAAATATATTAATTTACGTGTGTGTCATTCAAATATCTTATGTGTAGTTTATACATGATCTAAACAGTAATTCAATAGCCTATAATTGTTAGGCAGTGAAAAAAAATGATAATTTGTTAAACCATTATTACCTCTTTACCTAATGTATGTTATTGGTAAAAACAAAAATATTATTTTTATGTTAAAATTAATTATTAAAATTAGTTATTAGTATAAAATACATATTGAAATATAAAATATACATTAAAAATAAGTTAAACAATATATGATTTTATACACAAATATATAGTAACTGATTATAGCAATTGATTTTGACATATATCTTTTTTTTGTGAAATAAAAAGTTCAACACAGTAAGGTGGAGCATTTAGAAAGTCCAGAGTTACAATATAAATACTAAACAAAAAATTGTAGTTATTTCCGACATTGCCATCAACAACTAGACTGAACAAAGCCAACCCACTCCTTGTAGCTCCTAATCGACTTGGTAATAACTTCCGCGACGCATGTTTCTTGATTCCTGAAAATCCTGACATTCCTTTCCAACCACATATTCCAAATGATAGAAAAAAAAAACAATCAGCCACCTATTACGTTCGACTTTTCTTACAGGAGCTCTTGTCCAACTCTCAAAGTGTTGCTTAATGGTTCCTGAAATAGACCAAAATTTATTATAGGCGTATAACCAAGCACACCACACCTGTCACGTGAACTCACAGCCAATGAATAAGTGGAAATCATTCTCAGTTTTTTTTTTTTTTACATAAAACACAAATCATATCCCTGTGATCAATAATGCCCAATCTAATCAATCTTTCCTTAGTATTGACCCTACCAACTAACACAAACCAGGTGAATAGCTCAACTCTTGGTGGTACTAGTCCTCTCCATATAGATCTAGTGAAACTATAACTCGTAATGTCCTCTGCGAGAGTCTCAGCCTGTAAAGCCTACACAAATGAGTTAGTAGAGTAAACTCCTGATTTATCAAATTTTCATACTATTCTGTCCTCCCTCTCACTTGTTAACCTGACAGATTGTAGAACTCCATGAAGTTGGTTAACTAATTCTAACTCCCATTGGAATAGTACCCTTCTCCAATGAAAGTTCCATATCCACTCCATCTCATCCCAGAACCCACAGTCCCCTATTACAGATCCGACTTGATTTGAAACCGAGAAAAGTCTTGGAAATACATCCTGCAACACACCACATGGTAGCCAATTATCTTCCCAAAAATGAATTCTTCTACCATCTCCTAACTCTAATGATAACCTTCTGACCATCTTATCTCTCGCTTGCTGTTCTCTTATCTGCAATTGACAAATGTCCCTCCACGGACCCTTTATATTAGGAACCGGCTGATAAGAAAGAAGGACATTTGGATTCAAGTCATTGCAGGAGCACACAATTTTCTTTCATAATGGGCAATCCTCCTTTGAAAATTGCCACCACCACTTGAACAACAATGCTGTATTCCGGAGCACTGCATCGCCCACGTCTAAACCCCCAAAGTATTTTGGAGCTTGCACAATATCCCACCTTACCAAAGGTACCACATCCCTTCCGTCCTCATTACTCCACAAGAATCTCCTCTGCAAAGATATCAATTTATCTGCTATTGCTCTGGCATCTTATATAAGCTAAGATAGTAAACCGGCAGACTATTAAGCACAGATTTGATGAGTATCAGCTTACCAGCTTTATTAATCGTTTTTGCTTTCCATAGATTAAGTTTCTCTTTTACTTTGTCTATAATAGGTTTCCATGTTTTGACCAATTTCAGATTCGTTCCAAAGAAATACCAAGATATTTGACTGACAACGTTGCTTTCTTACACCCCAATAAGCTACACATCCTTTGTGACTACTCTCGCTCGTAATTAACCAAAATCAAGCTAGATTTATCAAAGTTAATACTCAAGTCAGACATTATTTCAAAACACCACAAAAGTCGCTTATAATTACAAATAGTCTCCTCCTTCAAGAGACAAAAGAGTATTGTGTTATCCACAAATTACAAGTAAGACATGGTTGTTGTTAAAGTATTGTGTCTCCCGTGATTTAGCATGAACATGGTTGTTGTTAAAGATACGCTACAACTAAAATGGAGTTTGTTTTTTTGGCTTAAAACTCTTGTGAAGTGAGAGAATGAAAACCTATCTCTCTTAAACAAAGATAATAAAAATTAAAAATGTTATTTGTATATTAAAATTAGTCACTAAAATTAGCTATCAATATATTTGTGTATAAATATATATATAGTTTAATTTATTTTCAATATGTATTTATATTCTAACATGTAATTTATACTGGTGACTCATTTTGATGGCTGATTTTAGTGTACACATAACATAACTTAATAAAAATATATACATAATAGAAATTACTAATGTAATAGTAATTAATATTTTAGTTTGTCATTGCTATATAATTTTTTTTATTTTAGACTTTTTTTCCTCCTTATTTTCGTCCAGGAAGTATCTATTTGACTCTTCTTGTGTCTGAGCACTGTCACCTTAACTACAGTGAACACAGATTATGTCAAAAAAAAAAAAACAACAAAGTGCATTTTTGTATCCTTTGACAACTTTAGGATAATTAATTGAATCATGTTATCATTGGTGCAAGTTACATCCGGTTATGCTTATAGCATTTTTAAGGAAAAATGTGTATGCAAATATTGTGAAGAGAAAAAAAAAAGAATATTAAGGGTCACAAAAGATATCATTCTCATTTATCTACAGCAGCATATTTATATAGATACTTGTCAATAAGGTCCAAATCTCTGTCTTCATATTTATTCTTAAGTACCTGTTCATACCCTGGCCCAATAACAAAGGTCCAGGCCCAAATAAAAGGCCTAGTCCAAAGGATTAAGCTTAGCTAAGTACCGATCTTCACATAAGAAGTCGGTATCAACCACGACTTACTTTAAAGAAGTCGGGCATGAGATTAGCTGGCAGATAAACACTCATTCAAATGAGTAACCGCCCCTAAAATCTCTCTAACCGCTCCATAAAGCCATATCTTAACCTCCCTAAGATAATGGGACGGTTAACACTCTAAAGATACAGCACTACTCCAACGGTGGTTATTGGCTCACCACTATAAATACACTGACACCCCTCAGGTATCTTTAAGCCCAATACTCTCTAGACCTGCTCACACTCTTGCTAACTTAGGCATCGGAGTGTCTTTGCAGGTACCACCCCCCATTCACTCACAAGCACAAGTCGGACGGAGTCTCTCGAGTTGCACACTCACACGGAAACCTCCTCCTTCACACATACGGGCCAGCCAACGCTATCCATTCAGACAATCTCCGGTTACCCACCGTAACATTGGCGCCGTTGCCGGGGAACCGAGATCATCCCTTGATGGCGGACAGATCCCACGAAGAAGGCCATGTGGAAACAGATTCCGAACAAGAGAATCTGGACATGAGTAATAACGATGCGGATCTAGCCCTACACCAGGAAGTTAACAATCAACACAGAGAGGGCACTTCCGGGGTAAAAAACCCGAAGGTAAATTCCTCAGATGGGCGCGAGTCAGAAAAAGGCGGACCATCCCACGTAGCTGAACTAATGGGATTAGTCCACAGCCGCCTGGAACAATTAGAGCAGGAGCGGGAGAAGCAAAAGGAAACTGAAAAGAACCTCAAAGAGGAGATGGAGCGGCGAAAAGAGTTAGAAAGAAAACTCTTAAAGCTAGAATCTTCCCTCAAGAGTCACAACTCCCGCGACGAACAAGAAGAACAACTCTCGGGCGGAGAGGATCCTTTCAGCGAGGACATAATGAGGGCAAAGGTTTCCGACGCTACTCGATGCAAAGCTTTTCCGACCACTTTGTCGAAAGCAGCAATGAAGTGGTTCGATAGCCTTCCCTCGAGATCGATCACTAGCTTTGAAGACCTCTCAAGGAAGTTTTTGATGAGGTTCTCAATTCAGAAGGACAAGGTGAAGCACGCACCAAGCCTCCTGGGAGTAAAACAGGAGGTCGGAGAGTCTTTACGAGCCTATATGGAAAGGTTCAACAAAGCATGTTTGGAGATCCAAGACCTGCCCACAGAGGCATCCATAATGGGGCTAGTCAATGGGCTCAGAGAAGGTCCCTTCTCACAGTCCATATCTAAAAGGCACCCCGTTTCTCTAAGTGATGTACAAGAAAGGGCTGAAAAGTACATCAATATGGAAGAGAATGCCAAATTAAGGGACCTGAGCTGGCGACCTGGACCCCCTCCCTCGACTAAAGAGAGGGAAAGGGAAGCCAAGAAAAAGGAAGAACTCGGTCTCGAGAGGCCCAGAAAATATCACTCTTATACTCCTCTAAAAACTTCTATAGTGGATGTATACAGAGAGATTTGCCACACTGAAAGGCTGTCACCCCCTAGACCTATTAAAAATAAAAAAGGGGGAAGCCGCAACGATTATTGCGAGTACCATAAAATATATGGTCACTCCACTAACGACTGCTACGACCTTAAGAATGTGATAGAAAAGCTAGCTAGAGAAGGTCGGCTTGATAGATATCTCATGGAAAGGTCGGACAGTCACGGAAAGAGAAAGCGAGATGATATGGATAGAAGAGACCCACCGCCGCAGACTCCAGAGAGACATATCCATATGATCTCAGGAGGATTTGCGGGAGGAGGACTCACCAA
>NC_029780.3:5986050-5989800 GCF_000817695.3 Arachis duranensis | reverse complement strand
GTCCAGCAGCTCAATGGCCGACTTGCAGCCCTCTCCAGATTTTTGGCAGGGTCGGCACTAAAATCCCTTCCACTATTTTCCTTATTAAGAAAGGGATGCCCATTCAAATGGACTCCGGAATGCGAGGAGGCGTTCCAAGAGTTCAAAAAGTTTTTAAGTCAACCTCCTATCCTAACCCGACCAGCACCAGGAAAGGACCTCGTTCTGTACTTATCCGTAGCAAACAGGGCTGTCTCGTCGGCCCTGATAAAGGAAGACGAGGTCGGACAACACCCAGTCTACTTCATCTGTAAGGTCCTGCAAGGCCCTGAACTAAGGTACCACAAACTAGAAAAGTTTGCCTACTCCTTAGTAATAGCCTCACGAAGGCTACGACCTTACTTTCAAGCTCACACAATCAGAGTCCGTACGAACCAACCCATGAAGCAAATCCTCCAAAAGACGGATGTTGCAGGGAGAATGGTTCAATGGGCAATAGAGCTCTCCGAGTTCGATTTGAGATACGAAACTCGGACAGCAATTAAAGCCCAATGCCTCGCCGACTTCATTGCAGAATATGCAGGGGATCAAGAGGACAAACCGACTACATGGGAACTCTATGTAGACGGATCCTCCAACAAAACAGGGAGCGGCGCATGCATAATATTAGTAGATGAAAGAGGAACCCAGATAGAGGTTTCTTTAAAATTTGAATTTCCGGCTTCAAATAATCAGGCAGAATATGAAGCCTTGATCGCCGGACTAAAGTTGGCAGAAGAAGTCGGTGCTACGAAAGTAATGATATACAGCGACTCGCAAGTGGTGACCTCCCAAATAAGCGGAGAATATCAGGCAAAGGACCCTAACATGAAGAGGTACTTAGAAAAAACTTTGGAGCACCTTGGACGCTTTGCAGAAACCGAGATCAAACACATAACTCGGGATCTAAACAGCAGAGCGGATGCCCTATCCAAATTAGCAAGTACCAAACCAAGAGGGAACAACAGAAGCCTGATTCAAGAAACCCTCCAAGAGCCCTCGATAGCAAAAACAGAAGATAAGCAAGAGGTACTTGAAGTAGTCGGTTTAAACCTCGGATGGATGAACCCCTTAGTCGAATACATGAAATTCGACATCCTCCCTACAGAGGAGAAAGAAGCTAAAAAGATCCGAAGAGAAGCACAACATTACATCTTGGTGAGAAATATCCTCTACAGAAGGGGGATATCAACGCCATTATTAAAGTGCGTACCGACCTCAAGAACCGCCGAGGTATTGGAGGAAGTACATAGCGGGATCTGCGGAAATCATCTCGGAGCAAGATCTCTAGCCAGAAAAGTAATCCGAGCTGGATTCTACTGGCCGACCTTGCAAAAAGATGCCACAGAATTTGTGAAAAAGTGTCAACCATGCCAGATGCATGCAAATTTCCATGTGGCTCCCCCAGAAGAGCTCATTAGTATCACTTCTCCATGGCCTTTTGCAAAATGGGGAATGGATTTGTTAGGTCCTTTTCCCCAAGCGCCAGGACAAGTCAAATACTTGATCGTGGGAATAGATTACTTCACAAAATGGATAGAAGAAGAACCATTAGCCACTATCACCGCTCAAAGAAGTCGTAGGTTCCTCTACAAAAATATCATCACAAGATATGGGATACCTCATTCCATTACTACGGATAATGGAACCCAATTCACCGACGCTACCTTCAGGAGCTTAGTGGCCAGTATGAAAATCAAACATCAGTTCACCTCGGTGGAACACCCACAGGCCAATGGGCAAGCCGAGGCAGCCAACAAAATCATACTGGCAGGACTAAAGAAGAGACTACAGGAAGCAAAGGGAGCTTGGGCTGAAGAGCTCCCTCAGGTGTTATGGGCCTATAGGACAACCCCCCAATCCGCCACAGGAGAAACACCTTTCCGACTAGTCTATGGTGTAGAAGCCATGATTCCGATAGAAATCAATGAGCAAAGCCCAAGGATAATTCTCCATGACGAGGTCGAAAATGTACGGGGACACAAAGAGGAGCTCGACTTGCTCCCCGAAGTCCGAGGAGATGCCCAGATAAGAGAAGCGGCATTGAAACAAAGGATGACTACCAGGTACAACAAGAAAGTCATTCGAAGAACATTTGCCCCGGATGACTTGGTCCTAATCAGAAACGACATTGGAGTCAACAAATCAGGAGAAGGAAAGCTCGCCGCAAATTGGAAAGGACCATACAAAATCAAGGAAGTTTTAGGAAAAGGTTATTATAAAGTAACCGACTTGAATGGCACTGAGTTACCAAGGTCGTGGCATGCTTGTAATATGAAAAGGTACTACAGTTAAACGCGAACTCTACTCCCTGATGTACTCTTTTCCCAACTTCATGATTTTTTCACAAAAGGGTTTTTTCTGGAGAAGGGTTTTTAACGAGGCATCATAGTAGAGGCTAAGGGAAATAGGCTATCAAGACCCTTAGTAGCAAGAAGGTACCTCCCCAATTAATAAAGATCTTTTTTATCATATCTCTTATAATATCCTTCTTTATTTTTTCTAAGTCTTTCTACGAAACGCGCCGACTTAAGCTCGACAAAACGTGAAAATCCCATGAACCGACCTAGATGGTCGTCAGGATAAAACGACGAGGCACAAGTCGGCGTAAAGAGGTTGTATGAGTTGATCGTAAAAATACTCGGGGACAATCCGACTCCTAAGTCAAAACGAGAACCCGAGTAAAACAAACTCGGATATACTCCGAGGAGACGAAAAACGCATCACAAAAATAACCTAAGTCATAAAAACTCACTAAATCAAAGTTGAGTATAAAGGATAACAAAAAGAGATTGGAAAACCTAGGTTTAAAGGCTGCATAAAAGCCCTTAAGCTAAAAGGCTCGAAAAAACAAGACGAGCCAATAAAAAGGTTTTCAAAGAAAGATCAAGAGGGTTTTGAAAATATCAAAATTAGAAAAGCATACACGCATAAGGTAACTTAAACCCTTATCCAAAAAAGGGCATTTGCTTTGTTAACTTAAACCCTTATTCAAAAAGGGCACTTACTGAAATATTTTGTTTACGGCCTTAAAAGGCCAAAAGAAATTGTTAAAACTGCACAAAATAAATAAAGAGTTCAAAAATGGGGGGGACCACAAGCCGGACCCCCAAATAGCCAAAGATCATTAGATCATTTTTTCACAGCAGAAGCAGACAAACCACCACCAGAATCAGGAGGAGTACCGCCGGGACCAGGAAGAGAAGCACCCACAGAAGAGGAAGACGGAGGAATAACCGAGGTACTCGGAGCATCTTTGGAGTGAGGAGGAGACTCGATGATCCTCTGCCCCCGAGTCTTCAACTCTGATTCAGAAACAATTACGGGGGTAGGAGGATCTACAATGGCGCCGTCGATGACAACTTTGTCAGGATGTAAAGGAGAAAGATCCAAGTTAGGAGCAATGACTCTGACCTGCTCCAGGAAAATCCTCCAAGACTCCTCGGCGCCATCGGCAATGGAGTCCTCTAACTCCTCATATGCTTTCCGAGAATTCAACAGGTCAGTTTTTACAGACACAAGATCCTTGAATAGGCTTTGATAGCTGGCCTGTGCCGTTTTCCTCAGTTCCGTCTCCATGTTGCATTGGGCCTGCAAAGCCTTCCCTTTCTCCCGGAGGGTATCTCTTTCCTCCTTTAGCTTGGCAATTTTCTTCCTCAACTCTCCCTCATGCTCTTGATATACACGGAGCCTCCCTTCCAGCTCCTCGACCCTCGAGGTCGCCCCTAAAGA
>NC_029780.3:5982514-5984822 GCF_000817695.3 Arachis duranensis | reverse complement strand
AAATTATATTTTAATATTTTTATTAATTTATTGTTGGGAATTGATTTCTCAACTAATAAATATTGTTTTTTTTTTCTTTCTCTATTGTCTTGTAGTATTAGTGTGAAATATTGGCTACGAAGTCATTAATTTCATTTGCGAAGGCTACAGAGTCATTTTTGGTTTTTTAATTTAGAAACGTATAAGTACCAATATATTATTTGCTAATTTATTGTTAATAATAATTAATTATTATATTTTAAATACATATATAAAAAGAAACATCCAAAAAATATATTTATAAAGACATTTCTACTAAACACATTTATAAAGACACTTCCATTAAACACAGTTATAAATAAAAATTGGCAAAAATTGACAAAATCAAGTAGGGGCACTGTTCATACCCTGGCCCAATAACAAAGGTCCAGGCCCAAATAAAAGGCCTAGTCCAAAGGATTAAGCTTAGCTAAGTACCGACCTTCACATAAGAAGTCGGTATCAACCACGACTTACTTTAAAGAAGTCGGGCATGAGATTAGCTGGCAGATAAACACTCATTCAAATGAGTAACCGCCCCTAAAATCTCTCTAACCGCTCCATAAAGCCATATCTTAACCTCCCTAAGATAATGGGACGGTTAACACTCTAAAGATACGGCACTACTCCAACGGTGGTTATTGGCTCACCACTATAAATACACTGACACCCCTCAGGTATCTTTAAGCCCAATACTCTCTAGACCTGCTCACACTCTTGCTAACTTAGGCATCGGAGTGTCTTTGCAGGTACCACCCCCTATTCACTCACGAGCACAAGTCGGACGGAGTCTCTCGAGTTGCACACTCACACGGAAACCTCCTCCTTCACACATACGGGCCAGCCAATGCTATCCATTCAGACAATCTCCGGTTACCCACCGTAACAATACCAATCCTTAAATTCCAACGATAATTTGCGTGTATCCCATCAAAAAACATGTTAATGAACTCTGTTGCATTAATTATTTTTTATCGGTACTTCTTAATGAGCAATTTTAGTTGGAGTGGTTTGATTGGTTCCTACTTCCTCAAAAGTCATGGCCAAGCCAAGCACCTTTCCGAGAAAGAGGCATTCTAAAGTGATTTCTACATTATTTGTCACCGCTGCTAATCTTCTTCAGTAATTTTTTAATGGAGGAATGATAAATTTTCATATTTTTGTTTTATGATATTTAAAAATATTATTCGAATATTAAAATCAGTCACTAAAATTAGTTATTAATGTATTTGTATATAAATATATATAATTTAATTTATTTTTAATATATATTTATTTTTCTATTCAAAATTTTAAAGGTCTAATTATTCTATTATTTCATATGATTTTATCAAATTTATAATTAAATTTTTATATTTTTTATTTTTTTAATTAGACCTTTATAACATATTAGATTTTATATTCTTATTAATAGTAAACGTTAAAAAAATGTTTATAAAGTGTAAATTTACTAATTTACTCATACCTTCAATTCAGAAGAACCATCTCTACTTTTCATTATTTCTCTACTCTCTACGAATCCAAACACTAATCTCCGAAAATACCTTCTTTTATTCAATCCAACCCTCTCATTGGCATTTTGTTGAATGTAAGACCCAGAATTTTTGAAAAATATTACTGAGTTAATTTTAATTTATATATTCATTAAAAATTTTATTTTTAGAAATTAATTTACTAAAAGTAATTAAATTAAATTTTGATAATTAAATTAAAAATTTTACTTAATCTTATAATTATTGAATAATTTTATATATTTAAATTATACAACTTAACAGTCATAAAAGAATAAGAATTTCATACGATTTAGTTAAATAATTGAGATTTTGAAATTTAATACTCTAATTTTTATAAATAAAGAAAATTAATTATATTATTTCTAATTTTAAATTAGAATACCTAATTAAATGCTAATTAGCAAATTGATAATTAAATAATATTTCTAAAGTAATTTTAATGATTAAATTAGAATTGAAATTAATAAAACATATCCTAATTTGATTAAAATTACTAAAAGCAAATTTTCCTAAACTAAATCCAAACCCTAACTTTAACCAAATTAACCCTAACCCCCTAGATTAACCCTAGCCGTTATTCACTTTTGCTTTCCTAAGCTAACCTACAGCAGAAAGAAACAAAAGAAAGGGAAAAAAAGACGAAGGAGGGCACGGAGGGAAGGGAAAGCTGAGAAGAAGAGGCGGAAGGAAAGGGGACGGCGCTGGCGAGAGCCGTACTGGCGTCGAGTCACTTACAGAGAGAGAGAGAGAGAGAGAGAGAGAGAGAGAGAGAGAGA
>NC_029780.3:5965007-5982453 GCF_000817695.3 Arachis duranensis | reverse complement strand
CCACCATCGTTGCCCTCATCCCGAATCGCCATTGTCGCCGTCGCGGGGAAAGACCGGAGCTTCTGGTAGCTGCCGTCGAAGCAGAGTCGCGGAGAGAAAGAGCCCGCGGGTGAGAGAGCGAGCGTCGCACTAGCCACCCTCATCGACGTCCATGCATCACCACTGCTGCTCCTATCCGCGACGCCAGCTTCCACTGCCGTCGCATCTATCTTCACTGTCGCCAACGAGAACGCGTGGTGGTGGATGTTCTCTTAGCCATCGCCGTCGAAGGATGCTCCACCGCCGCCGCCGGAATCACGAACCGGAGAGAAGAAGGAGGCTGTTTCCATCAACATCCCAGGTGTTAGAGTGGACCGCCACTGTTGAAGGAACCATCGCCACCAGAGCCCTAGCCGTCGTCACCATGGGAGCTCGCCACCACTGTGAAGATGAACCGAGGCAAGCATTCTTGCTTTTGGTTTTCGTTCTGTTTTTACTTTTGGGTTTTGTTCTGTTCTTACTTCTAGCTTTTGTTCTGATTATTAGGGTTTGCGGTTCCGTCCCTTTGGAAGCTACTACCGGTTGTTTTGAAGATTTTGCCGTAAACCTCACCGTCAAGCCTAGAAGGAGTCGCTGCTGTTGTTGTCTCCGATAGCACTATTCTTCCTATTTTGATTTCAACTCCTTTAATTCTGAAATTTATAATGTTTCTGCTTTTGTATGTCCTACTGCTATTTAGTTTCCTTGCGCTACCCTTACTCTAATTATAGAAATATGTTTCCATTCTAGCCACTGTCGATTTATCTATTGCAAAGTCATAATTGATAATGGAATTGCTAAGATCGTTGCTACTGCCATGAACTGGGGATAAAGGGGGTTATTAAGTTAAATTATGTGATTGAGACATCGAGGTAGGGGTTTTTCTTAAAATTTATTTTATATTAAGAGTTATTATAAATAGATATTGATGCAAAATATATTTTTGTGATTATGTTTGTCTTGTGGATGCGGTTGTTTGATTACTTGAGTGATGTACAGTTGTTGATAAGAAATGGGTTTAAAAAGTTATTTACTTGATTATTATGAAAAGTGGTTTTTCTTGGTTTGGAGTTAAAGTGGTTTGATTTTGAGTTTGTCTGATTTTATAAATGATTTAATATTTGAGCTGGTTTGATTTTAAAAAGAGTTTTATTATTGGAATTGATTCAATTTGGAAATAATTTGATATTTGGAACTAGTTGAATTTTGGAAAATAATTGAGATTTGGAAATAGTTGAGAAAAGGTTTGAGAAATGTTTGGATGGGACCCGAAAAGGGTAGTAGAATCCAGGTTTTAAAGGAGATGCTGCCGAATTTTATAATTGGAAGATTCGTTTGAGGTAATTATTTAGAGAGATTTAGTTTTAAAAATTATATGTTTTAAGCTTGATTTATTTAGAAAAGAAAGAATTATGTTTTGAATTGAGATTATTGATGTATGGAATGGAAAGAAGGATTATGAGGATTGACTTTGAAATATGATTTTTGAATGAATTTGGAAATGAGATATGGATTGATGAATGATGATGTTATTGAGAATGACTCGGATATTGATGAATGTTGAATGAATTATTCATATGGCTTATGAAATTGAATTATCTGAGACACGAGTTTTCCTGGGTAGACGCATTGGCTTGCCACCACTTGCTCCAGGTGGAAATTCGATACTCTTTTAACCCTACGACATAAGTGTGACCGGGCACTATATAAATTCCTGGAAATGTAACCCCATTGAGCAATATTGATTATTTGAGAAAAAGCTATGCATAGACTCTTGAGGATGCACGTTAAGGGACAATCTAAGATTTTCAGACTTGTCAGATTGGCTGGATAACCGACAGATGAGTCTCATCAGCCATAGGACAGGCATGCATCATATGCATTTGTATGTTTTGCTTGGGTTTGAACTTGTTTTGGTTTGCCTAATTGCTAAACTGTTCTTAACTGCTACCTGAACTATTTGCTATAACTGCTACCTAAACATGTGCTTTCTTTGTCTGTCTTGCCTGTGTTTGTCATGATGTGTTACATTTGAGAATGAACTTTGGTGATGAGCTAATGATTGTGTTGTTTGATTGTGTGGTTGGTTTCTGATTGGATTTTTTCTTAGAAAAAAGGAAAGATTTTGGATTTCTGAAAGATTAAACATTGTTCCTTTGAAAAGATTTTGAACGATTACCTATTGGTTTTTAAAAGATTCATAAGGCAATGATAATCACTGAGTTTGAAAACAGCTTTCTTATCAAATATCTTCTTATGACAATTCTGAAACTCTATGATGAGACCGTGTGGTTAGGTTCTCACCCCTTTCAACTTTACCTTTTCAGGAACCGGATGAAGAAGCATTATGAAGAGTTATTTTGCGTTTGGTTTATATGTTATTGTATTAATTGGATTATTTTCTTCCCTCGTCGTTGTTATTACAATTTTGTAAGAGGGATAGGAGTTGTATGTTTTATATGTATATTATATTATAAGATATTATGTAAGGAGTCTTATTTATGAATTTATGACTGTTTGTTTTTTTTTTAAGATAAAGTATTTATTACCGGTTTTTAAATAAATCAGCGACACAGTGTCGAGTCTAGGCTCCTATTTTAATATTAAGTATATAAAGGCGTCGTAATACTTCTTCCTACCAGAGTCGCGCAGCCAGAAGCGTGACATTCTGATAATGAGGGTGTTACATTGAACACCTCACTCCCAACTTCATTCTTTCCCTTCTTTCTTCCACTCTCATCGCCTTCTACCACTCCGCCCACTTCGTCCAGAGTCTCTTCACCCTCTTCTTTCGCTACTACCCTCCTTGTACCAACAAGTTCTATTTTTCTATAATAAAATTCTTGTCATAATCAATTTTTAGTATGATCAGAAGCAGAATTTTTAATATAACCAGTTAATTACAGACAAAATACATAATAAAAAATTTTAGCACAATTAATTTTTTTAACATAAGTGAAACCAATTCAAAAGTAGAAAGAGAAGCAGAATGAAACAAAAACAAAATGATGAAGAAACATGTACAAGCAAGATGAAGCAAAAGCAAAATAAAGCAAAATAAAAGCAAATCAAAGAAGAACAGAGACTGAATCTGAGACAGCGAGCAATGAACACTGACAATGGATGGGAAGGGAGCAGCTCGTCAGTGAGCTCACTCTTCCGTGGCCTCCACTCCTCTCTTTCTTCCCACAACCTGATCTCTCTTTCGCAGTCTTTCTCTCATTCTATTTTTCTCTCTCTTCCATCGTTCTAGCTTTCCTTCTCTCTCTGTGGCATTGACCATGACGAAGAATAACAGAGCTATAAAGGACCGCCACAACTTCTTATACCACCAAGGTCGCAACCAGTTCTTCGTGCCAAAATCCAAAAGTATAACTCCACTATCATCTGTATGAACATGCCACCTGTTCCCTTCATCTCCTCCGATCCAAGAGTCGTAGTTCTCTTGGACTCTATTTCCTTTTCTATCCCCTTTAACAATTTTAAGGTTGAAAAGCGTAACAATTTTTACGGCGCCTTTACCAACGGCTACAAAGTTTGTGCCTACTTCAACACCAATGAGCCTACCCATACTACACACAAGAGCTTCTTCATCGGCATCATTGCCGCTAGACAGCAACACTTTCAACTAGTGTGAGAGTGTGAGAGAATGATGAAGTTTTGTTTTTTGTAATTTAGGAGAAATATATAAGAAGTGTTATTCTTTAGGTTTTTTTTGTTTTATACGTAGTACATTCATTTATTTAACGGAATATTCCGTTAATATTAATATTTTTATCATAGTAGAAAATTAGTTATAAAATTTAATAGGGTATAGAAACTCAATTGAAAAGGAAAAAAATAGCTAAAAATTTGATAAAACTATAAAAATCAGCAGAATAATTAAATCTAAAATTTTAAGTTGAATATGACATTTTATTGTGTGGACTAACTGAGATAATTTTATGTTCATCATCATAAAATTTATATATTTTATCAAAAAAAATATTTTCTTTTGTTATGTATTTTGTTTTTCTTCTTTATTTTGTATATTAAAAAATAATTATTAAATTAGTCAAAATATATATATATTTGTTTATATATACATATAAATTGTTTAAAAAGTAAATATTTTATATAAATAATTAATTTTGTAGTTAATTTTTAGTGTATATATAATATAGTAGTTAAAAAAGTATAATCCGTTAAATATAACTCGGATTTAACCGTCCTAGAAATTATTAACTTAATAAATTCTAAGCGCTTATTTATGTTAGCAATAGATCAGATAAAAATTAATAATGGACTACCACCAAAAAATCATGTCAAAACAATAGCAGACTAACAATGTGTTGATGACTGATAATCTATAAAGAGATCAATTCTAACAAAAAGAATGGGTATATGCCATTCACTTTTGTTCTGACCTGTTGACACAGGGATACAACTCGTTCTCCAAAAAAGGTCGGTGAAACTCCTTGTGATCGAGACACGAAACGCGGCAATCAGAACGGAGGTTGTGGGTACCTGCAAAGATATTCCGACGCTCAAGTCAGTGAGAGATTTATGAGTATGAGTTTCTATCTGTGAAAGATTGCATACCTGTTTGGTCTTCGTCTTCCACCTTATAACTGGTTGGTCGTAAGTGACCGTTTCTTAGGTAACGTCCGAGCATTAATTCGTGTATCCGACGTTATGAGAAAAATATAAATGCTGATCATAATGGTCGGTTACTATTGTAAATGATACGTTGCCGAGTTATAACTCGTAACCGATTATCTGTTCATATCACAGCCCCCAAACTTAGCCTGATCTGAGGAGGACAGGTTGAGCTTATTATTGATTTAGCGAGTTATAGCTCGGTATGCTTAGCCCCCAAGGTCAACGTGGCGTATCAGATTTCTGCCGTTTCTTTTCCCCCCTTTTTATTATTATTGTTTTTTTTTTGTAGCAGTTTGCTTTATTGGTTATTGTGTTGATTTAATGTTTTGTCCGGTTCAACTTCCAACGTTAATCTTGGACCGTTGAAGTAACCTTGGGACGTGTGGATGGGATTTAATTTTGGAACTGAAAGGTTAATTAAATTGATGCTTGAGTTTGAACTCCTGAGTTCTTTATTGGCATTGCGTTTGAGGGCAGAAGCTTTTTATTGAAAATAAGTAGAAGAGGTTAGTGCAGTTTTTTCATCTACTTCTATCTTTTGATAATTTTGGTTTTCGTTTTTGTTAAAAATGAGTGAAAAGAAGAAGAATGTGTTACCCTCAATTGAAAGTGCTGGGAAATACGATTGGGTTGACAATGATGTTCACATACGGGCTTCATTATTTTCTGATGCTGATAGTGTGAGGCGGATAAATATGGGTAGGGTAATGAGGGCTGGGTTTCATATAGAGCTGCTGCCATGCAGCCGGTCGGATCGTGTGTTCCATAGGCAAGATAGCTTTGAATATTTTTATGTTTATAGTTGCATGATTGAGGAACTAAGGGTTAAACTTCCGTTTTCTCTTTTTGAATGTAATGTGATGAAACAATTGAATTGCGCCCCCTCCCAAATCCATCCGAATGGGTGGGCTTTTATAAGATGTTTTGAAGCTTTGATGGATTTTCTTGAAATTAAACCAGACTTAGAACTTTTCTTTTCTTTGTTCCAAGCTAAAGGGGTATGGAAGGGTTTATGGATTAACTTGAATAGTACCCCCGGATTTTCTATTTTCAAGCTTTATAAATCGTTTTTCAAGGATTTCAAAGAAATGTTTCTGAAAGTTAAATCAGTAAATGAAGAGTTTCCGTTTTACCTTGACGAAAAACTGGGAGAAAAATTTCCGCTTTACTGGTGTTGCCATCCGCAGCATATTCTTGGTCCCGACCTTATCAATAGTCGGAATGAGTGTATAATCTCGTTTCTGATTGAGATGGTTGACAAGGGTGGACTAATATCTGTATCTGACCTGCTACCATGGGAGGAAAATAAAGCCGTAGTATTAGAGTATTTTGGTGAGAGAAATTGGAAGTCATTTTCTTCTAAAAGCTATTGTTAACTGTTTTAGGCTTTTGCTCACTCTTCTCTTTTATTTATTTTTTTTTGAATGTTGTAGCTGGTAACTTCCCTGGAGTGACTGCCTCTAGTTTGAGATCTCGATTCAGAAGCAAGAATTTTGAGGGATCTTCATCAAATGTCGAGAAGGCGGATGGTGGTGCTGAGGTGGATCAGCCCCCACCGAAGAAGAAGGGTATTGTTTTTAAGAAAAGAAAGTCGGATACAGTTATTGAAAACGAGGGTGGGGTTGAAGAGGAGAAAATGCAACTTGGTGATTTGCCGAATTCTGTTTTGAATTTAGAGAAATTATATGCGTTTGAGGAGGAAGAAGAAAATTCCTCGGTATGGAGCAAGAAATTTCCCTTTAGTGTTGTATCGGATGAAATTGTGCAATCGGAGGTAGATAGGAGTCGGGTGGATGCGGTTGGAGACTTAGGTGTTGATCAGTACCTGCAGGTAACGTGTCTTTCTGTTCATTGTTTCTCATCTTTTTGGTGATGGTTTGTGTATTTCTTTTTTGTTTTCTGTTGTCTATCATGATGATTGTTTTATGCTTTCAGGTCATAGGATTTCGGTTGGCCAGTATTGGCCGTAGCCAAGAAAAGAGGCACAAGAAATAACTATCTGAGGCTTCCAATATTGCTAAGTTAAAGGAAAAATTGGTGCTCAGTGAAGCAAGTGCTAAGGATTTGAAGAAGAAATTGTCTGAGGCTGAGTCCGAACTTAAGGTTGAAAAGGAGTGTCACGAAAGAATTTCTGCATTGTTAAAAGAGAAAGAGAATGATCTTTCGAGCGCAAATGATCGGCTCACCGAATTGTCTGTCAAGATTAAGAAATTTGAAGAAAATAAGCAAGGTGATATTTTGGACGCCTTTGCTGAAGGCTTTGAGCGAGCTGTTCATCAGGCGAAGTTCCTTGTGCCTGGCGGGGATTTCAGTCTTATGGATCCGGGTAAAGTAATTCAAGATGGTAAACTCGTGGACGACGAGGAAGTGGCTGAGGAAGGAGATGATAATCTTGCCGAGTAATCTGTTTTTAGGAGTTTATTCCTTTTGAAAGGTTCTGTGGGTTTTGCTGAATGTATTTTTTTGTGAACTGTAGTAGTCTGATTATAAACTGATTGATTAGGTTTTGTTGTTTGCCTAATCAGTTTTTTGATGTTGCCGTTTTGTGGCTTGCTGACTGTAAAATGTTGCGCATTCGTATAATAATGCGACTTTGCTGTTTCATAGTTATTCCCTTTCATAGGAATATTACTTTTGGAGAGTAGCATGATAATTATATACTAAAAAAGATTAATTTTATTGAAAGTGATACCTGTACAAGTTTGTGTCAGGTGAACCAGCCTCATTAAAACCCCCAATGAGGAAAAAACCCTTTTTGGGAAAAAAAAGTTCTCAAAGTGGGAAAAAGAGTACTGGTATACTGTTTATTTGTTAACTGTAATATTGTTTCAAAAAATTGACGTTCCATGTGTTGGAAATTTGAGTGCCATCTAGTTGTTCCAACTTATATGCCCCTCGGCCCACTACCTCAGAAATTCGATATGGGCCGTCCCAAGCTGCGGCGAGTTTCCCGTGAGAAGGAGGTCGGCGAGCTTGTTCAGTCTTTCGAAGTACTAGATCTCCGCTGTTGAATGCTCTTGGAACCACTTTCTGAGCATATCGGCGGCCGACCTGTTGTTGCAAGGCTCGGTGCCGAATTGCTGCTGTTTCCCTAATTTCTTCAATTAGGTCGAGCTCTGCTTGCCGAGCTTTATCACGATCTTCGGCTATCGTACGCATGGAGCCTTGGGACACCTCCATCGGAATCATTGCTTCGGATCCGTAGACCAACCTGAAAGGGGTTTCCTTGGTCGTGGAGTGGGTTGTTGTATTGTACGCCCATAGAATTTCTGGGATAAGTTCGGCCCACAGGCCTTTTGCGTCGCCGAGTTTTTTCTTTAATGCTTGCAAGATGACCTTATTTGCTGCTTCCGCTAGTCCGTTGGATTGCGGGTGCTCGACAGAAGAGAAATGTTGCTTTATCTTTAGATTCTGCAAAAATTCCTTGAAAGTGTTGTCAGTAAATTGCCGACCATTATCAGTGACGATATGGCCTGGTATACCGAATCTACAAATTATATATTTCCATACGAAGCTTATCATTTGTGATGAGGTGATTTTTGCAAGCGGCTGGGCCTCAATCCATTTAGAAAAGTAATCTATTGCAACTACCAAAAATTTTACCTGTCTTGGAGCGGTGGGGAAAGGGCCAAGAATGTCTATTCCCCATCTGTTGAACGGCCAACTTACCACTGACTGATGGAGATGTTCGGCAGGCATGTTAATGATCGGTGAGTGTTTCTGACAGTTGTCGCACGTTCTGACTTTATGCTTGCTATCCGCCCATATTGTCGGCCAATAAAAGCCTGCGCGGAGAGCTTTTTGTGCCAAGCTTCGTGCTCCGCAGTGTATGCCGCAGATTCCTTCATGAGCTTCGGCTAAGAGAAGATCGGCCTCTTCCCTGTCTAAACATTTTAACAATGGTCGAGAATAACCTCGCCTATACAGAGTATTATTTATCAAGGTGAAAAAAGAAGCTTGTCTTCTGAATTTACCTTTGTTTTCAATTTCCTCCGGAACAGAGCCGTTACGGAGGTATTGAATGTAAGGTTCCTGCCAACTGTTTTTACTCAAGGTATTTAAAATTTTTGCTGATTCAATGCTCGGTCTGTCTAGGGTTGACTGTAAGAGTGTGGCAGTGTGTGCTTGCGTTGTTGCTAGTTTTGACAGAACATCTGCCCTATGGTTTTGTTCTCTAGCTATGTGGGCAATTTCTATTTTAGAAAACTTATTTAGTAAGGTTTGAACAATATTTAAATATTTCAAAAGAATTGGATCTTTTGTTTGGAAATTTTGATTTGCTTGTTGCACAACTAGTAACGAATCGCAGTAAACCTTTAAATCATGAATATCTAAATCAATGGCTAACCTGAGCCCAGCTATGAGGGCTTCGTATTCGGCTTGGTTATTGCTGGCTTTAAATGAAAACCTGAGTGAGTGTTCGAGGATTAAACCATCCGAGCTTTCTAATAGAATTCCTGCTCCTGCCCCTTGAGGGTTTGAGGCTCCATCAACGAACAGTGTCCAAAGCCGACTTCTTTCATCGGATGAAGTGTTGGTGAATTCTGCCACAAAATCAGCCAGGCATTGTGACTTAACAGACCCTCTTGGTTGGAATTGTATGTCAAACTTAGACAGTTCAATTGACCACTTGGTTAGTCGCCCTGCTAGCTCAGGCTTAGAAAGTATTTGTCGTAGTGGATACTCTGTTCTGATGATAACTGTATAACTCTGAAAATAAGGTCGGAGTCGCCTTGCCGAGAATATGATTGCCAGGACGAGCTTTTCAAGCTTTGGATATCGAAGTTCCGCGTTTTGTAGTGTCTTGCTGACAAAGTATACTGGTTGCTGGTCTTTGTTGGTTTCTGTGACAAGAACCGAACTAACAGTCATCTCGGTGACGGACAAGTAGAGGTATAGTGTGTCGCCGAGCTTTGGTTTTTGCAGAACAGGTGGTTTGGACAGGAGGTGTTTCAGGCTTAAAAATGCTTCTTCACATTTCTCATCCCAAGAAAAGCTTTTTGTAGTTTTCTTTAGACATTGGAAAAAATGGAAAGATTTCAGGGCCAAACATGGTAAAAATCTTGACAATGCCGCTAATCTTCCTGTTAACCTTTGTACATCTTTCACCGAGTTCGGACTGCGCATATTAAGTATTGCTTGACACTTTTCTGGGTTTGCCTCGATTCTCCGACTTGTGAGCATAAATCCGAGGAATTTTCCTCCTTTTACGTTGAAGGCGCACTTTTCCGGGTTCAGTCTCAAGTTATAGCGTCGGATTTGAGCAAATATTTCTTCTAGATCTTCAGTATGGGGTTGGCCGACCTTGGTCTTGGCGACCATGTCGTCAACATATACCTCGATATTTCTGCCTATCTGTTGCTCGAAAATCCTGTTCATCAGTCGTTGGTATGTTGCTCCTGCATTCTTTAAACCGAAAGGCATAACATTATAGCAGTAGTTTCCGTATTCAGTTATGAAAGCTGTTTTTTCTTGGTCTGATGGATGCATAAGGATCTGATTATAACCCGAATATGCATCCATAAAACTCAAGGTGTCATACCCACAAGAGTTATCTACTAATGTGTCTATGCAGGGTAAAGGAAAAGCATCTTTTGGACAGGCTTTATTTAAATCAGTAAAGTCGACGCACATGCGCCATTTACCGTTATTCTTTTTTACCATAACGATGTTTGCCAGCCAAGTGGTGAATCTGATTTCACGGATGAACTTTGCTTCAAGGAGCTTGTTTACCTCAGTCATGGAAGCTGATCGCTTCTCGGAGCCGAGATTTCTCTTTTTTTGGGAAACTGGTCGGGCCGCCGGGCTAACAGCTAACTTGTGAGTGATTACTGACGGACTAATTCCGGGCATGTCTCCCGAAGTCCATGCGAAGAGGTCGGCGTTTGCTCGTAAGAAATTAGTTATCTTTATCCTGGCCTCGTCGTCCATTGATATTCCGATGAATGTGAACTTTGATGGATCGTCGGTTAGGGCAACCTTTTGAAGTTCTTCATTAGGCATGGGACGCTCCTGAAAGTCGGCTCTTGGGTCCAATTCTGCCATGATCGGTTGTTCGGATTGTATTGAGTTGATCCGAGTTTCGGTGTTTCTTCTGAGAGGTTTCAGACTTATGTTGTAGCACTGCCGAGCTTCCTGGAGGTCGCCATGTATGGTTGCAACCCTATTATCCTGCACAGGGAACTTAACACAGAGGTGATATGTAGAAACAATAGTAGCAAATTTGTTTAAAAAAGGTCTTCCTAAAATAACATTATAAGGGCTAAAACAGTCTACGATAAGGTACTGAATGTCCTGCGTTCTGGATAGTGGTGGTTCGCCTAGTGTGGTTTGCAACCATGCAGATCCCAGGACGGGGACCCGTTCTCTTGAAAATCCGACCAGGTCTCCTGAGTATGGCTGCAAAATGTTAGTACTCAATTTCATTTTTTGAAATGTTGCAAAAAAAAGGACATCAGCACTACTCCCTGGATCAAGCAGTGCTTTCCGAACAATAAGGTCTCCTAGTTGGATAGAGACGACCACAGGATCGTCGTAGTTTGTGTGCTTAGCATTGACGTCGGTAGGATGAAATGTCAATTCGGGAATGTCCGGGACTGGTTCCGAGCTATGATCTAGATCTCCCACCACCAACATAGCTCGGTACGTTCGCTTCCTGGCTGAACTGGTACTTCCTCCTCCGGCATATCCTCCTGAAATACAATTGATTACTCCTCGTGGTTGAGCTGGGGCCTTATCCTTTTCTTTCGATGACTGTCCTGTTGAGGGTTGTTCGGAGTTGGAGACCGTTCTTTTCTGCATGTGACCTGCGATGAATTTATCGAGGTGGCCTTGTCGGGCCAATCGCTCTAGGAGGTCCTTAGCAATTATACACTCGTCAGTTGTGTGACCATGCTTCTGGTGAAAAGTGCAATATTTTGATTTGTCAATGTTCTTGGGTTCAGGATAATTTCCCGCCTTGCGGGGAGGTTTGATCAATTTTGAATTCAGAATTTCCTTAATGATCTCGTCCCTCTTGGTATTAAACTGGGTATATGATTCGTAACGGGGGACTGGTTTGAAACCCTTTTTGGCATCGCGAGCTTTTTCGTCATCTTTAGGAAGGGACCTCTCTGATTTCCGTGCTTGGCGAAGCTCTTCGATATCTATCTGCCCCTTGGCCTTTTCGCGGAATTCAGCTAGAGTTTTTGGCTTAGCTACCTTCTTGGAACTTCCCTGGACGAAGGCCACTTTTAATAGCGTGAAGATGCACTTCAGGATGGAGGTCTGGGATACTCATGGCGACCTTAGTGAACCGAGTTATATAGTCCTTTAGACTTTCCTGTGGACCCTGCTTGATGGTCGTTAGGTAGTCAGAATCGTGGAGATATATCGCCGAGGCTGCAAAATGATCTTCGAATTGTTTGGCTAGCTCCTGAAAGCGTGAGATAGAATCTGCAGGCAAAGAACAAAACCAGTCAAGTGCAGGACCATCTAAAAAAGAAGGAAAACATCGGCATAAAATAGGATCAGAAGCACCGTTGACAATCATGATTGATCGAAATTTTTTGACATGTTGTTTAGGGTCTCCCAGCCCGTCATATGGGGTTAATGTGGTCGGCAAAGTAAACTGTCTGGGTAGCTGGAAGTTCATTATCTCGGCTGTGAATGGTCCTACAGAATTGTCGGGGTTTTCCCCCTCATTTTCAGGTTGGCTTTCTTCATTTCGCTCCTCCTCGTCATGTCCCTGCTGTGGTGTGTCAGAGACGTGAGTCGGAAGTGATCGTCGCTCATCGTTTTCGTGCCCTTCGCGGTTATTATTATTGTGCTCCAGACGAGCGTGTTCTAGTTGCGCGATTTGATTTTGCATTCGCTGATTATCCTCCGCCATCCGTTGGTTTGCTTGTTGAAGCTCGGTCACCATCCTCAGAAGCTCGGACGGGGTGGGGGGAGGAACATCAGCCATAGAGAATCGGGTATTTGTGCCGAATGATATCTCAAATCGGCCCTCCTTCTAGCGCCAAATGTTCTGACCTGTTGACACAGGGATACAACTCGTTCTCCGAAAAAGGTCGGTGAAACTCCTTGTGATCGAGACACGAAACGCGGCAATCAGAACGGAGGTTGTGGGTACCTGCAAAGATACTCCGACGCTCAAGTCAGTGAGAGATTTATGAGTATGAGTTTCTATCTGTGAAAGATTGCATACTTGTTTGGTCTTCGTCTTCCACCTTATAACTGGTTGGTCGTAAGTGACCGTTTCTTAAGTAACGTCCGAGCATTAATTCGTGTATCCGACGTTATGAGAAAAATATAAATGCTGATCATAATGGTCGGTTACTATTGTAAATGATACGTTGCCGAGCTATAACTCGTAACCGATTATCTGTTCATATCAACTTTGAATATATTTAACTCATCTTATATTTATACTTACTAAATTAAAGCATCCGAATATATCTTTACAGCTATCTAATATTTATCGTGTTCTCTCTTTCAATGCCGTCATATACCTCTTCCTTTTTTAAGCGAACACGAATTCATACCTAGACGAAACGAGATATACATCATTATCAAGACTAGATAGTAAATGCACCATAATAGAAGAAAAAGTTAACAAAGAAAATAAATAATAAAATAACGTAAAAGAAAAAGTGGAGAAAAGAAGAAATGTGTGGTGGGTGTTGTCGTTTTGTACAATAGTCAATGCAACTATGGAAAGATTTGAATTTAATAGATTAGCAAGACTTGCTCCGAAGAAAGGGACAAACCTCTCCTTATTTATTTATGAATTTAGCTAATATATATTTTAAAAATATATAATAAATTTATTATTAATAATAAATTTTAAATATTTTTATTTAATAAATATAAAATGAATATATTACAAATTTAAAATTTTTATGTTTTTAATAATTTTTTTAATTTATAAACTTAATATATACTCTTAATATACATATTAATTAAATTTTTTATTTAATTATTTTTTTAACCAAACAAATGGGCTTATCCTAGGAGGAGGGGTTGATTCGGGCATTACCGTTAACAACAACGCCAGGACCACTTTTTAATTTATTTTATATCAATTTTTACGTGAAGCAGAAATATAAATTTTAGAGAAATATTCTAAATCAATTTTTAAATATCTTTTAGTAAAATATTTTAGTCTTTAATAAATTTTAATTATTAAATTAGTACTCAAAATTTTATTTCAATAGACAAATTAATCTCTACATCAGATTGATCATCTATATAAAAAGATACGTTTAAAAATTAAAAAATAGGAATTATTATATTTTTTTATTAAATAACAACATAATTTTTATCTAATTTCTTACTAAAATTTGACCTGAGAATTAATATGTCCAACAAAATAAAAGATCAGAAATAAATTTAGTCAATAAAATTTGTTAATGATTAAATTGTTTGACTAAAAAATATTTAGAGATTGATTTAAGAGATATTACTCTAAATTTTATTATACATTATATATAACTCCCTTTACACATCTCTACTTGGACTTATAGTATGTATTTGGTTCTATTTTTTGACATAATTCTTTTTATTTATTATCATTAAATGGAAAATATTAGAAGACTAACACGTCAAAAAAGGAGAGTTAACTAATATGCATTAAAAAAATAAAAAATGTTGAATATCTAACATTTTTCAAATTAAATAGAAGAACGGACAAATTTTCATTTGGCGTGCATACAATGTTTGATTTTAACTGCATAATTAATTATAAGTTTTTGTTCAATTAAAAAAGATATAATCTACCATACATACAAAGGATAAAAAATTCAACCTGTTTTAGCCTAATATTTAATGAATTTCAAGGATCATAACTGATCAATTCATCCTCGGGATAAAATTTTGTATATACAAAGATTTGTATTTGACATTAATTTAATAGGGAATGTTAAGGAATTCAGAATTTTATTTAATATAAAAAATATGAAAATTAGCTAGTAAATAGTATATAAGATAAAAACAAAAAAATATTGGCCATTTAGAATTTTTTTTAATTTAATTAGTTGAACCATATACGTTTTTTTTTCTTTTTAATTTTTTTTATTATATTGCTTTCTCAAAATATTCAATCATAAAATCTGAAAGAGATCTACTGAAACCTTGCTAGATCATGCCAACTCTGTTATTATAAATCTCATCCTTTTGAAATGACAGTTGATTATTTCAAGTTTTCAACATTATTTCTAATTTAAAACTTAAAAAGTATTCCATCCGTTAATATTTTACAAATCGCACACAACACGTTCATGAACCTATTATGGCATCTTCCTTCACTCTCTTTCTCAAATTATTCCCATCATTATAACTTTTCTATTAATTAATATATGTGTGAAAAATTTTTAAATGTTACTGAATGAAACTGATATTTTAATAATTTCAATCGTTAATTTTAATTAATATATATTATATATATTTTTATAATTACTAAAACTATTAGAATACCGAAAAAACTGTGTTAAAAGACATCTATGATATGCATAAACACAAAATGTAGACGAAGTTTCGTTCTCTCCAGCCTCAATAATTTATGGAGAAAAATGCACACGCTTGTTTTGTTTCTTGCATGTCACGAATGCAAGCTGTGAAATAATCAACCACACATATTTATTAGATTAAGTTATATTCATATTATATTCATATTAAGTGCGATTCTTCTTTAAATCATACGTAACACAAGTTATTATTTAAATGAATTGTCTTCTATATAGAGAAAAACTTATATATCCAGTGGACCATATAAACCATTAGCACGAGAAGACAGGGGATTCCCTAGATTTTAAAAGTAAAAGTTTTGTATATTTAATTAAGTATCATTAAAAGTTTTGTATATTCAATCTCACTTTTTGCCTTGAAGGTACTTTATTATTAGCTTAGGGAAGGAGAGAGGGAAAAACAGGAAGAGTTAAAATCAAGAAACAGAGATATGTAGGGGTTAAAGATATATAAATTATTAAAACTAGTTATATCAATTTAAATTTGTAAATAATATATTGATTTAATTTATAAATTAAATAAAATTTATTTCAAATTATTTTAAGTTTATCTAATTTATAAAAATTAAATACGGATAATTCTATTTAGAGTTGGGATAATTTCACTGTTCGAAATTTTCGTGTTGAATAACATAAAAAGCAAAATAATTTTATTTCTACATCTTAAAAATTGAAATATAATTAAAAGTAATTTAAATATATTATTATTAGAATTTTTTTAATTAATAAAGAGAAAAATATTGGAATAAGTATCAACATTTTTATAGATTAGTACTATAATTGATCACAATTCAATAATAATTTTTTCTTGAAACAAAATTAGAATGACATCTTGTTGAATAAGAGAATTGAGGAGTGCTGAATGAATAGAGAGAGGTTTGTTAGGAAATTATTTAATTTTTTAACTTATTTGTGGGCAATACATATATTAATTATAATCACAAATGATGCTATTTCAAATTAAATGACTTATATAATGATGATCTCATTTATTGTTATAAATGCTAATTGAATAAGTCATTATTACTTTTGATTTGGAATTGAATGAGAATAAAATCGGATATTATCTTTTGTTCCTTAGATAATTATCTTTTTGGATTTTAGATATATTATCTTTTGGGCTTTAGATACTATTTTATTTGGGCTTAAGGGTTTAATGGGTGTCATGCTCAAATATAAATAGACCTTCAGGGTTTCGGTCCCCAATATACCAAAGCCGCCTTTGTTGCTCTTTCCCCATCAAAAGAGTTGCAGTTTAGCCGCCTAGGAATACAGAAGGCTTTGGTTGAGGAAGATCGAAAGAACAACAAGATCCAACAAGATCCAAACTCTTCCAATCATAATTTTTGTTTATGAATTCAGGTACGCTTCCGCATTATGTTATTTTTGATGATTCAATATGGATGATCTGAGATATTAAAATTAATTTATTCCAACAAGTGGTATCAGAGCCATCCATAATTTAATCATCCAAAATATTCGATTTTTATTAGATCAATATATATACATATGCACGGTTTACATTACATATAAAATCACTAAAGGCTTCGTGAAATTGTTTTCATGATGTGCGTCGTCTGTCATATATGTATATATATGTATTAATTAGTATGTTCATTGATGCACATCATGAATTTTCTATATATGAGTAAAGACGTGCTAATGGGTATATATGTTGATAGACATATATCATTATTTGGTTATACATTGAGACACGTATATATTTTATGAGGCAATCTTTCAGCTCGGCAGAATTTTTATTTTTTTTAAGTAATAAATTTATTTATTTTAAAATATTAATAGAGTTTTGCTAAATTTTGATTGTTCAAAAAAAAAAAATTTAATTGTTACATAAGAAACTAGTAACAATTTGGATTATTGTATCCACTTTTTTTATAAAGATTTGGTTTTAGAATAAATTGATTGAACATTATGCTGCCAAAGTAGCCTCTTTTGTGAAAATTGATTTATTCAAAACATTAGGAATATGGTAATATGTAATTCATGCGAATATTGGTCATCCCATAGGAAGGTCTATATTTGGCCGAATTACATACACATATTAATGGTAAATACATGTCCGGGTAACAAATAAAGAATAAAGTAATGCTTATTATTTATGCGGACAATAATCGGCCCAAAGGAAGTTTATTGTTTGGCCAAATAATAAGCATTGCACACTTTTGTTTATTTTCTATTAATTATGCGATCAATAATCGGCCCAAAGGAAGGTTATTGTTTGGCCAATTAATAGAAAATATATGCGGTAATAAATAGGTTGC
>NC_029780.3:5947196-5962196 GCF_000817695.3 Arachis duranensis | reverse complement strand
AAGATCTTGGTGATGCCTCTTTTGTATTAGGAATCGAGATACTAAGAGATCGTTCTCAAAGTATTCTTGGATTATCACAAAAGAACTATATCGAAAAGATTTTAAGTAGATATGGCATGGAAAATTGTAGACCAATGGACACACCCGTAGCTAAAGGAGACAAGTTTAGTCTCAAACAATGCCCTAAAAATGATCTTGAGAAGACATCAATGCATGATAAGCCTTATGCATCAGCACTAGGAAGTTTAATGTATGCTCAAGTCTGCACACGTCCCGATATATCATTTATAGTGGGAGTGTTGGGTAGATACTTGAGCAATCCGGGCATGGATCATTGGATAGCTGTTAAACGCGTAATGCGTTATCTGAAGAGAACAAAGGATTACATGCTCACTTATCGGAGATCAGAAAATTTGGAGATCATTGGGTATTCTGATTCCGATTTTGCGGGATGCCAAGATAGTAGACGCTCTACTTCAGGCTGTATCTTCACTACTTCAGGTTGTATCTTCATTTTGGCTGGAGGAGCTATTGCATGGAGGTCTAATAAACAGACTCTTGTAGCTTCCTCAACAATGGAGGCAGAATATGTTGCTTGCTTTGAGGCATCCAAACATGGCATATGGTTGCGAAACTTTGTCATTGAGCTTCGTATAGTAGATGACATTGAAAAGCCATTAAAGATATTCTGTGACAACAAGTCAGCAGTATTATACTCCAACAACAATAAGAGCTTGACAAAATCGAAGCATATAGACATCAAGTTCTTAGTTGTCAAGGAGAAAATTCAAGAAAAACAGATTTCCATAGAACATATAGGAACAGAGTATATGCTAGCGGACCCATTAACCAAGGGATTGATCCCTAAAGTCTTTCATGAGCACACTACTCGGATAGGTGTCAATATTTGTGATGCCTTGGTTTAGTGGGAGTTTATTTTATGCTATATGTCCTATGACAGATATTGAGTTATTTTCTGCAGAATTAAGTTGATGGTTTATTTCATGTTATATGAAATGTTCATTTTGCAATATTTGTATTGTGTTTGATCTCAATAAAGTTGGACCAGCTGGAAATAGACATGCATGAGATTACTTGGTATGTAATTTTCATATTACTCATCCAAATTTGATCTATGTCGTTAAGTATATTAGGATGGTGATTGGCGTGGTTTAGTCACGGCATTTAATGTGATAAAAGCTGCGGTAGTTCCATATCTAATATATGAGATGGACCAGATTGTTAAAGTAATGAGAGAAATAGCATTCAGATGCGCGCATAAAGTTTATAAAATGTGATTATGTCAAGAAAGAATATATGTATAGCCCAAGTGGGAGATTGTTAGGAAATTATTTAATTTTCTAACTTATTTGTGGGCAATACATATATTAATTATAATCACAAATGATGCTATTTCAAATTAAATGACTTATATAATGATGATCTCATTTATTGTTATAAATGCTAATTGAATAAGTCATTATTACTTTTGATTTGGAATTGAATGAGAATAAAACCGGATATTATCTTTTGTTCTTTAGATAATTATCTTTTTAATTTTAAATATATTATCTTTTGGACTTTAAATATTATTTTATTTGGGTTTTAGGGTTTAATGGTGCCATACTCAAATATAAATAGGCCTTCAGGAATACCCAATATATGAAAGTCGCTTTTGTTACTTTTTCTCTATCAAAAAAATTGCAGTTCAATATTTTGGTTGAGAAAGATCGAAAGAATCACAAGATCTAAATCCTTTCATCAATTTTTGACTCTTACAAAGGTACACTTTTACATTATATTATATTTTTTAATGATTTAATATGGACGATTGGATTAATAAAATAATTTATCAGGTACGCTTCCGCATTATGTTATTTTTGATGATTCAATATGGATGATCTGAGATATTAAAATTAATTTATTCCAACAAGGTTTATATTGTTGAATGACATATTGTTCTGCGTAAACTGGTTTATATACATGAGGTTGCTTGCACTGTAAGCAATACTACCAATAACTAACTTCTAACTGTTATTAACTTCATCTAATAGTGTGTGTTTGGATTACAGTTTGCAAATCAGAGTTTGCATAAAATTGATTTTGTAAAATTGATTTTGATAATAAGTTAGTTTGGGTTAACGTGATTTATGTTTGGTAATCTTTATATCAAAATTGATTATAGTAAAATAAATGTTGTTTGGATTATACTACTCAAAATCACTTTTAGACGAAAAATTACTAAAATAGACATCAATTTTATATACCTGCAAAATCAGAATACTATAAAAAATAATATAAAAAATATTTATCATATAAATAAAATAAATACAATAAAAAATAAAAATATAAAGGAGAGTACTATAAATTTTATAATGTCACACAAAAAGAAAATATTCTATAATTTTTTTTAGTATCATTAGTACTCTTTAATTTAGTATTACTTTAGACTATAAATTTTTATTATTTATGACTCTATTGTTACTTATAATTAATTTTTTATTTAATTTTGTCCTTTTTTTATAGGATCATAATTTATATTATTCAAAATTTTGATAATAAACGTAGTATATAATAATTACAATTACAATTACAAATTTTACAAATTCAGAATAAAAAATAAAAAATTAATACAAAACAAAAATAGAGTACATCAAACAATAGAAAAAAATTATACAAATAAGAAATAATAAAAATTCCATAAAACTAACAACATATATCATATGAACAAAAAAATACCATAAAACGTAAATAAAATTCATATGAATAAAATCAAATAAAAATAAAAAAAATTTCAATTTGTTAGTGATTGAAATAAATCTGAACGATTTTGATGAAAAAATGGAACTAAAAAATTATGAAGAAGCAGGAAGAACTACAAAAGAATGACTCTGAAGATAATAGTTACTAGTATCATTCTTATAGAAGAAAATGAAGGGTAGGGTTGGTAAAAAAGAAATATTTTAGCTTCTCCTAAACATGAAACGTGAAACGTGAAACGCAGAAGCTACAAATTTGAGCTTCTCCTAAACGTGGGTTCAGAGGCAGAATCAATTCTGTGTTCACAAAGATAAAAATTGCCAAACATCAAAGTAAAACTTTTAAAAAGCTCAAACGGGTTTCTCTCCTCCCCAACGTGTTTGCCAAACACACCCTAACTAACTAGTTGACAAATATTACAGTAAGCAATATCATAGTAAAATATCACAGTAAGCAATACTACCAGTAATAACTAGCTAATGCTAACAAAAAAATAAATTAAATAATGAAAAGAAAAACCCATAGCAATAAAACTCTAATAATTATTGAATTATTGCACTATTGTACATGTTATTTTTCTTAGTGGCAGTTCCCGAAAGCATTGGCATAATTTATTTATTTATTTACTGGGTTGAATAGGGACCATTAGCTAAAACTTAGTCAAATTTGGCGACCTCAATTCTTAATTCAGTCAATGTTTATTAGTTAATTTTTGTCCTGCTCTCAGTTCTTTATATGGGACGCGCTTCTCGTCCTTTCTTCTTCAATCCTCTATAATAAATTATTATTTGCACTTACAAAATAAAGAGAAATTTATCACTATTTAGAGAATAAAATGCCCAATGAGCAAAAAATAGTAAATTTATCACTATTTTTGTATTAATTATAGTATATGAAATTAAAAATTAAAAAAAGTTATTTGTATAGAAATATATATAGAGCAGATATTCATATTGATTAATGATAATCAAATTTTATATTTTACATATAATATATTTAAATTAAATTTATGTTTATATTTAAAATGTATAAAAAATGATGGTGGTGACTGACGATCGATTTGTGTTAACGAAAAATTTTATTTAACTATTGTGAAAAATTTAATTATTATTCTACCGTCAAAAAATTAATTATTGTATAATAAAAAATTTAAAGATAAATACTTGTTCATACCTTAGCCCAACGCTAAGGCCTAGGTCCAAACGACAGACCTAACCCACAAGGTTGGACTCTTCAGTACACCGACCTTCGCTCAAGAAGTCGGTGCTCCCCACGACTTGTTCTAAGGAAGTCGGGAGCAAAGATTAGCTAGCAGATAATAACTGCCTCTAAAATCTCTCAACCCACTTCCAGGAGCCATATCGCAACCTCCCTAAGATAAAGGGACGGTTATCCACCTTAAAAGGTGGAACTACCCCAACAGTGGTTATTGGTTCACCACTATAAATACACTGACACCCCTCAGGTATCTCTAAGTCCCAATACTCTCTAGACTTGCTCACACCCTTGCTGACTTAGACATCGGAGTGTCTTTGCAGGTACCACCTCCCATTCTCTCACACATACAAGTTGGACGGAGGCCCCAAAGAACGAACCCGCTCGAAGGCTTCCTTCCTCAGACGATTGGGCCAACCCAGCGAGTCCAGCCCATTAATCTCTGGTTACCCAACGTAACATTAGCGCCGTTGCCGGGGAACCGAGAGATCAACTAGTAATGGCAGATAACTCACCAGAAGATGGTCATACAGCGTCTGATTCCTAACAAGAAAATTCAGATACCGGAAACAATGACGCGAACCTGACCCTTCACCAAGGAACCAACGACCTGCATAGAGAAGGCACATCTGGGCTTAAGAACCCAAAGGTAAATTCCTCTGAGGGACGAGAGTTCGGAAAGGAAGGGCCACCCCATGCAACCGAGCTAATGGGGCTGGTCCACGGCCACCAAGGTCGTTTGGAGCAACTGAAATAGGAACTAGAACGACAACGAGAGGCAGAGCGAAACCTCAAGGAGGAGATAGAACGACGAAAACAGTTGGAAGAAAAACTCTTGAAACTTGAATCCTCCCTTAAAAGCCGGAACTCCCACGGCGACCGAGAAGAGTCGCCCCTGGGAGGAGAGGACCCGTTCAGTGAGGACATCATGAGGGCAAAAGTTCCAAGAAACTTTAAAAGCCCTTATATGAACCTCTATGACTGAACCACAGACCCGAAACATCACTTAAGTAATTTCAAAAGTCGGATGTATCTGGCTGATGCTTCTGATGCAACTCGCTGTAAAGCTTTTCCGACCACCCTGTCGAAAGCAGCGATGAAGTGGTTTGATAGCCTCCCTCCAAGGTCGGTTACCAGCTTTGAGGACCTCTCGAGAAAATTTCTAATGCGGTTCTCCATCCAGAAGGATAAAGTAAAACACGCACCGAGTCTCCTGGGAGTTAAGCAGGAGGTCGAAGAACCTCTATGTGACTACATGGAAAGGTTCAACAAAGCGTGTTTTGGAAATTCAAGACCTGCCCATAAAGGCATTTATCATGTGGTTAGTAAATGGACTTAGAGAGGGCCCCTTCTCTCAGTCCATATCAAAAAGGCACCCCACCTCTTTGAGTGATATACAAGAGAGAGCAAAAAAGTACATCAACATAGAGGAAAATGCCAGACTACGGGAGCCCAGCTGGCGACAGGGGCCTCCTCACTCAGCAAAAGAGAAAGAAAGGGAGCCCAAGAAAAAAGAGGAGGTCGGCCTTGACAAGCCGAGGAGATATCACTCCTATACTCCTCTAAAAATCTCCCTAGTAGACGTATACAGAGAAATCTGTAATACTGAAAGGTTGCCGCCTCCTAGACCCATCAAAAACAAAAAGAGAAGAAGTCGCGGCGACCACTGTGAGTACCATAAGATGTATGGTCACTCAACAAATGATTGCTACGACCTTAAAAATGTGATAGAAAGGTTGGCCAAGGAAGGCCGACTTGATAGATATCTCATGGAAAGGTCGGAGAATTCTGGAAAAAGAAAGCGAGATGATGAAGACATGAGAGACCCACCCCCACAAACCCCCGAGAGACACATACATACGATCTCTGGAGGATTCGTAGGAAGGGGGCTCACTAAATCATCTCGCAAAAGACACCTGAAGCGAGTTTATCAAGTTGGAAACGAATCTCCCGATCTCCCAACCATCTCGTTCACCAAAGAGGACGGGCAAGGGATCATGCCCGGACATGACGACGCGGTGGTGATAACCATGATCTTGGCAAATGCCAACCTCCATAGGACCTTGGTAGACCAAGGGAGTTCGGCTGATATACTTTTTAAGCCCGCATTCGACAAGTTAGGGTTGGATGAAAGGGAGCTAAAGGCTTACCCGGACACCCTGTATGGACTAGGAGACATGCCAATTAAGCCACTGGGATACATCCCCCTCCACACGACCTTCGGAAAGGGGAAAAATTCCAAAACTCTGAGCATCGACTTTATCGTTATCGATGTCGGGTCGGCGTATAACGCCTTAATCGGCAGGACTACGTTAAATCGGCTCGGAGCGGTGGTGTTAACCCCTCACCTTTGCATGAAATTCCCAACACACAAGGGAATAGCGACGGTACGAGAAGACAAAAAATTGGAAAGAAAATGCTATAATGAAAGTTTAAACCTCCGAGGAAAGAGCAAGGAAGTTCACACCATAGAGTTTGGGGGAATAAAAGCTAGAGAAGAGCTGCGACCACAATCGGGTGGAAGAACCGAAGAGGTTCAAATCAGTAAAGAGGAAGGAAAAAACACCAACATAGGGGCCAGCCTAGATCGAGATTTGAAGCAAAGGCTGATAAAGCTCCTACGAGATAATTCCGACCTATTTGCGAGGAAAGCTTCCGACATGCCAGGGATAGACCCTCAGCTCATGTCCCACAAGCTGTCAGTACACCCCGGATCACGACCCGTACAGCAGCGCAGGCGTAAGCTCGGAACAGAACGAGCTCGGGTGGTGGAAGAGCAAGTGCAAACCCTTTTAGAGGCCGACTTCATCCGAGAGGTCAAGTACCCGGCATGGCTAGCAAATGTAGTACTAGTCAAAAAGCAAAACGGCAAGTGGAGGATGTGCGTTGACTACACCGACCTGAACAAAGCATGCCCCAAAGACCCATATGCACTTCCCTGTATTGACACCCTAGTGAATGCGATCTCAGGGTATCAGTACTTGTCATTTATGGATGCTTACTTGGGATACAACAAAATCCCGATGTACAAGCCGGATGAAGAAAAAACTTCGTTCATCACACCTAGAGCAAACTACTGCTATGTGGTGATGCCATTTGGATTAAAAAATGCTGGGGCCACATATCAAAGGTTGATGAATAAAGTGTTCGCTCCCCACCTTGGGAGCTTAATAGAGGTCTACGTAGATGACATGCTGGTGAAAACTAAGGAGGAAACCGACCTCTTGACAGATCTCTCGCAAGTTTTAGACATCGTAAGGTCGCATGGGATGAGACTAAATCCCACGAAATGCACCTTTGCGGTGGAGGCGGGAAAGTTTCTAGGGTTTATGCTAACACAAAGGGGAATCGAAGCAAACTCTGATAAGTGCAAAGTTATCCTGGAAATGAGAAGTCCGACTTGTCTGAAAGAGGTCCAACAATTAAATGGAAGGCTTGCCGCCCTTTCCAGGTTCCTGGCGGGATCGACATTAAGATACCTTCCATTATTCTCCCTACTAAGAAAAGGATGCCAGTTCGAATGGACACCGGAATGCGAAGAAGCTTTCCGGGAGTTCAAAAAGTTCTTGAGCCAGCCCCCAATCCTGACCCGACCCATAGTCGGGGAAGAGCTCGTCCTATACCTGTCAGTGGCAGACAGAGCTATAGCATCAGCTCTAATACGGGAAGATGAAGTCGGGCAGCATCTTGTATACTTCACCAGCAAAGTTCTACAAGGCCCAAAACTAAAGTATCAAAAGCTTGAAAAGTTTGCATACTCCTTAGTAGTAGCCTCACGTCGACTACGGCCGTATTTCCAAGCGCACACGATAAAAGTCCGAACGAACCAACCCATGAAGCAGGTCCTTCAGAAGACGGACATTGCGGGTAGAATGGTTCAATGGGCAATAGAACTCTCCGAGTTCGACTTGAAATACGAAGCCCGAACGGCAATAAAAGCTCAATGCCTCACTGACTTCCTAGTGGAATACGCGGGAGATCAAGAGGAGAAATCCACTACATGGGAGTTATATGTAGATGGGTCCTCTAATAAAGTTGGAAGCGGGGCAGGCATAATCTTAGTAGGTGAAGGGGGAATGCAAATTGAAGTTTCCCTCAAGTTCAAGTTCCCAGCTTCCAATAATCAAGCAGAATATGAAGCCTTGATTGCAGGGTTAAAGCTGGCAAAAGAAGTCGGTGCGACCAAAGTAATGATATTCAGCGACTCTCAAGTGGTGACCTCCCAAATAAATGGAGAGTATTAGGCCAAAGATCCCAACATGAAAAAATACCTGGACAAAATCTTGGAGCACCTTAGGCGCTTTGAGGAGACCGAGGTAAAGCATATAACTCGGGACCTCAACAGCAGGGCAGATGTCCTCTCTAAGCTAGCAAGTACCAAACCAGGAGGGAACAACAGAAGCCTGATCCAAGAAACTCTCCCTAAACCCTCCATGGACAAAACGGAGGTTGCTTAAGATGTCTTTGAAATCACCGGGTTAGACCTCGGATGGATGAAGCCCCTAGTCGAATACCTGAAATTCGACATCCTCCCCAAAGAGGAAAAAGATGCCAAGAAAATTCGGAGGGAAGCACAAAATTACACGCTGGTGAAAAAATCCTCTATAAAAGGGGGATATCAACACCACTACTAAAGTGCGTCCTGACCTCAAAGACAACCGAGGTGCTAGAGGAGGTGCACAATGGAATCTGCGGGAACCATCTTGGAGTAAGGTCGTTAGCTAGAAAGGTAATCCGAGCTGGATTCTACTGGCTGACCTTACAAAAAGATTCCACAGAATTTGTGAAAAAGTGCCAGCCATGCCAAATGCACGCAAACTTCTATGTAGCCCCTCCCGAGGAACTCATTAGTATAACTTTCCCATGGCCTTTTGCAAAGTGGGGATTGGACTTGCTAGGACCATTCCCACAAGCGCCGGGGCAAGTAAAATATCTAATAGTGGGAGTGGATTACTTCACAAAGTGGATAGAAGCAGAACCATTGGCCACCATCACCGCTCAAAGAATTCGGAAGTTCCTCTACAAGAACATTATCACCAGATATGGGGTATCCCACTCCATCACCACTGATAATAGCACTCAATTCACTGACTCAACCTTCAAAAACCTGGTAGCCAGTATGAAAATCAAACATCAATTTACATCGGTAGAACATCCACAAGCAAATGGACAAGCCGAGGTAGCAAACAAAATCATATTGGCAGGGTTGAAGAAAAGGTTACAGGACGCAAAAGGAGCCTGTGCCGAAGAACTCCCACAAGTACTTTGGGCTTATCGGACCACACCTCAGTCTGCCACAGGAGAAACACCCTTTTGACTTGCTTATGGCATAAAACCCATGATACCGGTTGAAATCAACGAGCAAAGCCCAAGGGTGAACTTCTACGATGAGGTTGGAAACATAAAGGGACACAAAGAAGAACTTGAACTACTCCCTGAAGTCCGCGAACGAGCCCATATTAGAGAAGCAGCATTGAAACAAAGGATGACAAATAGATACAACCAAAAAGTCATTCGAAGGAGCTTCGCCCCAGACGACTTGGTTTTAATTAGAAACGACATAGGAGTCAACAAGTCTGGGGAAGGAAAGCTCGCCGCTAATTGGAAGGGACCATACAAGATTAGTGAGGTCTTAGGAAAAGGTTATTACAAGGTGACCGACTTAAACGGCACCGAGCTACCTAGGTCGTGGCATGCTTGTAATATGAAAAGGTACTACAGTTAAAAGCGAACTCTATTCCCTGATGTACTCTTTTTCCAACTTCATGATTTTTTCCCAAAATAAAAGGGTTTTTTCTGAAGAAGGGTTTTAACGAGGCATCACAGCAGAGACTAAGGGGTCATAGATAGCCCAAAACCCTTAGTAGCGATAAAGTACCTTTGCAAATAAATAAAGATCTTTTTCAAATATCTCTTATAAATTCCTTCTCGCTTTCTACGAAACGCGCCGACTTAAACTCGACAAAACGTGAAAATCCCATGAACCGACCTAGATGGTCGTCAGGATGAAACGACGAGGTACAAGTCGGCGTAAAGAGGTTATAAAAGTCGATCGTGAATAAACTCGGAAATTAACTGGCTAACAAGTCAGAAATTCTGAGAAGCAAAGAAATGCATCGCAAAAATAACCTAAGTTATAAAAACTCAATATATCAAAAATTGAGCACAAGGAATACCGAAAAGAGATCAGAAAATCCATAGAAAGCAATAAAGACTGCCCCAAGCCTTCAAGAAAAATTCAAAGAAAAACTTAGAAGAAGGGACAGCTAGCCAGGAAAAGGTTTTTTAAAACAAAAGATCAAAAAAGAATTTTTCTTCGAAACCTAAAACAGAAAAAGCATGCACACAACCAACAAAAATAACCTAAACCCTTGTCCAAAAAAGGGTATTTTTAAATATTTTGTTTACGGCCATAAAAGGCCGAGAAAGTGTCAACAGCATACCACGACAACATAAATAGTTTAAAAAAGAGGGGACCCACAGGCCAGGCCCCCATATAGCCAAAGATAATTTTTTCAAAGGGCATCACCATCATAACCTGGAAAAGTAGTCGGAGCACCACCAGAGTCAGGGAGAGAGACATCCATAGGAGTTGGAGGGAAAGTCTCAGGAGCCTTGGAAGAACTCGGAGCATCATCTGGTCGGGGAGGGGACTCTATGATTCTCTGACCCCGAGTCTTCAACTCGGATTCAGACACAGATCGGGGAGGAGACACAATGGCCCCATCAATTACAACCTTATCCGGATCCAAGGGTGAGAGATCCATATCGAGAGCGAGAACCCCCACCTGTTCCTTAAAAACCCTCCATGCCTCCTCGGATACCTCGGCAATAGAGTCCTCCAGCTCCGCATAAGCGTCCCGAGCCCTCACTAGATCTTTTTTGACCTCCACAAGGTCCTGGAACAAGCTCGAGTAGCTCTGCTCCGCCTTCTCCCGTAGGCCCTCCGCCATAGAGCATCGGCCCATCAACTTCTCCCCCTCCTTCCAGAGATTATCCCTCTCTTCTTTCAGCTTGGTGACCTCCTCTTTCAGGCTCCTCTCAGTCTCTTGATATAGAAGAATCCTCCCCTCCAGCTCTTCAACCCTTTGGGACGAACCCAAAGAGCTAAGATGGGTCTTCTCAAAAATATCAAGAAACTTGGTGCACACCCCTGTCGTCTTGATACTCTCCTGAGCCAGAATAGTAAGGTGGTTTCGAAGAGAAACATCATCCATACTTATACGAGTATAAGGATAGATATGCTCCCGGATAAATTGAGGCGCATCCACCTTGGCCTCACCCTCAAAAGGAGAGCCAGACTCTAAAGCCTTGCATTTTTTCTTTTCTGGCTTCGGAGAAGGTCGGGAAGAAGGGGCAACAGAGAAGAGGCCGAGGAAGAAATAACAATAGGTCGAGCAGGGGTCTCCAAGCTGTGAGAAGAAGGGGGAGGGGAAGGACCAGCTGCCCTGGCACCACCAACTTTGGCACGGGATCTCGCTTTGGCCTCCTGAACTCTCTGGTAAGACTCTCTAGAATTCTTTTTCGCCATTTCTACAAGAACAATTAGGTAGCCAAAGTCAGTAAAACAAGTCGGAAGAAAAAGTGGTGCAAATATCAAGTCGGAAACTACGATAAACCAAAGAAAAACTACCTAGTTAAGCCTGGATAAAGGTCGGGGACCCCTGGAGAAACTTTCTTGTATCCAGGTAGGGGGCTCTCCCCCATTCTTCTCAGAGAAACCCCACAACGGCCACCTCCACCTCATCCAAATTATCCAGACCGTATTTTTCACAAGAAGAGGCCTCTAACCAATGCAGGGGAAAGCGAGGAGAAGAATTTTCATCTAGGAAAAAGGGGTGGTGACCCTCTACAGATTGAACTTTGAAAAGAAATTTTTGAAGTCATGGAAGGATTCATCAAAAAGGGTAAAAACTCTCCGACCTTGTATGGCTCGGACAGACACCCACTGCTGCTTGTTATTTTGCCCACTGAAGGGCCTGGTCATACGAAAGAGATAAAAGAAAATCTTCAAAGAAGTCGGAAAGTCCAAAACATGGCTAATAAATTGGTAAATTTTCAAAAAGTCCCAATAATTGGGGTGGAGTTGGGTAGGAGCAACACGACAGTGACCTAAAACATCCATCTCAAAACCGGAAAAAGGGAGAAAAACACCCAGGCGGGTAATCATACTCTCGTACATATAGAAAAAATGAGGGGCTGCCTCATAAGCCCTCCCAAAGCAAACCCGATCGTCCGGACCCGGGGCAATCAGTTCATATTTTGGCTCGTCCTCATCAGAGGTACAAAGCCTATGATGAGTGCAGAGGTTGGTGATGAAGTCCGTGTCAACAAGGGGCTCTTCCCCCAAAACCGTAACATCCACCCATTGAGCAAGAGTTTCAACAGAAAACATTTTGTTTTTCTAGAAAAACCTACAAAGAAAAAAGAAAAAAAAAAGGGATCAAAAATAGGGTCTCTAAAGGGGCCTGAGGTTAGATCCTTGACAAAACAGAACCACTAAAATCCACGACCAACTTTCTTCTCAAATAAAAAACATGCAACTCTACAGAGAAAGAGTAAGAAAAGAAACTGACCTTTTTCTCGCAGAAAGATGGAAGCAACATCATTCGAAAAGGAAAAAGCTTTCTTCTTTCGATCAACAAAGGGTGCAGATGGAAAAGTTTTCAGAAACGAAACAAGCAAGGTGAGGGAAAAGTATTTATAAACACGTTAGGGGCATAAAGGTAAAACGATGCAGGCCATTTAAAAGTTGCACCGTTACCAATGTAACCGCCCCCGCGTATGAATGCTCAGACCTCTAAGAGACGCGACGTTTGATTAGACGCAACTATTGAAAGCTTTTTAACAAAAAACATGTCGGTTCCAAAAAATCACGTCGGATCCCTATCAGGTCGGCTACGGTCCCGAGTTATAATACTCGACCCCAACCCTTAAAAGGAATTGGGCTCGAGTAGGGGCACTGTTCATGCCCAGGTCCAAACGACAGACCTAACCCACAAGGTTGGACTCCTCAGTACACCGACCTTCGCTCAAGAAGTTGGTGCTCCCCACGACTTGTTCTAAGGAAGTCGGGAGCAAAGATTAGCTGGCAGATAATAACTGCCCCTAAAATTTCTCAACCCACTTCCAAGAGCCATATCGCAACCTCCCTAAGATAAAGGGATTGTTATCCACCTTAAAAGGTGGAACTACCCCAACGGTAGTTATTGGTTCACCACTATAAATACACTGACACCCCTCAGGTATCTCTAAGTCCCAATACTCTCTAAACCTGCTCACACCCTTGCTGACTTAGGCATTGGAGTGTCTTTGCAGGTACCACCCCCCATTCTCTCACACATACAAGTCGGACGGAAGCCCCAAAGAACGAACCCGCTCGAAGGCTTCCTTCCTTAGACGATTGAGCCAATCCAGCGAGTCCAACCCATTAATTTTCGGTTACCCAACGTAACAATACTCAAATTTAGTTTTAAAAAAATCAGATATTTAACAAACTTTTATTACTTTAAATTGTTCCGAATAAATTAGTCTTTTTTCTATAAAAGGGTTAAATTATCTATTTTTTAAAATTTAATTATAGCGATTGAAGACTCTATCTAACTGCTTCCAAAATTGAAGGCCGTTAGGGGCCGCTTCGACGCCTGCTCCTTAACCTCCACTGAACAGGAATTGTGGTGGTTTTTGCCTTTTTGGTGCTTCAGACAATTTGGCGATGGCGAAGAAGGTGGTTTTCAATTGTTAATACAAAATAATCATAATTGGCTAATATATAATTATTGCAAATTTGCAACTGAGGAAGCAAGAATCTTTAATTGAAATTCCCATCTCAGCCTTGTCCCTCTCTGTGTCTATCTTTACTGATTGGAGAGACAGTAAATTTTTCATACTGTTTTCTCCTTAGGATACCAATCTTGTGTACATCAGTTTCTGTCTGAATATATGTTTGTTAATTTCATCGTATTTTAATTTTAAAGAAGTATAAGTAGACAATTAAAATATTTTCGTTCCTTAGAAAATTTAACTAGGAAGTAGTCAACTAGAGCTAATTAATTAAAAAATAGGAGATTTGTTATAAAAAAAAAATAACCCTCTACTATTTTAATTTTTTAAATTTCAAAATTAAAAATACAAAAAATTGACTTAAATTAACTTACGTCGTAGTTCACTCTCTAGATTTTTTTTTAATTTTTTTTTGTCTCAAGTAAATAAATAACAACGGCCAAGTAATATATATTTAATAAATAAAAAATTGAATTAATAGGTGAGGACAAAATTTAAACAGATTCCATGAATGGGGACAAAATAAGAACACGATTAAAAGCTTAGAGGCAGAATTTAAACGCTTTAAATATTAATAACAAAGTTGAAAAAAATCCCCAAACGTTGGGTGATGGAAACACTAATAACTAAGTTAGGATTTTATGAATTTTTTCTGATTGTGCTCAAATATGATACATAACATAACTTTTATGTATATAAAAAATAATTTTAGTTTGCTGATCATATACGTAAATATATACCCTACACATAAATTATATAAATTTATATTGGAAACTTTCATACTAAAATGTATTAAATAATGACAAATATGAGGTTAGTTAAGATTGTCAACAAATATCTTCTCTTAAATATTTAAATAAATTGATAAAAAAATATTATCTTTAACAAATTAAAGATGATAAATATTTAATGTTTAAACTAAAAGATTATAAATTCAAGTCATAAATATTTCAAAACATATTTTTATAAATTATATATGATATAGAGTATTTTAAGAAAGAAAGTTGTACACTAAATTTCTTTTATATCCTCATTATTATTATTTATAGTAAAAGTATATATATAGAAAATGTTATTTAAATAATTTACACTAATGAACGTTTTGATTTATTTAAAAATAGATAATTAGTTGATTTTTCTATTAATAACCTTAATTGTTAAAAGAAAGTAAAAAGTAACCAAAATAAAGAACAAATATAAAAAAATGAAAAATTTATTACGGATATTTTTAAATTTTTTATG
>NC_029780.3:5945699-5947119 GCF_000817695.3 Arachis duranensis | reverse complement strand
TATAATGATATATACGAGAACAATTTGTGATGATAAAAAAATTGTGTGAAAAAAAATGAAGAAAAATATATAATCAACTTTAAAAAATTAATAAAAATAAATCACACATTCTCTTAGATAGGTATCTAATTATTTATCAAAAAAAAAATCTCTTTATATTTTTTTCTCTTAACTATAGCATATTCCAAGACATAATACTTAATTTATTTCCAATTCATATTTGTATATGGGATTAGATAAAATATTTAATTAATGAGAGATATAATAGATAATTATCAGAATTTATTAATTTTAATCAATAGTTAGTAATCCAACAACATAATTTATTTCATATTTTTAAACATTAATCTATCACTAACTGATAATCTTTTAGCATTTTTTTTAGATTAATAACTAAAAGTGATAGTAAAAAATGATAAATTTTAATGACCCTCGATTAGTTCTTAATTATTAATAATGCAAATTTGTAGTTGTTAATTAACGACAATATAGTGTTCAACTTAGTAAGTTTATGCATGGCCATCACTTCATTAAGGCGCCAAACCATATCATGTATTATATATACACATGAAACCAAGAGGGTTTCTGCTACTACAACAACCAAACCGCACCGAACCAGACACAAACAAAAACCAAGACGAAAACAAAAACAAAAATGGCCTTTTCTGATGTTTATTCTGCTCCTACACCTCCACCTCCACCTCTCACGAAGTACGATGTTTTTATCAGCTTCAACGGTAAAGACACTCGTAACGGCTTCACTAGCCACCTTCACTACGCTCTGTGCAGAAACCAAATCGAAACATTCATAGATTACAGAATTGAGAAAGGTGGTGAGATCTGGGAAGAACTCGTGCAAGCTATAAGAGAGTCTTCGGTGTATCTGATCATCTTCTCAGAACACTATGCGTCTTCAAAGTGGTGCTTGCGGGAACTTGCTGAGATCATAGAACTCACAAACATGGTGGAAAAGGGACACCACCATATTATTCCTGTGTTCTACAGGATTGAACCCACGCATGTTCGGAAGCAGACGGGAAGCTACTACAGTGTGTTCGCAGAGTATGACAGAAATTTGGATAATCGCCTTGTGCGCCAGTGGAGGAAGGCACTCTTCCAAGCAGCCAATATCTCCGGCTTCGAATATAATCATCACCATAGTAGGTAAAATAAATTCACTGTAATTATTAATTTGGGTGCTTTTGTTATTAGGGAGCTTTTCTATTATCAGCGAAAGTATAGAGACCATTATTTTTATTAAAATTTGACCAATATTTAATAAATAAAAAAATAAATAATTTTATACTATTAAATATAATTTTATACCGTTAAAAATATTAATAATAATTAATTAATGATTACAAATTAAAAAATCTATTAATTTTCTAACACTCTTCTTTATTTTAATTTATGTCTAACG
>NC_029780.3:5944095-5945646 GCF_000817695.3 Arachis duranensis | reverse complement strand
TTGAATTATATTCTGATTTATAAATTAACACTCTTCGTTATATATGCTGGTTGATAACATAATAGCAATAGCATTTGATATATTTAAGATATTATATAATATATAATATTTTAAATATATTCTAATAAAATTAATGTCCAGTCTTTATATGCCAACATATTCCATCTTTATAAGGCTAATTCTATGGGTCTATTGAACTTTTGCTTAAATTTTATCAAATTTATTTTTTGTAATAAATTTTAATTTTTTAAAAATTATTTATTTGTATATTTTTTAAATTAAATAATAATTTTTAACTTTTTTTAATAAATAGACACCGCATTTTAAATACCATAGCATTCATCTCTTTATAATTATTATCTACATGCATATTTTAACAAGCTACTTACTAACACACCAAACAAAAGGTACTTGTTGCATTGGTAAGGGGCTATGTAGGGTCGAGCACAAATTTAAACATCAATAATATATAATTATATGGTGAATTTTATTTAACTCTTTTTAAAATAACATATAACTTATCTTTTATTATGTGTTAATTTTTAATTAGATATTATTTTAGTTGATAATACTCTTTTTCTGTAATGACTTTCATTTGTTCTCATTTCTTCATTATTGTCGCGTTTTTCAAACATTACTGTTTCATCGGGTGTCTCATTTACTCTGTCATGCCGTTACCATCCTCCAAAATATCACTGCCGCCGTCGATACAAGCAGCGCCGCTATCCTCGCGATCTCTTTCTCTCTCACACTGTTTCTGCATTTTCTCCGCATTTAACAAAAATTTTATTTCATGTCTATCGTTCTGATAACTATGATCGATGCTACAATTCAATTATATATAATGACTCATAAATATCTATCATTCAACTATCATAGAGCATCATTATAAAATATTAAAATAACAAGGATGAAGTATATGCTTTTTTCTAAAATCAATATAAAATTCTTTGATTCTAACGGAGAGAATTGAAACACTTTGATCTAAGTAATGATGCACAATTTTGAAGAAGTAAAATTGGAACAATAATAGTGTTAATATTGTTTTTTACCGCAAAGACAGCAGCGTTGCTTGTGTCGACGGCGGCAGTGATGCTTTGGAAGACGACGACAGCATGACAGAAAGAACAGGATACTTGATAAAACGGTGATACTTGAAAGATGCGACGATGATGAAACAATGAAGAGGAGTGAAGTCATTACAGAAATAGTTATCGATTAAAATAACATCTAATTAGAAATTAACATATAATAGAAAATAAATTACATGTTATTTTAAGAAGAATCGGATAGAATTTACCTAATTATATATTCTTTAATAATTAAGATCAAGAAGTTCCATGTATTATTCCCACCATTAAAATAGAGTTATAATAATATTTTTGTCCAACCCTGCCTGTCCTCTACACATGGCCTATAATGTTTTTAATTAGCGTTGTCATAAACTTAAGCACGCCGCACATGCACAGCAAATATAAAACTAGTACTTTTATAGGTAATAACGTTAGAAAAATATAAATTTTTTAAAATTATGGTAAATTTTATTCTGAT
>NC_029780.3:5939955-5943761 GCF_000817695.3 Arachis duranensis | reverse complement strand
TATTTTTTATTTGAGTTATATTATTTTATTTTCTGTAAAACAGAAAAGTAGAAAAAATAGTGAATGGGAGAAAAGAGAGAGAAAGATAAAGATGAAAAATGAGAGTGAAAGTGAGAGTTTGTTAATTTTTGAAAAAATATTTTAATTGTAAAAAATATCGAATAACATATTTTGATTTGTTAAATTACTAATATAAATTATAAATTATATATAAATTAAAAATGGTAGAGAGAAATAGAAAAATGGAAAGAAGTAGATGAGAGAATTTAGGAAAGGAGTTTATTAATTTTGAAAAAAATATTTTTCTTTCAATTTTAATAAGAGAGTGTCATATGACATATTTGATTATTAAATTAGATAGTAACATATGATACATAATATAGGTATATTTCAATTTTAATTTTAATTAATATTTTAATTTTAATTTTAATACAATTAAAGAATGTCATGTTGTATATTTTGATTGTCAAATTAGTAATTAGTAATTAGTAATTGATATTGATAATGATATATAAAATAGATAGAGTGGTCGAAGGAATGAGAAAAATAGAGAAAGGAAGAGGGAGGAGGAGATAACTCTTTAATTTTTGAGGGAAAGATTTGATTTTGATTGCAACAAAAGAGTGACATGTGATATATTTTGTTTGTAAAATTAGTAAGGATGAGGAAAGAATTCTTTAATTTTAGAGGAAAAGATTTAATATCAATTACAATAAGAGAGTGACATATGGCACATTTTGGTTGTAAAATTAATAAGGAGGAGAGAAAAATTCCTTAATTTTGAAGGAAAAAATTTGATTCCAATTGCAATAGAAAGTAACATGTGGCATATTTTGGTTGTAAAATTAAATATATATAATATAATAGATATATACTACTTGATATGCACAACTTCTGTTTTTATCTCTAAGGTAGCGTTTTGGTGAAAAGATAGAGACGAAAAGATTGAGACTGAGAGACAAAGACTAAGAGACAGAGATTGAAATAAATCTCCGTATTCTGTTTGGTACAAAGTGAAAGAAAAAAATTGAAACAAGAATAAAACTCTAATTTAATTTGCACAAAAGGTAAAATTGAAATTAATTAATTGGAATGAGGATATATTAGGTATGTATAAAATGTTATTAAAGTTTCAATATCTATCTCTAAAAATTTTAGTTCCCTGTGTCCTTACTTTTTGGGAGAGCCACTCAGATAAAGACTTCTAAAACGTCTTTTTTTAAATATGTTTTTCAGTAATTAAAATTTAATACATATAATCAATTAAATCATGTTATTTTTGTCAAAATTAGGCTAGACAAATTGATTTAACCAAAAAAATGGTGAATCAAATCTTGAATTGGTCTAAATTAATATTATTTTTTTATAAAAAATGATTACAATACCCTTATTATAGAGAATGATTAAAATACTCTTATATATATTAATTTTAAAAATTCTAAATCCTAACCCTACCATAGAAAAATAAAGGACTAAAATTTAAGATTCTCAAAATTAATATATATAATAGAAGTATTTTAGTTATTTTCTATAATAGGGTATTGTAGTTATTTTCTATAAAAAAATAATATTAATATAGACAGTTTAAGATTTGATTCACCATTTTTTTGGTCAAATCAATTTGTCTAACCTAATTTTGACAAAAATAACACGATTTAATCGATTATATGTGCTAAATTTTAATTATTGAAAAACACTTTAAAAAAAGACGTTTTAAACGTCTTTATATGAGTGGCTCCCACTTTTTGGAGGTACTGAAATACTGAAATTTTGGAGACAGAAAAAGAAATTTTAGTATCAGTCTCTGAACCAACAAACATAACACTGAATTTTTTAAATTAATATAAAATATTTTTAAGATTAATTTTTATAATAAATTTTATTTAAGAAATTCAAAAATAAATAAGAATTGTTAGATTAAAAATGAAATAGTTACCAACAAGAATTGGTAGATTAGAATATAGATCTTCAAAAATCATAAAAAAAAATCATAGAATATAGATTAATTGGTTTTGTTGCCATTTGTTCAATCTCTTCTTCTTTGGTGTGTATACATTTTAACTTTTTTGGATAAAATTACACATGCCAGGACTGAATCTGACCTCATTGAAGGCATAGTCCAAATGATTATCCGAAAATTGGATCAGAAATACACAAGTGAACTTAGGAGCCCTTTTATACATGACCAAAATTATGCATCCATTGAATCTGTTTTGATCAACTCACAGGATATCTGTATTGATCAACTCACAGGAAGTTCGAACCATTGGAATTTGGGGCATGGGCGGCATAGGAAAAACAACTATTGCGGCTGCCATTTTTCAAGAGTTCTCTCCCAAGTATGAAGGTAGTTGTTTCTTGGCCAATGTAAGAGAAGAATCTTCAAGGCATGGCCTCAACTACATTTTCAATAGACTTCTTTCTGAGTTGCTGCAGGAACATGTTCATATTACCACTCCAAAGATTGTGTCTTCTGCTATAATCCGCAGATTGAGGCGTAAGAAAGTTTTCATTGTGCTAGATGATGTGAATACTTCTGAGCTTTTAGAAAATTTGCTTGGAGTGGGACAAGATTATCTTGGACTTGGTAGCAAAGTTATTGTTACCACTAGAGATAAGCATGTTTTTCTGAGTAGATCAGTTGATCACATCCATGAAGTCATGGAAATGAATGAGGAGAACTCTCTCAAACTGTTTAGCTTGAATGCCTTCAACAGAAACCATCCTCCTGAGAACGGGTACTGGGATCTATCAAAAAGGGCACTTGCTTATGCCAGAGGAAATCCTTTAGCATTGAAAGTTTTGGGATCATTTCTTCATTCCAAAACTGAAAAGGAATGGGACAATGCATTAACAAGAGGATTCCTAATGCAGATATTCAGAAGGTGTTGAGGTTGAGCTTCAATGAATTAGATGATACAGAGAAGGATATATTTCTAGATATTGCATGCTTTTTTAAAGGAGAAGAGAAAGAAAAAGTGATAAGAATATTGAATGAGTGTGGCTTCTTTGCAGATATTGGAATAAGAAACCTTTTAGACAAGGCTCTTATATCAATAGCTACCAATAAAAGCATACAAATGCATGACTTGATACAGGAAATGGGTCACAAAATTGTATGTGAAGAATCTTTCAAGAACCCTGGAAAGCGGAGTAGAGTGTGGCACCCAGATGAAGTTTGCGATATATTAGAGAATGATAAAGTAAGAGAATGAAACTCCGACGTTTTCTAAGTTAAAACAGTACATATTTTTGTATAAAAAATTTAGCTTGCTTACATTATTGTGTATATTTTTCAGGGATCCGCTACGATTGAAACCATATACTTGGATATGACTCAGCGGACAGAAATATGTATTAGCTCCGGTGCATTTAGAAAGATGCCAAAGCTAAGGTTACTTGCTTTTGCTAGCAGCAGCATTGATTATGGGAGAAAAAGAGTTGATTATACATTGAGTCTTCCAACAAACTTGGAGTTGCCTAATAACTTGAGATACATTCAATGGGATAGATGCCCATTAAAATCTCTATCAACTACTTCTTGGCCTAACAAGCTTGTTGAACTCTCCATGCCATACAGTAACGTTGAAAAGCTTTGGGATGGCCCACAGGTTAGTCATATTCTTGATATAAATGGTCTCTTTTTTTGGTAAATTCTAAGGGCCTACGCTGCTTAAGGACTAAAGAGGATAGCGTGTGTTTGTATTGGTTTTATTTTGTAGAAAATAAATTTAACTGACAATAACCGATCAAATTATTAGTTTATTAGTTTATTGGTTTAGTTTAATTGAATCGATTGATTTGGA
>NC_029780.3:5938869-5939752 GCF_000817695.3 Arachis duranensis | reverse complement strand
AATAATTATATATAATAAAAATATAATTAATTTAAATATAAATAAATATAAAATAATATCTAATAAAATTATTACATATTTTTATTATATAATTTAATAATAATTTAAAATAATAAAAAACAACGTAATCTAATAATAAAGAGAGTTTGTAGTAACAAAGAGACTTTGAATTCAAATTTCATCTTCATCAATTTAAAAGTTTTCACTTTTACATTCCGTTGAATCGGTTTGTTTTGACCAATTTCGTCGAGTTTGACCAGCTCTAGTCGGTTCCAATTCTTCTTATAACTATAATAGGTACACTTTTATAAAAGTTATGGCATTTTATTTGGATTTTTTTTAAATACTGTAATATTATGATTGTAATATTAAAAAAAAAATTCGTTCATTTTAAGGTTGTAATATTATGTTTTTAATAGGTGTGGCAAATGGATTTAAATTTATTGGGCCAATTGGTATAACCTGCCAAAAAAAAGTAGGTCGAATTAGAAAATTGAAATCGTTAAATAGCCAAAATCTATTTAATTCGTAGTGTTTAAACTGCGAATATTTGGTGGGGCGGAGTGAAGCCGGTTTTTCGTTGGATTTAGTGTTTTTTTGGCAAGAAAATATTTTTACAATTTTTTTTGTCAAAACATAATTTCTCCCAATCCAACTTATAATAGAATAAAGATGAAAATTGAATTTTTAAATTATGTTTATTTTACTTTGAAGACAATATTCATAATTATGTTTTGGATAAAAAATTGGTTGATAATTATGTCTATTAAATATCTATAATTACAAAAATTTTAATGTTTGTGAATATAAAAATTATAATTTTTTTTATGATTTTAGAAATTATAAATTTATTAAAATAATTATGAAATTATAAATATTATTT
>NC_029780.3:5930969-5938182 GCF_000817695.3 Arachis duranensis | reverse complement strand
TTTTTTAATTAAATAATTAACTATCAAAATAATGAAACTTATATTAGACTAATAATAAAAAAAACTTATGAAATTATTGTGTATATTTATCGACCTTAATTATTAAAAAAAATGTTAGAAGATAATAAATTTTATAATATATAAGTATCAATTAATTATTATTATTAATATTTTTAATAGTATAAAATTATATCTAATAATATAATTTTTTTTATTAATTAAATACCGATAAAATTTTAATAAAAAAACCACAGTTTCTTTGTTACGAAAATTGCTGTTTCTCAAATTTCATATAGCAACATGCATTGCAGCGGCTTCTTTACCCATATATACTGGTAAGTAACCACAACTAAGGATTCCTAATCTACCCGCTTAATCCATTGCAGAGTTTACCGAGTTTGGAGGAAGTTTTTCTCAGTGGTTCGAAGCGAATGATAGAGTGTCCAGATTTTTCAGGTGCCCCAAATCTAAAAACAATATGGCTCAATCAATGTGAAAGCTTGCCTCATGTTCATCCTTCTATTTTCTCCCTTCCAAAACTTGACTATTTAGCTGTCTACGGATGCAAAAAGCTTAAGAGCCTTTCCAGCAACAATTGTCCATTGTCTCTTCGCTCAGTGGTTGCCTACAACTGCCCAAATCTGGAAGAATTCTCAATCCCAATTTCAAAAAATCAGTCCAATATTCATGTCCATTTGAGGTCAACTGCCTTGAAACAACTACCATCGTCAATTGTGCATCTTCAAGATCTTACAAACTTCTCTTTTCCAATTAGTGATCTTCTCATGGCTCTTCCTGAAAAGTTCACCAATCAAATCATGCTTTCAGACCCTAATAACAAAGAATATGACTCAGTGGCCACCTTACGCAGAATACTACCCAGCCCTATGTTCCATTATCTAAAAGAATTGAAATTTGATGGATGTCAAAGTTTAATTGAACTCCCAGACAACATCTCTTTGTTATCATCATTGTTGGTGATAAGACTCCACAACACTAATATCATGACCTTTCCAGAAAACATTAAGACTCTTCCGAGACTCAAAATTGTTTTACTTTGTCATTGTGAAAGGTTACAATATGTGCCAGCGCTTCCACCTTCCGTTCATCACTTCAAGGCCTGGGACTGCAAATCTTTGAGGACAGTGTCAAGCTCCACAAGTGAACTAAAAAGACAACACGGTACTACTTTTATATTCGTAAACTGCTTGAAATTGGATGAAGAGTCATGCAATACCATTTTGGAAGATGCCATTGTTAGGATGGACACTAGGGCTAAAACACAACAACTCTCACCAAGATTGGAAGAAAATAGAAATGAAGAATGCACTGTTGTTGATGATGATGATGGCTTTCTTAGTGAGGATAACGCCAACGTTGGCAAGGTTTGTTATTTCTTGCCAAGTAGAGGCAGTAAACTTGGTGGCTTGTTCCATCGTGGCTCTTCACAAAATTCCATCAGCATTCAACTGCCACAAGGTTCCAATTTCTTTGGCTTCATATTCTACTTGGTTGTTCCACCAATACAACCATGCAATACTGGTGGTGACCTTGACATTAGGTTTGGGTTTGAATGTTACTTGGAAACAAGTTGGGGTCAAAGGACCCATATAGCAAGTTCGTCCTTAATAGAATGGAGCTGCGAATTTTATTATGGATATCAGATGAATCTTTTGTCGGATCATGTGTTATTATGGTATGATTCACAATGCTGTAAGCAGATAATGGAAATAATCAGAGGAAGAAAGGCCATTGATGATGATGACAAGAATGCAAATCTGGAAGTTAAGTTCTTTGCTCGGCTACCAAACAAGGAAGAAGTGGTGATAAAAGAGTGTGGCATCCGTTGGATATACACAAATATGGAGAAGGAATCAAGAGTGTGCAGGTTCAAGAGAAGCAGGCAAGTTTTCGAGTTAGAAGAAAAGGACTTGGAATCTGATGATGAAGGAGAAGAACTAGTTCCTGCAGCAAAGAAATTTAAGCATAGGTTAATGGAAGTTGAATCAGTAGAAAACTTGAGGTAACCTTTTAATTAATTAATTGGTTATTATAACTGAGTATTAAACAAAAGTTTAATTTAATTTATGCATGCTTTAGCCAGCAAGATATGCTAATAATATTTTCCTCTTTTAAAAAAAAAATGAACAGGAAAAAACTTGAACAACTTTTGCACATTCAATTTGATGGAGGCTTTCTTAGCGCGGAGATCAAACTGGGGTACAATGTGTAGTCCATTTACAATTATAGTTCTTATCAGCAATTTCAGTTTAAAGGTACATATTTTGATTATATTCCTTTTATTAATAACCTAGGACTGGATATTCTACTTAATATTGTATCATGTTTGTATCTTCTGTTTTTTTTTATATATATTTTTGCTTCTACCATTTTGTTGATATTGGGTTTTTTTTTTTATTAACATAGTATTATTGTTTTCTTCATAATAGAAATATAGCAACTGCACATCATTATTGCTGAAGATGGGTAAACTTGAATGCCAAGAGCTTCCAGTGCCTTCAATAGTTCAGTGCCATCAAAATGGGTTCTTGCCAGTTGTTTTTTACTTTTGGTCTCAGTCCTTCTCTATTATATTTCTAAAGATACTATTCTCTCTTTCTATTTGTTATTTTTTTTATTTGAGAACACTCAAATAAAAATGTTTATTTCATCTTTTGTTAAAGATGTTTTTATATTATATTTTAATTGGTTTTTATATAATTTATTTGGTATTCTTCGTTACATATTATTAAATTTCTTAAAAAAATTTCTTTTCAAAAACAATAAAAAATATTTAGATTAGACTAAATATATATATATAAAACAAACTCAAGTCTCTTCAAATTTTTACAAATAAAAAAATAATTAATTTATATTCGTACTATATATAAAATAATTACTATATTATTATATTATAGATTAAAATTTATTAATTTAAATTTATTTTCATTTTTAATATAAATATTAAAAATAAATAAAATTTTTATAATTAGATGTAGTGTAATAAAAATGGTGTTTGGAAAAATATAGATAAAATATAGATTTTTTTATTTTATTTTTGAAAAAAATCCAAAAAAGCACTCAAGTTAGAGGCGGTTTTTACGAAACAAAATCATCAATCTTGATTTACAAATGCACCTCATATTTTTCTAAAATTACGTTTCAATCTCATTTAAATTATATCTCCATTTTATGAACTGTATAAAAAAATCATTAGGTCCAAAAAAGTCTTGTTAAAACACAGTATGAATATTGAGCCAATTTAGATTCCAGAAGACATACGGCAAAACCAATTAGTGATCGATTAATTCAAGATGAGTGAAGTGGAAAACAAAGCCAAAGGGAATGGAAACTGGCTAGAAACTACTGTTGTGATGTATACGAAATTACGAAGGAGACATTGAGCAATAGATAAGAGCAGAGGTATTAAAATATTTCCAATAATTTCAGTCCAGACGTCACGTTACTATAATTTATCATTTTAGGTCAAGTTATTTAATTAAATTGTTTGGAATCTAAAATTATTAAAATACAATAATTTTTTTAATATTACATACGTATTTGCAATATTTACATATCTACAAAAATCATTATAAAATGTAAATTAAATCTGTAGTCTCTGACGATTTCTTCATCATAATCCATTTTTTTTAGAAACCACGGCAGTGTTTAGTCATCACACAAATTTACGTTCAATTTTAGAATTATTACACCTGTGGCAATATATATATATTTTTTTAAATTCTAAACAATTTAATTAAATAACTTACCATAATTTTATAAAAGCAGACAAACCTAATTTTACCTTGTCCTAAAGCATTATGTTTCTTACCAAAGACTTCAGTAAATTTTGACCATTGATCCACTCAAAATTTAATTTTTTTTATCTCAATTATTTTATTAAATATACTTTGTTATTATTTAACATTTTTTTACATATTTTTTATTAATCCTACTTAAAATCACACTTAATAAAACAAATTGAGAGAAAAAAAAAGACTTAAAGATAGCATTTAATTAAAAAAACTAAGACTAAAATTGAAAAACTGAAATTTAGTATTATATTTGGTGGTTAAATATTAGAACTAAAATTTCAGTCTCTTTTTCTAAAATTTCAATCCCTTCGATATTTTTAGAAAATAAAAATATCGGAAACTGAAATTTTAAAAACGGTAACTGAAATTTAATAATATTTATAAAAAATATCTTTATTTAATTTCTCAAATTTTAAATCTACTATTCAATTTTTATATTTATTTTAAATTAAATATAATATTAAAACAGATAGATGGAACATTGCGTGAAAATAATAGTAAAAGGCTTTTTAATAAATAGAACATTGCATGAAAATAGTGGTGGAGGACCACTCTTTTCAACAAAAACAGAAAACATTTTTTTATAGAGCCAAAAACAAGAGTAACTCTTTTTTATTTTGAAGTCAATTTTTTTTTACAGATAAAATAACTTATCAAAAAACAAAAAAATCATATATTTCTATTTTTTTAAAAAAAATATGAATTAACTTTTTAAAAAGTTAAAAATTTTTCTTTTTATAAATAAAAAAAAAGCTTGTACTCCTTCTCAAAGGGCTCAATTTTTTAAGGGGGATGCAAGGGGAACAATAATTATTTTGAACAACATGAATAACTATCAATTAAATACAAATACACTACACTCTAATTTAATGTTACTTATTAAATTTACTCTTTTAACCCTATTAATTCACATTGTTCACACATTGTTCAAGAATATTATTAATTACCTATACTTTTCCATTTTTTAATTCACTCAGCGCATCTAATTTGGTGTTTTCTTACTGTCTTAATTCTAATCTGTTGCGCTTTTTTGTTTTTCATTTTTTAAGTTTAATTTTGCATTCCAATTAAGTAGAATTGTGAGTGGAACATCTTTTAGTGTAAATCTCAAATTAGCTTTCAATTTTGTTATCAAACATTTTTAATTTAATAATTTTCTATTACACATGAAATTTGTAAATGTATAAATAGTGAAAAAATAGTTGCTTAAAATATAAATAATACGGAAAAAAATTTCTAAAATAAGAAAAATTTATAAAGTAACAAAATAAAGGAAGAAACCTCAATCGGACAGAGATAGTTATATCAAAAGGTGATCCATGGTGATTTATGATGATATTGTACCAGGGATAGCAAATGTGATACAAATATGTTGGATCACTCTTGCGAACTCTCAACAACCGAACAAATTTTGAGGAAAAATCAAGTGAAAGAACATAAAATGAGAAGATATTACATTTAACTGAAAATTTTAAGATAGTAAGTTAACGAGTCTCACTCTTTCTTATTTTTTTTAATGTGTAACTAATTTTATACATCTTAAATTTACAACATTAAAACAAAATACTTCTAAAGTTAATAATTTTTTAATATGTATATTTTTGTCAAAAAAGAAAAATCATGTCTAACGTCATTACATCATTATGGTTGCGTAGCATTGCTAGTGTCATTCGGCTCTTTTTTTCTTTTGTTAAATTCTTGGCCCAATGCATAGAAACATATGAGAAGTTGAGAATTAAGATTGGAGGTTGTCTAATTTATTGGGATACTTAGAATTGAGAGTTATCTAATCTACTGACAAAAAAAACTAAGACGCTTGCTTGATGTATCATGTAAATAAAATATTAGCCAAAAAGAGATTATATAAAGCTTAGCCTTCTTCCATTCAGAGACACTAAGAACCGCAGAAAAAGTGAGAACAGTGTGAAGCAAAATCCAAGGTAGGTTGTTCAACTCTTACATCTACTTCACTATTTTATGGACTATATATCTGAATTGCTGAAGTTTTCCCTGAAACTGTGTGGTATTTGAGATTGAAATTAGTAAATTACCCAAAATTACTTATTTAATGCAAGAGTGATTATTAATTTGATAAAGTTGAATGAGTTTAGATATCATTCTTATTCTGTTATAATTGACTAGTTTGATCTATGTAGAAAACAGAATCTGTTATTTTTCAATTTAAGGTGGTTATTATTGAGAATGATATGTAATGAAGTCGGAATTTTAATCAAAATGAGGTATTCTGGGTTCTATGAGGTACTTGAATTGATCATGATGTCAGAACACTAGTGTGCCTTTTACAACTACCATTTGCTCTTGCTCTTGCATAAAAGTAAAACTACTCTTCTGACTAGATACATCCTTTTATATATGGAAAGTATATGTTAATTGAGGGCACTGATTCTGTATGTATGAATGTGAAGACTGAATTTGATTAGTTAGATCTTTCGTTAATAGTTAAGATTATAATATAAAGCCACATTTTTTTTTGAGTGATCATGTGACTTCTTAATAACTTCAAATATTTACCATCTATATGTAAAATTATACGATCTAGATTTACGTCTTTTTCTTTTATTTGATTTTATTGCCATCTGATTTTCCTATTTATGTTTTGTATTTTGTGAGTAATCATATTTTCTGTTTACTTACATTGTTACACACGGAAGGACTGACTCAAACCTCATTTGACTTCCTTGTTTACTTGAAAATATTAAAGCACAATCCAAATGGATCTGCAGAAATTGAATCTCGATAATACAAATGAAACCGAAAACTCTTTTGTGAAGGACCAAAACTATGCACATATTGAATCTTTATTGAGAACCCAACAAAGAGAAGTTCTAGTAATTGGAGTATGGGGCATGGGCGGTATAGGTAAGACAACCATTGCTGCTGCTATATTTGAAGAGTTCTCTCCCAAATATGAAGTCAGTTGTTTCTTGGCAAATGTAAGAGAAGAATCATCAAAGCATGGAGTCAAATACATATTCAATAAGCTTCTTTGTGAGTTACTACAAGAAGATATTCATATTGATACCCCCACAATCATATCCTCTACTATTATGAGTAGATTGAGGCACAAGAAAGCTCTTATTGTTCTAGATGATGTGAATAGTTCTGATCTTCTTGATAATGTGCTCGGAGTAGGACACGATTATCTAGGAGTTGGTAGCAGAGTCATTGTGACAACTCGAGATAGGCATGTCCTTACATGTAGAGCCGTTGACCAAATTCTTGAAGTCAAGGAAATGAACTATCATAACTCCCTTAAACTCTTTAGCTTGAATGCCTTTAACCAGATCCATCCACCTGAGAATGGATTCCAGGAGCTATCGAAGAGAGCAGTTGCTTACGCCAAAGGCAACCCTTTAGCTCTAAAGGTTTTGGGGTCA
>NC_029780.3:5929744-5930869 GCF_000817695.3 Arachis duranensis | reverse complement strand
AGAGGGACAATTGAAAATAATTTTGGTGGAGCAACCTCTGCAATAAGAGAGGAAATAAAAGAACGTTGTATGCAAGAAGCGGCTCAAAAAAGATTTGCAAATATAATTAGAATTTGCTGTCAGGATAATAAAGAGATACCTCAAAAATATAGTCTTAATAAAAACCTTCAAAGAAAAAGAAAATATCAATTTAGAAAAAGAAAATACTATCCAAACTGGAGAAAAAAGAGGTATTTTAGGAAAAGAAATAACAATAAAAACAAAGGACAAAAAAGTGACTATTGCCCGAATAAAAAAGAAAATTGTAAATGTTGGTATTGCCAAGAAGAAGGACACTATGCAAATGAATGTCCAAAAAAGAAGGATAAAAAGGATCTTACTAAACAAATAGAAATTGTTAAGTCTTGTTTCATGGAACCATTACAGGAATCTGATGATAACTTAGACTATATTTTTGAATATGTCTCAGAAACAGACTCAGAGATTGAGTAATAATGTCACTTTTATTACTATAAAAATAACAGAAAAGTTTATAAATGCTTTCATAGATTCTGGAGCAACACAATGCTTTGCTAGTTCAAATATAAAACTTGATTGGAAAAAATTAAAGAAACCATTAAGAGTTAGAATAGCTGACAAATCAATACATAAAATTGACCAAAAAGTAGAGATGGCTAAAATTTTTATTCAAAATTATAGGTTCATTGTTCCATCTATATATATGTTAAATTCTGGAATGGATTTTATCATAGGAAATAACTTTTTAAAGCTATATCATCCATTCATTCAAGAATTAACATATATAATTTTAAAAGCTCCACACGATTCTTCAATAAATCAAAAATCGAAACGTATAAAAATACCAACCACTACTATAGATAAGATTCTAAAATTTAAAATATTTTCTATATTAGAAACATGTTATTTAAATCTATACTTTCAGATAAAAATTCTAAAAAATAATCTTGAAACAAAGATAGAAGAACTTCTGGATGACATTTGTGCTGAAAATCCTTTAGATATTAAAAATACAAATAACGAATTAGTAAGCATTAAATTAAAAGACCCTATAAAAGAGATAAATATTCCAAATAAAATTTCTTATTCCGCAAGAGATAGATAAGA
>NC_029780.3:5895180-5928866 GCF_000817695.3 Arachis duranensis | reverse complement strand
GATTGGTAAGATGGCAATTATTTTTGTTACAATATTCAATAAAAATTGAATATATTAAGGGTAACAAAAATGTTATTGCAGATACATTAACAAGAGAATGGAGTTCGTCTACAACGCATTAGATCAAGAAATTCAAAAATATGAGCAAGAACTCGAAAAATGCAGGCATTGCCAGCAAATAAGGACACAGATCCAATCTCTCAAGAAGGCCATTGAGACAATGAAATCAACACAACAAGCAAAATCATCAGAGTTCAACCAGCTAAGCATGGTGGACAAATCAGGTAAAGAAAAAATTTTAGAAAATAAAACAATTGCTGAAATTATTAAAAAATCTACCCAAGATAAAAAATATTATGTAATTTATAATGGCCCCATGAAAGGAGTATATGATGCTTGGAAAAAAGCAGCACCATTCACACATCAATCAAGAATAATTCATAAAGGAGGGTTTCTAACACTGGAAGAGGCAAAGGAATCCTTCAGGGAATATGAAGCTCTCCATCCAGAGCAAACCCTAAAAAGAGCAGATAAAGCTCCAATTCAAACCCAGAGAACAGGGATAATAAGAAACATTCCTACAAGGGCTGAAATCAAGGAAAAGAAAAGGGTCTGTAGATCAAATCTCAGAGAAACCGTTAACATAGTCCTGAATTGGACTGAAGAAAAAAGGGTAATTTTGGGATATTATCCTACTACCAAAGAACAACTAACAAAGCTGGTTATATTTCCAGATGCTTCCCCATCTGATACCTATCAGTTTTTTCAGTATGGATTAATTGATACAATTTTAATTTTTAATGATCTAAAAATTATTAGTGAGTTTCCTGCAGGATTCGTTGATACAGTAAAGACATTTAAAAATATGATTGACAATGTAAATCTAAGGGATATATCTCTAAAATTTACAAATAGTCAACCTATTTTTAATGAAGAAGAGGAATGCTTGGTTCCAGCACACCAAGTAATATTCATGTCCGTCTTCCCAAAAAATTTTCAACCAATTGATCAGATTCAAGATTTAACAATTTACAGTCATGAAGGAAGGCTAGCCAGCACATTAGCAAGGGTCTTTGAAAGAACTCAAAAAATAACGAAGGAATCTCACACAAGGATTAATTATAAAAGTAGAAATACTCTACTTGTGTCCAGTAAAAGAAATGAAATTGAAGAAAGAGAGATGAGACTCTTGGTGGAGTTTGAATCAGCATTCTACAACTTATCTGGGCTTTTAGAAAAGCTTCCTAAAGGGATAAAGAGGAATCTCTGCTATTTGATAAAAGACAGAGAAGACCACAAGTGCCAGCTATGTGCCTCAGAGATATCTGAAGAAAGTAATAATGAAACGGAATCAACTCACATGATGAAGGAAGAAGACAATGCATCTGAGGGTCACATGATAAAAGAGGAGGACAGTGCATCTGAAGCATCTCTTAACATTATTGCATAATGACGTAAGCACTTAGGTTATAGAGCACCAACAATGTAGCTGGTGCAAGAAAACAAACAATGACGTAAGCAATGAGTCATAAGAAGGGTAAGGATGGGAATTGTCCATCAAACCCAACTATTATAAATAGGATGCTTAGGCAATTGAAGAAAGCATCAGACAATGGAAAGCAAGAGGCTAAGAGTACTCATATGCTAGGAGAGTAAGGAGGAAGCTGTCGAGACGATTCTATAGTCTGAAGAAGAATCCCCTTAGGGAAAAATAATTCTAAACTCCCCTCTGGAGCTAGTATCTACAATCTCCCCTCTAGAGATAAAAACATCTTATGTAAAATATACTAAATAAAGGAAGTTTTTCTCCAACAAGGTACGCCTTTATCCTAATCTCTTAGTTATGAATTATTTAGAAAACTTAGAATTAACGGAAGAATCTGATTATTATAGATTATCTGCCTTATTAGATAATGAAAAACAGGCTGTTCTAAAAACAGAATTAAATCTCAAGTCAAATGAAAATTTTAATAAACAAAATCTTTTAAAAGAAGTTTTTAATAGAAAAAATATAATATATTATGGAAAAATTCAACTTGAAGCCCCTATAAAGATAAAATCCGCCAATGGAGAACTTGAAATAGCTTTGATAAATGATAAATAATTGAGTAAACAGATTGAGAAAATTAAGGATCAACAAAAAAGATCTAAAATTGGATGGATTCATATTAGTACTATACAAGTCTTAATCAAATCTACATATATGAAAAGAATTAATTCACCAATAAGCTTAGCAATCTGTGACAAAAGAATTACTGATGACCCAATAGATCAAATAATTGGAATTGTTCATGGAAACTTGGCTAACGTAAATGTTAAATTCAATGCCCATCTTGGATACGCTATACCTTTATCAACTGAAAATCTTGGAAGATCTATAAGTTTGGCTTATAAATTTCACAGAAAGAATCTAATGGAACAAGATGATGAACCATTTTCAATTACATATGCAATAAATTATGCTTTAATAAATAGCCATCATAGTATAATATTTTAAAACAGAGAAAGAATTTATGTTGATAAATTATTTCAGAAAATTATAAAAACAGAAATACCAAAATATAAAGTTATTGAAAACCCAGTTCTATTATTAAAAGAACCATCAGAAAAATTAGTTTCATCGAATTTTCAAATAAGAGAATCTAAAATTAATAGCCCTTTAAGTTTATCTAAGTTAAAAATTAAAGAAGAAAACTCTGAAATAAAAGAACTAACAAAAAAGGTCAAAAAATTAAATGAAACCATAAACACTAAATTATGACAATAAATAAAGAAGAAATATATGTAACTTATCAAGATAAGAAACAAGAGCTCTTTGAAAGAGAATCGTTTGAATTATTCTGAAATAAATCAAAGAGCATTTGAAACCCTAAAAATAATCTATGACAAGTTGAAAAGAGAAGTTGAAGAGCTAGAAAAATTAATAGAATCTCTAGAAAATAGTGATGAATCGATGATAGAGTTTGCAAAAATTTTAAAATAAATAATGAAGCATAAAAAGATTGAAAAACCAGAAAATAAAATAAAAAGAAAAAGGACGAAAAAATTAAAAAGTAAAATAAAGGAGTATAAAAGGGAATTAAATAATCTTCAGATTGAAATTGATGATCTTATAATAAAAAGGATAGAAATAAGAATAAATATAAACAAGTTGGAATTAAACTTAAAAAATTTATAAATGCCTGGAAAACCATATTATGACTTAAAAGAATTAAAGCTGTTGAAAGAAAAAATGGAGAATGAAATTGAAAAATTAAACAGATATTCAGAAACAAGAGAAAGTATAGAAATAAAAGAAGTTATTGAGGATTTGAGAAATTATATTAAAGAAAAAGACAAACAGATAAAAGATTTTATATACAATAATCCATGCAAAAAAAATATTATAAACTAAAACAAGATTGAAAAGTTATAAATCAAAATTATAAATATACATCAAAGACTAGTAATAAATGCAAGAGAAATAGTAGAAATAGTCAATACTTTAGATTATGAATTTGCAAATTATTTTTATCAAAATCCTTTAAATAAAGCCCCACCAATTGAATCTATATAAATTATAAACTTATTCAAAATAAAATATGAAGAGTTAATAGAAATTTCGAAAAAGTCGACGTTAAAAAAATTGGTATCAAAGCCAAGTTAACGATTAAGGATAACACTTTCTTTTTAAGCAACACTTTTTATGATACGCTTTTAAATCAATAAAATAAAAATCTGTAAATCTATATAGAAATGCATCTTTACAATAGATAGACCCTTCACTTAATTATGCTTAGCATTCATTAAAGCAATACAACTAACTCTATATTCTGCTAATTCTATTAAGTTGACAAAAGTACAAATCAAAGCATGGTTGGTTGATATCGTGCTTAGAGCGTGTTTACCAAACGCATTGAAAAAAAAGAAAAGTACCTTTGAATTTTTTGAACGTTTCATTTATATGTTTGATAATTTTTATCATTTGAACGTAGAAATAATTTTACTCTTTAAAAAGTTACAAATTTTTGTTTTTTTTTTCATTTTTTTATGTTAGACTAAAAACAAATTTTTAATTTATATCAATTATGGCCTTCATTATTCATATGTTTGTTATTTGTTTTATAATATTTTTTTAATATTCTCTCATATATATTATTATTTTTTATAAAACTCTTATTATCTTTTTGTTTATATAAATTTTTTAATTGTTATTGTTATTTTTTATAAAGAATATTTTTTTTGTGTTGTATCATGATTCTATTAATTCTATTAGAGTAAAAAATATTAAAAGTACTAAAAAAATTAAAATTTATTTAAATATCTAAAATAAAATTATAAGATAATATAAAATAATTATTCAAATTTATGTCCCTTTTTATAATTTTTTATCTAAAAGTAATTTTAAATAATGTAATTTAAATAATACTTAATTTATTATAATCCATTTTAAATGAAAATTACTAAATATAAATCACATTAATACTAACTTACTTTTAATTAAAATTAATTTTATAAATTTAATTTTATACAAACCTTTGTTTATAAACTGTAATCTAAACACACACTTATTAATTAGTTTTGAATGGAATCTATAACATGCTTCGGCGACAGAACTTGTTCTTCTTCCAATTGAATGCAGAAATTTCGTAACATGTTCTAACTTCTAAGAAAAATGAAAATTGTTACTGTTTGTAATCATTTATGAAAAATAAGTAAATAACCAGGGCATTGAGCAAGGGTGAGTGACATGATATATTTATGAACCGTAAATAATGTAATATCAATGATGTTTTTACATACCTCTATGATCATGTTACACTTTCTGATAAGATTTTAAGTCCAAGGTTATTCTGTATTCATATTCATTGCTTAAGCTCAAAAATAAAGATGTGCACTCATCATCAGTAGATCAGGAACAGCTCAATGATGATGATTATCACATGCAGGGCAAGAATCTCAATTAATTAAATTTTTATAGCTTCATGTAACTGCCTTTTACACATTCCAACACTATTGTGTTGACATTCAAATTTATTCAACCTCTTGAGCTAAATCAAGTGAGTCTAACTCTTAGTATTTAACAAAAAAAAAACTAAGAATACAAGAGAATATAAGAGAAAAAAAATTTTGGTGGAAAGAATACTTTATTACTCAAGTGTTTGTTATAAATGACTTACACACGACTTACACACTCAAACTCTAACTCTCACATCCTATTTATAGTCATCCATCTTCTTAATGGATGGTTAGAATTAAATCCAATCAACGGTTCAGATTAATTATCCAAAACCTTCATTACAAAAATCTATCCTACCATTACTTTCTAAATACTTCTAGATTATTCCATACTACTCTTCATACTTCTATATAAATCAAGATTATTTCATACTACTCTTCTATATACTTTATTACTCAAGTGTTTGTTCGACCCGTTTTGTCACCCCTACCTTCGACCATAAAAATGACTACTAACTCAGTCTTGCGGCTCAGCGCATCTGCTACTACATTAGTCTTGCCTGACTTGTATTCGAATTTGAAATCAAACTCAGCTAAAAAATCTTGCCATCTAGCTTGTTTGGGGCTTAATTTCTTCTGAGTTTGGAAGTAGCTTGTAGCCACATTGTTTGTATTGATGATGAGGTATAAACTAAGCAAGTAGTGACGCCAAGTTCTCAAAAAATGTACTACCGCGGTCATCTCCTTCTCTTGGATGGTGTATCGCCTCTCTGTATCATTCAATTTGCGACTCTCAAAGGCAATAGGATGTCTTTCTTGCATCAGAACCCCTCCAATAGCGTTGTCAGAAACATCAGTGTGGACTTCAAACACTTTTGAGTAGTCGAGCAGTGCTAATACTGGCCCTTTTGTGATAGCAGCCTTCAACTCATCAAAGGCTTTTTGACACTTCTTTGACCATTCCCAAAAGTGATTCTTATTAAGAAGATCAGTTAATGGAGCAGGCTTGGCGGAGTATCACTTGATAAACCTCCGATAGTAATTAGCCAATCTAAAGAGTGACCTCAATTTAGATACCTTGTTTGGCGGATCCTATTCTTTGATAGCCTTCACCTTTTCTTGATCCATACAGAGAGTTCCATCTTTAATGATGTGTCCCAAGAAGTGGACTCCGTCCCTTACAAAGGAACACTTTTCCTTCTTCATATATAGGTTATTCTCTCGCAAGATCTTAAACACGGTTCGTAAGTGTTTTACATGTTCTTCCAAGGTATTGCTATAGACAACAATGTCATCTAAGTAAACCAATACAAACTGATCAAGATAAAGACGAAAGATCTCGTTCATCAAGGTACAGAAGGTCGCAAGAGCATTGGTCAAGTCAAAAGACATCACCAACCACTCATACGATCCATACCTTGTGACACACGTGGTCTTAGGCTCATCACCATCAGCAATCCTCACTTGGTGATATCTTGACCTCAAATCCAACTTTGAGAACCACTTGGCTCTACCAAGTTGATCAAACAAACCGGCTATCAAATGAATAGGGTATTTGTTCTTGATGGTTACCTTGTTAAGTGCTCAATAGTCAATGCATAGTCTCAACGAATCATCATGCTTCTTTTGGAACAACATTGGTGTGCCATAAGGTGCCTTTGATGGACGGATGAACCTAGCATCTAGTAAATCCTTGAGTTGCTTCTTTAACTCCTCAAGTTCTGGCGGTGCCATCCTATAAGATATTGAGGCAGGCAGCTTTATTCCTGACTCCAATTCAATATTGTGGTCCACCTTTCTCCTAGGTGGTAGTTATTTTGGCAACTCGGGAGGCATCACATCCTTATTTTCTTCAAGGACTTCCTTAATTTTGGGAGGAACGTCTTCTCTTTTAGATGTTGACTCCTCTTGTGCCAAATATGTAATTTCTCCCTTCTTGAACCCTTTCTTGAGTTGCATAGCAGAAAGCATGGGTAGTCCTCCAGCTTTAAAGACCGTAGGGACCATGCATAGAGACCCTTTCTCCTTGACGCATACTATGTCATAGTATGACATAGGTATTATATTTGCCTTCCTTTGTAAATCGAGCCCGATGACTATTTTGAAATTTTTCATGGGTGCTACTGAAAAATCCACAAGGCCCTTCCAAGAATCAAGAGCCATCTCAACCCATTTTGCTACTCCTTTAAGAGGTTCACCCTTGGTATTCACCGGTTTGAACTAGCCATTCTTTTTGGTGATCTTCAATCCAAGCCTCTTTGCTTCATCAAGCGTGATGAAGTTGTGTGTAGCACTAGTGTCGATCATAGTCATGACGAATTTTTCATTGATAAAGGCTTTGACATATCATCAAGTCTTTATTTTCTGTAGTGCTTGCCTTTTTACCCTTCACAGCATTCATGAGTTGGATAGATCCAACACACTCATTTACTTGAGTTTGAGCCTCTCATTTCTCAGCGATAGATGCCAGAGTCCCTAGCTTGGGACAGTCCTTCATTTGGTGTGGTCTTGTGCACACGAAGCATCCTCTTTTAGGCACAAAAGCCTTTTTCTTTTTCTCGTACTCTTTCTTTGAAGAGTATTTCCCTTCCTTCTTGGTTGAGAAACTCTTCCCCTTGTCTCCCCCACCTTTAGTAGAACAAGGTTTAGAGGAAGACTTGGATTTAGAGTATCCTCTATGATACTTAGTAAGTGATTCGACTACTACGATGACCTCATCGACATTCTTAATATTCCTTCTTTATAGTTCTTTCTTTACCCAAGGTTGGACTCCATCAATGAAGAAAAACAATGCATCCTCTAATGCTAAGTTGGGGATTTGAAGCGTGAGAGTAGTGAACCTCTTTACATAGTCGCTAATCGTACTCTTATGCTTTAACTCCCTTAACTTCTTCCTTACTTCATAAACCATATTCTCAGGAAAGAATTGTCTTTTCAACTCCCTTTTGAAATCTTCCTATGTAGCTATATTGCAAGTACCATTTTTCATATCTACGCACTTTTTCCTCTACCACAAAGTAGCATTATCAGAAAAGAAGAGAGCTGCAGTGCGTACCTTTATTACTTCTTTGACCACCCCTTGGCATTCGAAGTACCTCTCCATTTACCATAGGAAGTTATCCACCTCTCGAGCGACCCTCACGCCCTTGAACTCCTTTGACTTCGGGAGATCAATCTTTATCCTCTCCCTTACAATGGTTGGTCGAGATTTTGCCTTCTTGAACCAAACTCGAACTTCTTCAAATATGTTCAAGAAATTATCAAGCTTCTCTTCGATTTGGAGTATGCTTTCTTTGAAAGCATCTAGTTCTCCTAACACGTGATCCTCGAGAGTCTCCTTATCTTTTTCTATCCTTTGGAAGTGTTCATCCATAGAGGATAGAACATTCTCCAACATAGAAACTCTCTCTTCTAAGAAGCTAGAGTCCTTACGTCCAGGCTTACTTAAAGAACGGGCCTTCTTGCCTCCCTATCCAGAAGGAATAGCGTCCCTTCCTCTTTGAGACTCAACATGCTCCATGATTACACTAGAAGCCATACCCACAAACCACTTGTACTCCCTCTCGAACGTTGCTCTGATGCCAAATTGTCACAGCTTTGGACACACTCTAATGTACCGTGCCGACACTCGGACTTACTCAACCTCTTGAGCTAAGACCAAGTCAGCCTAACTCTCGGTATTTAACAAGAAAGCTAAGAACACAAGAGAATACAAGAAAAAGGAAGCTTTGATGGAAAGAACACTTTATTACTCAATTGTTTGTTACAAATGACTCACACACGACTTACACACTCAAACTCTAATACATAGACACGGTGGTACACGTCCATCGTTTGTTTGCTAAGACACAGATTTTCGAAGGACACGGTGACACACAAACATACATAAAATACATGTATTTGGTGTCCTTCAAAAAAGATGAGACACGGAGACACATTGATGAGACACAAATATTTACTCTTTTATCCTTAGTAATTTACTCTTGTCCTTATTCCATTGGTGATAATATAAGGGTAAAATTGATATTTTGTTTATATTGTGTGTCTTGTCCAATATCACCAAACACAATAAAAAATTTGTGTATCTTTCTGTATATGTCTCTTTGTGTATTTGTGTCTGTGTCCATGTATTTGAAAGACAATAAACAAACGCAGCCTAGCTCTCACCTCCTATTTATAGCTATCCACTTCCTTAATGGATGGTTAGGATTAAATCCAATTAAAAGTCTAGATTAATCATCAAGAACCTTCATTACAAATATCTATCCTACTATAACTTTCTAAATACTTCTAGATTATTTCATACTACTCTTGATACTTCTATATACATCAAGATTCTTCTAAAACCTTCTAAGTTATTTCGGGACCTTCTAGAATATTCTAGAAAGTTTCGAAACCATCTAAAATATTCTCAAACACTCCAGAAAACTATACAAATGTCGTTAAATTTAACCTTCTAAAATTTATTGTGATATTTAGGAAAACAATATTTTTTTTTTAAAGTTCAATTTAATTTGAACTTCTAAGTTCTAACTTTTAAGTTCTAAGAAAAAAGCAAACTTTTCAAAATTTCATTTTCAAATCAACAAATAAATATTGTCAAAGTAACCGAAAAATTAAACAACAATGCATCACTCAAAATGCAAAGAAAAATTCAAAAAATTAAAGGAACCAACTTTAAAAAAATGCGAAACGAAAAGGATGCACAACATAAATAGCAATATACGTGCAATCCAAAGCTTTCAATAAATGAACGAAAACACCCAAACAAAAATTTAAGATAAAAAAAATCTTTAATTAAAAACAGGGGTTACGAAAAAATCTCAAAAGCAAGAACAATTACCGAAGATGAAAAGTTTTAAAAAAGGAAATGGTGAGTGCAAACGCCTCATAAAAGAAGTGAAAAAAAAAAAAGAAATGAATTTGAATTTTTATAAAACATCAGGGCAAAAAAAATTTTACACTTCTTCATTAATGGGGCATGGTTAATAAGGTAATCGTTGAGTAACGTACAGAATTACAAAAAAGATGTAAGGCCTCATAATTCTAAATCACATCGAACATTCAATCTAATTTTAGGTAAGGCTGCCTGCCCGATTTGATATCTTACTCTATAAAGACGAATCGGATTTATAAATGTTTGAATCTGAGTTAACAAAGTTTGGACTCAAATAAGTACACTATTTATATTCTAGACCAAAAAATATAGTCAAGTTTAAAAGGAGTAAAAGCTCACCTAATAAAGGTGATCTTATTTACTCCTATCCGACCTCACAAAAATTGAATGCAACGACAACAGTTCGACTCTTCTTATGTGAATAAATAACTAACTTTTAAGATATCTTTTACTTATCTAAAAAATAAAAAAAAAAAACCTAAAAGAAAAAGTGGAGAAAAGAAGAAATGTGCGGTGGGTGTTGTCGTTTTGCTATGGATATCATTAGACTTAAGAGGACAATCTTTACCCAACTTCTCTCTCCGAGAATCGAATACTTTGTCACTCTATGGAAAGATTTGAATTTAATAGATTAGCAAGACTTGCTCCAAGGAAAGGGACAAGCCTCTCCTTATTTATTTATTTAACATTTTAACCAAAGAATGGGCTTATCCCAGGAGGGGCTGACTCGGGCATTACCGTTAACAACAACCCCACGACCACTTTTTTAATTTATTTTATATCACTTTTACGTGAAGCAGGATTATAAATTTTAGACAAATATTCCAAATCAATTTTTAAAAATTTGTTAGCAAAATATTTTAGTCTTTAATAAATTTTAATTATTAAATTAATATTCAAAATTTTATTTTGATAGATAAATTAATCCTCACATTAGATTGGTCGTCTATATAAAAAGAAAATTTTAAAATAAAAAACTGTTATATTTTTTATTAAAAAATGACAGAAATTTTATCTATTTTTTTACTAAAATTTAACGTGAAAATTAATATATCAAATAAAATAATTAAAAGATCAGAAATTAATTAAATGATTTGACTAAAAAAATATTTAAAGATTGATTTAAGATATTATTCTAAATTTTATCATACATTATATATAGTTCCCTTTACAACAACGAACCTTTACTTGGACTTGGTATGTATTTGGTTCTTAATTATCTTTTTATGACATAATTCTTTTTATTTATTATCACTAAATGAAAATATTAAAAGACTAACTTTTTTCAAATTAAATAGAAGAACTGACAAATTTTCACTTGCCATGTATACAAGGATTGATTTTAACTGTATAATTAATTATAAATTTTTGTTCAATTAAAAAAATATTATCTACAATATATAAAAAGGATCAATAATTCAATCTGTGTTGGCCTAATATTTAATAGAATTTTAATTATCATAAACTAATCAATTTATCATTGGGATAAAATTTTGTTTAGACATAAATTTATATTTGACATTAATTTAATAGAAAATGTTAGGGAATTAAATTTTTTATTTAATATAAAAAATACGAAAATCAGCTAGTAAATAGTATTAGTTTATATATAAGGTAAAAACAATAAAAGATTGTTGGCTACTTATAAATTTTTTCTTTTCAAATTTTTTATTACATTGCTTTCTCAAAAGATTCAATCATAAAATTTCAAAGAGATCTACTGGAACCTTGCTAGATCATACCAACTCTGTTATATTATAAATCTCATCCTTTTGAATATGACAGTTGATTATTTCAAGTTTTCAACATTATTTAATTTAAAACTTAAAAAGTATTCCATCCGATCCGTTAATATTTTACAAATCGCACACAACACCTTCATGAACCTAGGGCATCTTCCTTCGCTCTTTCTCTTTGAAATTAGTCCCATCATTATAACTTTTCTATTAATTAATATATCTGTGTGGAAAATTTTTAAATGTTACTGAAATACGAATGTTTTAGTAATTTTAATTATTAATTTTAATTAATATATAATATATATATTTTATAATTAAAATTAACAGTTAAAAATATTAAAATATTAGAAGAATTATGTGTTAAAAGACATCTATGATATGTGTTAGAAAAATAAGAAAAAACAATAGAAAAAAATTTATGTATATTTTAGTTGTATATAAGGATATAATATAAAAAAACATTTATAAATATTAAAAAAATTAAAATAATAAAAATATAATATTTTATAATAAATATTTAAATATATTAAATAATATTAATTAATATAATTAATTTTAATTATATTTTAACAATATGTATAAACACAAAATGTAGATGAAGCTTCGTTCTCTCCAGCCTCAATTATTTATGGAGAAAGATGCACACGCTTGTTTTGTTTCTTGCATGTCACGAATGCAAGCTGTGGAATCAACCACACATATTTATTAGATTAAGTTATATTCATATTAAGTGTGACTCTTCTCTAAATCATACGTAAAACCCAAGTTATTTAAATTGAATTGTCTTCTATATAGAGAAAAACTTATATATCCAGTTATATTTAATTAAATAATATATTAATTTAATTTATAAATTAAATAAAATTTATTTCAACTTATTTTAACTCGATCTAATTCATAAAATTAAATACGGATAATTTCATTTAGAGTTGGGATAATTTCAGTATTCGAGATTTTCGTGTTGAATAACATAAAAAGCAAAATAATTTTATTTTTACATTTTAAAAATTGAAATATAATTAAGAGTAATTTAAATATATTATTATTAGAAATTTTTTAATTAATAAAGAGAAAAATATTGGAATAACTATCAACATTTTTATAGATTAGTACTATAATTGATCACAATTCAATAATAATTTTTTCTTGAAAAAAATTAGAATGACATCTTGTTGAATAAGAGGATTGCGGAGTACTGAATGAATAGAGAGAAATTGGCAGAATAAGTAGAAGATGACTATTATTGTTCTGCATAAACTGGTTTATATACATGAGGTTACTTGCACTGTAAGCAATACTATCAATAACTACTAACTGTTATTAACTTCATCTAATAACTAACTCAAAACTAACTTAATAAACTAGTTGACAAATATTACAGTAAGCAATATCACAGTAAAATATCACAGTAAGCAATATTACTAGTAACTAGCTAATGCTAACAAAAAAATAAACTAAAATAATGAAAAGAAAAACCCATAGCAATAAGACTCTAATAATTATTGACGTATTGCACTATTGTACATGTTATTTTTCTTAGTGGCAGTTCCCGAAAGCATTGGCATAATTTATTTATTTATTTATTTACTGGGTTGAATAAGGACCATTAGCTAAAACTTAGTCAAATTTGGCGACCTCATTTCTTAATTCAGTCAATGTTTATTAGTTAATTTGTCGTATTCTCAGTTCTTAATATGGGACGCGCTTCTCGTCCTTTCTTATTCAATGCTCTATAATAAATTATTATCTGCACTTACAAAATAAAGAGAAATTTATCACTATTTAGAGAATAAAATGCCCAATGAGCAAAACATACTAAAGTTATCACTATTTTTCTATTAATTATATATGAAATTAAAAATTAAAATTAGTTATTTGGATAGAAATATATATAGAGCACATATTCATATTGATGATTAATGATAATCAAATTTCATAAATATCTAATATTTTTATTTGTAATTACGGGAATATAAATTTTTTAAAATTACGAACCACTTTGTTCTAACAGAATAGATTATTATGTATGACACAAAAAAAATTATAAAATTAAAATATTTTTACAAAAAAAATTGTTGATTGACAAAAGTTTCTGGCTAAGAAAATCGAAGTATCTGTAGATAAAAAATCAAATAACAAGATTTTGAATTATTTTTTATATGAAAAATCTAATTTTTTATTAAAATTATTAATATTTATTATCTAAAATTTAAAATAATTTAACGTGTATACTTTTATATTTAATTAGGTATTAACTGTTAAGTCTGTTGCACAAATAGAAATAATTAATTCTTATACTTGCTATTTAAAAATAATATTTTTTTCTGTGTATATAAAAATATAATTAGATATTAGCATAAAAAATTATACTAATAATTATAAAATTAACTCAAAATTAATTTTTTAAAACAATTGAATATTGATTCTAACTTTTAATTATAACATTAGTATTCTCTCCAAATTATATGTAATAAATATTTGAAAGAAAAGAAATAAAAATATAGATTAGAAAGATAAGCGGTAAAAATTTAAAATTAAATAAAAAACTATGTATATAATAACAATAATAATAATAATATTTTTTATTTAAATTATATTATTTTGTTAATTTTGTTTTCTGTAGAAGTGAAAGATAGAAAAAATAGAGTATGAGAGAAAAGAGAGAGAAAGATAAAGATGAAGAATGAGAGTGAGAGTGAGAGTTTGTTAATTTTGGAAAAAAAATTTATTTTAACTATAAAAAAATATCGGATGACATATTTTGATTTGTTAAATTACTAATATAAAATATAAATTATATATAGAGTAAAAATATTAGAGAGAAATAAAAAAAATGGAGGTAGATGAGAGAATTTAGGAATAGAGTTTATTAAGTTTGAAAAAAAATATTTTCTCTCAATTTTAATAAGAGAGTGTCATGTGACATATTTAATTATTAAATTAGATAGTAATATATGATACATAATATAGGTATATTTCAATTTCAATTTTAATATTTTAATTTTAATTTTAATACAATTAAAGAATGTCATGTTGTATATTTTGATTGTCAAATTAGTAATTAGTCATTAATATTGATAATGATATATAAAATAGACAGAGTAGTTGAAGGAATGAGAAAAATAGAGAAAGGAAGAGGGAGGAGAGAATAACTCTTTAATTTTTGAGGAAAAGATTTGATTTCAATTGTAACGAGGGAGTGGCATGTGACACATTTTTGTTGTAAAATTAGTAATAATGATGGAAAAATTCTTTAATTTTGGAGAGAAAGATTTAATTTCAATTACAATAAGATAGTGTCATGTGGCATATTTTGGATATAAAATTAGTAAGGAGGAGAGGAGAATTCCTTAATTTTAGAGGAAAAAATTTGATTTCAATTGCAATGAGAAATGAGAAAGTGACATATGATATATTTTAGTTGTAAAATTAGAGATATATAATAGAACAACAATGCTAGGGAATCAAGAGGATACCAGCCAAAAACCAGCCAAATGTCTCTGGGTGAATTTAAAACCTCTATGTGAATAGTATTTATGCTAGACGTTAGGATGTTTCTTCTACTAAGCATCAGAATGTTTCTTTTTCATACTAAATGAATGTTTTTTTATATATTTTTTGAATTTTTTTGTATTGCAAAACAGAGTCCCGTAATCCCCGCCCCTAATTTTTCAACGTATCATTTCGAATTTTAATTTGAGGTGAGAAGCAATTAATATCAAATATTATAAATTAAAAACAAATAAAATTAATTAAAACTAATTATAAATTAGTTAAGTTGTTTACTTTTTGGTTGATTACCTCTTGGTTTTGTATACTTTTCCATAATAGAATAATAGATAATAGATATAATTATACCGTCAAAAAATTAATTATTGTATAATAAAAAATTTTAAAATAAATACTCAAATTTAGTTTTAAAAAATCAGATTAAACAATTTGATATTTAACAAACTTTTATTACTTTAAAATTGTTTAGAATAAATTAGTCTTGTTTCTATAAAAGGTTAAATTATAACAATAAGTTTATGCATGGCCATCACTTCATGATCATTAAGGCGCCAGACCATATCATGTATTATATATACATGAAACCAAGAGGGTTTCTGCTACTACAACAACCAAACCACACTGAACCAGACACAAACAAAAACAAAAAAGAAAAATGGCCTTTTCTGATGTTTATTCTCCTCCTACACCTCCACCTCTCACGAAGTACGATGTTTTTATCAGCTTCAACGGTAAAGACACTCGTAACGGCTTCACCAGCCACCTTCACTCTGCTCTGTGCAGAAATCAAATCGAAACATTCATAGATTACAGAATTGAGAAAGGTGGTGAGATCTGGGAAGAACTGGTGCAAGCCATAAGAGACTCGTCCGTGTATCTGGTCATCTTCTCAGAACACTATGCGTCTTCAAAGTGGTGCTTGCGCGAGCTTGCTGAGATCATAGAACTCACAAACATGATGGAAAAGGGACACCACCGTATTATTCCTGTGTTTTACAGGATCGAACCCACACATGTTCGGAAGCAGACTGGAAGCTACTACAATGTGTTCGCGGATTATGACAGAAATTTGAATTATCGCCTTGTGCGCCAGTGGAGGAAGGCACTCTTCCATGCAGCCAATATCTCCGGCTTCGAATATCAACCTCACCATAGCAGGTAAAATAAATTCACTGTAATTTAACTAACAATCCCCCTAAATAATTAACAGGAATATAGCTAATAACAAGTCAACAATTATTTTTGAATTGTATTTTATATTAATTAATTATCATTAATTAATAATTATTTAAATTTTATTTGTTAAAAATATAAAATTAATAATTATTAATTATAATTATTTAAAATTGACTGATTAAAAATTATTTACTTATAAATTTTTTTAACTAATTATTAATTAGGGTGCTTTTGTTAATAATTTATGTCTAAGTTAGAAAAGAGTGTTAGAGACAGCAAATTTTGTGATTTGTAACTATTAATTTAGTCATTATTGATATTTTTAATAGTGTAAGATTTCATCCAATAGTATGTGATTCTTCATTTTTCTTTTGTTGGTTAAGTATTGACCAAATTTTAATAAAAATACTGGCCTCCTAAATTTTTTCGTTAAATTAAGCAACTAATGTTTTAGGGATGATATTATCAGTCTTCTTAAATTATTTTTTATTTAAATAATACAAAATTGAATAAAATACTTACTTTAAAAAAGTAACTAAAATCTATATTTATTCATAAATAAATCAAATAAATATATTTGAATATATTTAAATTTATTTAGTTTGATATTATATTGATTCATTATTATAATTGAATTATATTATATTCTTGATTTATAAATTAACACTCTTCGTTATGCTGATAGATAACATAATAGCAATACTGCAATAGCACTTGATATATTTAAGATATTATATATTTAAATATTAATATATAATATTTTAAATATATATGCCAACATATTCCATCTTTATAATTGTTATTATCTACATGCATGTTTTAACAAGCTACTTACTAACACACCAAAACAGAAGATCAGAACAAAAGGGTTCTTGTTGCATTGGTAAGGGGCTATCTAGGGTCGAGCACAAATTTAAACATCAATAATATATAATTATATACTCTTTAATAATTAAGATTAAGAAGTTCCATGTATTTCCACCGTTAAAATAGAGTTATAATAATATTTTTGTCCAATCCTCTCCTCTACACCTGGCCTATAATATTTTTAATTAGCGTTATCATAAACTTAAGCACGTACATACGCAACAAATATAAAATATATACTACTTGATGTATACAGCCATTAAGATAGCTAGGATAGTATATTTATTTATCTAACGCTAATACAATATAGAGAATGATCTCATTTAATTAATATTTATAATTTTATATATATATGTAATATTTATAATGACATATTTATGATATCTAATCTTTTTTAATTATTTTAATAATAATTAAAAAATACAAAATAAAATAATTAGTAATTAAAAATACAAATAAAAGTTAAACTACTTTAAACTGGTTTTTTTTCCGACATTTTTTAATCTAATCCTCCCCGGCCCTCCACTGATAGCCTGTACTCTTCTTAACGGCATCAGTTTCACCATTTTCCTAAAAATTTAATTAATGTTCTAAATTAATCTTAGACCTCAACCATGATTGTGGTCACAATGTTGTAATGTTTGAGGGTCAGTGTACTCATCAGTACCACAAACAGGCAGTAATTATAATATGATATTGATTTAAATATTTTGAACACAATATAATTACATTAAAATCATAATAGATTTCATTATAAAAACTAAAAATACTCTATAAGTATTAAAAATTAACTATCAAATTAGTTTTATGTATTTCTGAATATATTTATACACATTTTATATAACTTTTTATTAGAGTAATCAACCATTAGATACACCTTGGAGGAAATTGAAAACAATTTAAAGATTTGTAAGGATTTTTAATTTATTTAAAAATCTTATAATAGATTTAAAATATAACTACTGAATTGTTGTGGACACCACAAATACAAATAAAATTTCCATAAATGAGTAAAAAATAAATAATGGAGTATAGATAAAACTGAGTAAAAATAAACGTGGTTAAAGGTAGAAAATTTGAGAGTTAATTTGATTGTTGAAAATTTAAAGGACTGATTTGAGTAATGGGTAAAATTTGAGGGATTATTTAGCCATTTTGATACGGATTTGTACTAAGAATTAGAAAGAAATTAGAAAGAATGGAAGAAAAATTTTTAGAATTAGAGTCAAAAGAGAAAAAATATAATTTTTTTGTTAGATTATGGATATCTTATATTATTATATCATACTCTTATTTATAGTATAGTTTTTTAATTGGGTAAACCAATACTAATCGTATCATTACTCTATCCTTCAAAACAACTTTATCTCAAGGTTGCAAAAAAAAATATAAATCCAAACAAAAATTATAAAAACTACTTACAAATAATAAAAAAAATCAGCAATCCTAAAATAGTATTGTCTATATTACTGGCTTACTGCTAAAAAAAATTTTAACCATCAAGATTCCATTAAAGAAATTTTTGTTCAATCCAAAACTAATAAAATATAATTACTGCAACAATCTGAAAATGAACCAAAAAACTGAAATCCTTAAAATTGGGTTTGAAGTCATTGGACCATTCATCATCTTCTGATTTTGGATTTCAGAAGTTAAAATAGAAGTTGATTGCGCTCATTTTTATCTAATTTATTTTTTATAATAAATTTTAAATATTTAAAAATGAATTATTTTTATTTTTAATTAAATATTAATTTTAAATTTTTTTATAAATTAGGTATTATTTTTAGTTATTAAAGCAATCAATTTGTTATATGCTTTTTTTAAATTTTTATTTTTCTATTTTTTTGTTTTATTATTTCTTCTTTTTTCCCTTAATTTTTCTAGTCTTAAAATAATTTAAGGCTATTATAATATTTTAGTTATCTGAATTAAAATAATCTAACTAAAAAAAGTCCAATTCTAAAAAGAAAAATGTAGTAGAACTAGTCTAAAATATTGGCTTAAATTATAAATTATAGTTCATTTTATTATTTGTACAAAAATCAGTTTATTACTAGTATTTTTATCCGTAATACTATTACAGGAATATAAATTTTTTAAAATTACGTAGGTCCTGGTATTATAGATTATGACACAAAAAATTTATAACATTAAACTACTTTTATAAAATAGTCGTAAAGGACAAAAGTCTCCGTCGGCTAAAAAGACCAGAGTCTTAAACAAAATTAAATAATAAATTTTTTATTAGTTATTACTTTCAAATGAAAGAGTTTAATTTTTTTACTTAATTTTAACATTCGTTATCTAAAATTTAAAAGAATTTAACGTGTATATTTTTATATTTGATTAGGTATTAAATTTGTTGGACAAATAGAAATAGTTAATTTTTATGCTTGCTATTTAAAAATAATATTTTTTTCTATATGTATAAAAATATAATTAGATATTAACATAAAAAATTTTATATTGATAGTTATAAAATTAACTCATTTTTTTAAGACAATTGAATCTTGATTCTAACTTTTAATCACAATATTAGTAATTTTTTTAAATTATATGTAATAAATATTTAAAAAAAGAAGTAAAAATANATAATGAAAATATCTGGTGACACATTTTGATTTGTCAAATTACTAATATAAAATATGAATTATAAATTATATATAGAGTGGAAAAGATAGAGAGAAATAGAAAAAAAAAGAGAGGTAGATATGAAAATATAAGAAGGATGTTTACTAATTTTGGAGAAAAATATTTTCTCTAAATTTTAATAAAAGAGTGTCATGTGACACATTTTAGTTATTAAATTAGTTAGTAATATATAAATATAATATATAATATAGCTATATTTCAATTTTAGTATTTTAATTTTAATTTAATTTAAATACAATTAGAGAATGTTATGTTGTATATTTTGATTGTCAAATTAATAATTAGTTATTGATAATGATATATAAGAGAGATAGAGTGAGGGAAGGAATGAGAGAGATAGAAAAAGTAAGAGAGAAGAGGGGAGAATTTTTTAATTTTGGAGAAAAAGATTTGATTTCAATTGCAATGAGAGAGTGACATGTGGCACATTTTGGCTTTAAAATTAATAATATATAATAGATAATAGATATAATAGATAATAGATAGTAGACAATGACTTTTATGAATAATGTGAACAATAGTCTCTAGAATTGACTCAATAAAGTAAAAAAATATTCTAGTCACAAAAAAAAAGTAAAAAAATACTCCACTCCAAATTACCTCCTAAACCTTAACATTAGGATAACCATCGCACACCTAGTGAATTGAACATCCAATCATTGGTAACCGTCCATAAATAAACCGAATCAATAGAAATAACCATCATCCAACTAAGAATCAATATAATCATCTGCATACCTATTGAATTGAACATCTAATATATTCATTATTTCCATTTTTAGTAGGTGACCACTCAGATAAAGCCGCCTACTATTTCATCTTTTGCTAAAGATGTTTTCATGTTGTGTTTTAATTGATTTTGTATAATTTATTCGGTGTTTCTCATCACATATTATTAAATTTCTCAAAAATTTTCTTTTTAAAAATAATAAAAAATGAGAAGAGCCCAAATCGATAGGTGACGACTGGTGTCAGAGCAGCACATGCACCATCCAAAGAATGGGGCCAGGTGGAGGAGGTGCCACCGTGGAAGGGACCGTCCACCTCGGAGTGGAACCGGCGTGAGTCGCGGGGAGCTCTCCAGCTCGGAAACGAAACCACGCGTATCTAGTGTTTAATGATAGATTAAGATTCACTAATTTAATTTTTTTTATTTTTAATATAAGCATTAGAAATAAATAAAATTTTTATAACTAAATGTAGTGTAACAAAATATATATAATATTAATTAGTTTTTAAAAAATTCTAAAAAAATAGTTTCTTTTATTTTAGTAAAATAACTATTTATTAAAGTAGACAAAATAATTATTTTCTTCTTATATACAATTTTTTTAAGATATAAAAGTAATTAATTAGAATATTGGTTAAGATAATTAAAGTCATTATTTCATTAAATTTTTAATTTAAAGAGAAATCCTAGTTAATTTTGGTATAGAAATTTCGAATTTGAAAACATTGATAAAAATTATGTTGAATTTTGATTTATTTGATTCTCATTTAAATTAATCACTACATAAGTCAAAGTTCTGTTTTGAAGTTATATTCGAGCTTTAATATGATTTTTAAAGTATCAATTTACTTAGTTTAATTTTTTAACTTAGGTATCCGTGACTCATATTAGAATTTTAAGTGTTTAGTTGAAAAAAATTAAAGTAAAAAAAATTTTCAATTGTCACATCAAATAGTCGCTAGAACGTATAATGTAGCAGTCGTTAGTCCATCTCAACATGTCGTTAATGATTTTGTGAGACAGTGACAAAAATAAGATTAGGAACCAATGTGAGTTATAACTATTAAGTTGGGAGACTAGATTGAGTAAATCAAAATTTTTGAAATTAGATTGAAATACGAACATAATTTCAGAGACCAATAAGTATTATCTCTTTGTTGACAATTAAGTTGTTTTAATGGTAATTAAGATTTAATAATGATTTATAATAAAAAAAGTATTCTTTTGCAACAATGAACCTATAGTAGTAGTTAGGGGTGTTTATAGATTAGATCATATCCATAAATCCACAGTATTTATCCGTATCTGATATGTAAGATGATCGAATTGGATCGAATCGGATCCAGACTCTAATCAGATAGAAGTAAATATGTTTAAAAAAGTAAACAAAAAAATTATTGACTTTTTTTATAAAAATAAAATTTTTTAATATTTTTATTTTATGGATATATTTGATATCTAATCCAAACATAAAAAGTGCGAATATCGAATTTGATCTAATGAGTTTAGTACGGATTAGATCAAAATTTCAGCCATATCCGATCTGTGAACACCCCTAACAATAATAACTAAAAAATTATAATGATTATATTTTTAACTAAGAGGAAGTGCCAAAAAAAAGTACTAAATACAAGAACATTTAATCAAATATTAAGAGAAAATTTTACTTTAAAACAGTTGGACTTTAATGATAATATGATAATTGTTTTATATATCACACAAATATAAACGTTTTTTCTGTGAGTCTAAGAAAGGTTTTGTAAGTAACCTTGTGATAAACCCCATTTGTAGGGTTTATCTTGTATTGATTTTAGAGGATTTTATAACCTTTTACCCACATTTATTCAATAAAATAGCATGATTTTGTAAATCTTCTTGAATTTGTGCTTAAGGGTGAAAACATTATTTTTAGGCCTTTAATCTGCTAATTTTAATTCACTTTAATTCCATTCGATACCTTGATGTGTTTGTTGAGTAATTTCAAGTTTATAAGACAAGTATTGGATGGAAGAAGTGAAAAGAAAAGCATGCAAAGTAGAGAAATCATGAAGAAATGAGTATTTAGAGAATTGAGGGCCACGCGCATATGTCATCCACGCGTACGCGTGAGTTGAAGATTTGCGAACCACGCGCATGCGTCACCCACGCATACGTGTGTGGAGGGATTGTGTCCAGCGACACGCACACGTCACCCACGCGCACGCGTGACGCTGATCACGTGACCTCATTAAAGTGAAAATACTGGGGGCAATTTCTGAGCTTCCCAGGCCCAAATCCAACTCGTTTCTGAGGGTATTTCATGCAGAATTCAAGAGGGAACAAGGGGGGAGCACTTAGTGTAGATTAGGTATCATGTAGTTAGTTTTCTAGAGAGAGAAGCTCCCTCTTCTCTCTAGAATTAGGGTTCTTAGATCAATGGCATTCTAGATCTAGGTTCAATTTCTTGATCTCATCTTGTTTACTTTACATTTTCATGCTCTAGTAGTTTAATTCTCTTAGTTTCCTTGTTAATTTCCCTTTTTGTTCCTCTTTTTAGTATATGGACACTATTGTTGGATTTGGCTTTTCCTTTAATGCAATTGATGTTTTATGTTCCTTTTAGTGTTGAATTGAGTTATTGATTTTACTTTTCTTGTAATTGGTAATTTGTATATTTTATTATTCTTGCAATTTATAATATTTCCCTTTTATGCCTTTCAAGTGTTTGACAAAATGTTTGTTTGGATGTTAGAGCAGTTCTTGAGTATTCTTGGCTTGGAAAGAGAAATTGGGTAATCTTGAGTCATTAATACCCAATTTAGATTGGTGATCTAGAGTTGTTGGTTAATATTATTTCCGTTGACTCTAATCTCTTGCTAATTTAATTAGTGAGTTGATTAGGATTTTTGGATTGAGATTAACTAGTCTTATTTAATAAATATGTAATATTTTGGAAAAAAATACTCTAAAAGATCGTTAGGAAGACTTAATTATTAAAAATGACCTTTAATACCAAAATTATTAAGAAGGACCAAATCTTTTTATAATATTTAAGAAGAAGAACTAAATTTTTTTATAAGAAGATAAATATATTCTTAAGTATTTTTTATTTATCTTGTATAATCTTTAATATATGCTATTTGATTTACAATGTAACGAAGATATTTATGAATATTCACTTGGGATTAATTAGTTATTTAATTTAAAAAGAACTACTCTACAAGATTGTTAGAGAGATTTAATTATTAATATATTGATTCTTAACTATTTTTTTATTTATTTTTTATAATTTTTATATTAAAAATTTTTATTTTTTCTAAAATTTTGGTAATTTTTATTATTTATTTATTACTTTTATGATCTTTTGTCTTTTTTTTCGTTAGGTAAAGATCATAAAAATAAAAAAAATAAATAAATAATTAATAAAAATTACTAAAATTTTAAGAAAAATAAAATTTATCAACATAAAGATTATAAAAAATAAATAAAAAATAATTAAAAATATATTTATCTCCTTTTAAAAAGATTTGATTCGTTTTCTTAAATATTATAAAAAAATTTGATTCGTTTTTTTTAATATTATAAAAAATTTGATCTTTCTTAATAATTTTAGTATTAAAAGTCCTTTTTAATAATTAAATCCTCCTAGCGGTCCTTTAGAATAATTTTCTTGAATTAATATATGCATTGATATTGGTTCAATTAATTTATTTAACCCAAATAAATAGGATACGTGTTACCTTGTTAAGCCTCGTCCTCACAAGAAGATACTTTTACCGAACCTTAGTTATACATTTATACTATGTCTGTTACGCTTTCCTATCTTTATTAATTAATTGGTTTTATTGCCATTTGCTCAATCTCCTCTTTTTTGGTGTGAATACATTTTAACTTTTTTGGGTTAAATTACACATGCCAGGACTGAATCTGACCTCATTGAAGGTATAGTCCAAATGATTGTTCGGAAATTGGATCAGAAATATACAAATGAACTCAGGAGCCCTTTTATACATGATCAAAATTATGCATGCATTGAATCTGTATTGTCCCACTCAAAGGAAGTTCGAACCATTGGAATCTGGGGCATGGGCGGCATAGGAAAAACAACTATTGCAGCTGCTATTTTTCAAGAGTTCTCTCCCAAGTACGAAGGTAGTTGTTTCTTGGCCAATGTAAGAGAAGAATCTTCAAGGCATGGCCTCAACTACATTTTCAATAGACTTCTTTCTGAGTTGCTGCACGAACATGTTCATATTACCACTCCAAAGATTGTGTCTTCTGCTATAATCCGAAGATTGAGGCGTAAGAAAGTTTTTATAGTGCTAGATGATGTGAATACTTCTGAGTTTTTAGAAAATTTGCTTGGAGTGGGACAAGATTATCTTGGACTTGGTAGCAAAGTTATTGTTACCACTAGAGATAAGCATGTTTTTCTGAGTAGATCAGTTGATCACATCCATGAAGTCATGGAAATGAATGAGGAGAACTCTCTCAAACTGTTTAGCTTGAATGCCTTCAACAGAAACCATCCTCCTGAGAACGGGTACTGGGATCTATCAAAAAGGGCACTTGCTTATGCCAGAGGAAATCCTTTAGCATTGAAAGTTTTGGGATCATTTCTTCATTCCAAAACTGAAAAGGAATGGGACAATGCATTGACAAAACTAAAGAGGATTCCTAATGCAGATATTCAGAAGGTGTTGAGGTTGAGCTTCAATGAATTAGATGATACAGAGAAGGATATCTTTCTAGATATTGCATGCTTTTTTAAAGGAGAAGAGAAAGAAAAAGTGATAAGAATATTGAATGAGTGTGGCTTCTTTGCAGATATTGGAATAAGAAACCTTTTAGACAAGGCTCTTATATCAATAGCTACCAATAAAAGCATACAAATGCATGACTTGTTACAGGAAATGGGTCACAAAATTGTATGCGAAGAATCTCTCAAGAACCCTGGAAAGCGTAGCAGAGTGTGGCACCCAGATGAAATTTGCGACATATTAAAAAATGATAAAGTAAGTGAATGACATTTTAATAGAACATGTTTTTCGAAAAATAAAGCATACAAATGCATGACTTGATACAGGAAATGGGTCACAAAATTGTGTGCGAAGAATCTCTCAAGAATCCTGGAAAGCGTAGCAGAGTGTGGCACCCAGATGAAATTTGCAACATATTAAAAAATGATGAAGTAAGTGAATGACATTTTAATAGAACAAATGTTTTTTTAATAAAATATATAGCCTATATAATAATGAAAAATTAGTTACACTAACATTGATTATTATTATATTTATCTGTCAGGGGTCTGCTACAATTGAAACCATATATTTGGATATGACTGAGCGGACAGAAATATGTATAAGCTCCGATGCACTTAGAAAGATGCCAAAGCTAAGGTTACTTGCTTTTGCTAACAACAATGGCTATGGACAAAAGAGAGTTGATTATACATTGAGTCTTTCAACAAATCTGGAGTTGCCGAATGACTTGAGATATATCCAATGGGATGGATGTCCATTAAAATCTCTGTCAACCACTTCTTGGCCTAGCAAGCTTGTTGAACTCTCCATGCCATATAGTGATCTTGAAAAGCTTTGGGATGAGCCCCTGGTATTTTCTTTTTCCTTAAGAAAGAGAATAATTAAAACTTATGTGATTATACAAGAATAATTTTATCTATTCAGAGTTTCCTAATTAACTTACTTGATCCATTATATGCTATTGCAGAATTTTCCAAGTTTGGAGCTAATTTATCTGGCTAGCTCAAAACAAATGATAGAGTGTCCAGATTTGTCCGGTGCCCCAAATCTAAAAGAAGTGTGGGTGAATGGTTGTGACAAATTAACTCATCTTCACCCTTCTATTTTATCTCTTCCAAAGCTTTCAGGGTTATGTGTGTTTGGATGCACAGAACTTAAGAGCCTTTCTTGCACCACTTGTTCACCATCTCTTAGAGATGTCGTTGCTTATAATTGCCCAAATCTGCAGGAATTCTCTATCCCAATTTCAAAAGATAATTCTCATATCAATCTGCATTTGAGGTCAACTGCCTTGAAACAACTACCTTCATCAATTGTGCATCTTCAAAATCTTGATAACTTCTCATTTCCCATCAATGATCTCCTCATGGATCTTCCAGAAAAGTTCACCAATCAAATCATTCTTTCAGACCCTGATAATCATGAATGTGACACAGTGGCCACCTTAAGCACAATCCTACCCAGCCCTATGTTCCATTATCTAAAAGAACTGAAATTTGATAGATGTCCAAGTTTAACTGAACTCCCAGACAACATCTCTTTGTTATCATCATTGTTGTTGATAACCATTCATGACACTAATATCATGACCTTTCCAGAAAGCATTAAGAATTTTCCGCGGCTCAAACTTCTTTTTATTTGTCATTGTGAAAGGTTACAACTTGTGCCAGAGCTTCCACCTTCCCTTCAAGCTTTTAAGGCCTGGGATTGCAAATCTTTGAGGACAGTATCAAGTTCGAGAGAACAATTAAAAAGACAGCAGGGTACTACTTTTGCATTCCTGAACTGTGTGAAGTTGGAGGAAGAGTCATGCTTTACCATTTTGAAGGATTCCATTGTTAGGGCTGAAGCACAACAACAATCACCAAGATTAGAAGAAAACAGAAATGAAGAATTCATTGATGATTACGGTGATAGTTTTCTTAGTGAGCATGACGTCAGTGTTGGCAAGGTTTGTTATTTCCTGCCAATTAGAGGAAGTAAACTTGATGACTTGTTCCATCATTGCTCTTCACAAAATTCCATCAGCATTCAATTGCCACTAAGTTCCAATTTCTCTGGTTTCATTTTCTACTTGGTTGTTCCTCCGGTACAACCATGTGATAAGGGTGACATTGAAATGAGTTTTGGCTTTGAATGTTACTTGGAAACAAGTTGGGTTCAGAGGATCCATAAAGCAAGTTCGTGCTCACTGAGGTGGAGAAACTGTGTTTACATTGGATTTCAGATGAATCTTTTGTCGGATCATGTGCTATTGTGGTATGATTCGCAATGCTGTAAGCAGATAATGGAAATAATCAGAGGAAGAAAGGCTATTGATGATGATGACAATAATGCAAATCTGGAAGTTAAGTTCTTTGCTCGGCTACCAAACAAGGAGGAAGTGGTGATAAAAGAATGTGGCATCCGTTGGATATACACAAACATGGAGAAGGATTCAAGAGGGTGCAGGTTCAAGAGAAGCAGGCAAGTTTTCGAGCTAGAAGAAAAGGGCTTGGAATCTGATGATGCAGGGGAAGAACTAGTTCCTCCAGCTAAGAAATTTAAGCATAGCTTAATGGAAGTTGAATCAGTAGAAAACTTGAGGTAATCTTTTCTTTAATTAATTAATTGGTTACTATATATAAGTGAGTGGTAAACAAATAAGTTTAATCTAATTTATGCATGCTTTAGCTAAGATATGCTAATAATATTTTCCTCTTTAAAACAAAAAAATGAACAGGAAAAAACTTGAACAACTTTTGCACATTCAATTTGATGGAGGCTCTCCGATCTCTTAGCGTGGAGAGCAAATTGGGGTACAGTGTGTAGTCCATTTACAATTAATTCTTATGAGCAATTTCAGTTTAAAGGTACATATTTTGATTACATTCCTTTTATTAATAACCTAGGACTGAATATTCTAGCTAATATTGTATTATGTTAGTATCTTCTTTTTTCTTTATATATATATAAAGAAAGTGTGCTTCCCAGTTTTTTTTTTTTGTGTCAGTGCTTCTCAGTTATATTTCTAAAGATACTATTCTCTCTTTCTATTTGTTATTTTCTATTTGTCTCCCAATTATATTTCTAAAGATAGCAGCTAGTTTGGATGGATCCTATTAGGGTTTAAATTGCAGCTGCATTTATAAATGTGATCATGGTTATGATTGTCGTAATTGCGGATATTTCACTTTCGTCATATTTATCACAGACTATTCCATACACGCTGCTGCAAAACCGAAAAGAGAAAACAAAAAATGCTGCCCTATCTATATGAATAACAATGAAAGAAACAAAAGCTTGAGCTTGCTGTTAATGGCCAGAGGTAGAAGACGCCATGCTGAGTAGAGGGGATCGTGAATTGCTGCATATTCTGTTGGGCTTGGGGCCTCGGCCAATTTCCATAATCAAGGCAGGCTAGTGCTATTAGTCCATTTCAATTTGATAGACTAGTGTAGACTCAAAAACAAATATTTGATAGATTAGTGTGCTCCATTATCTTGTTACTTTTGATTTTGACCCCTTTTTTTTTTTTCACTTTAACTTTTGGTTATAATTTTATAACCTCTCTATTTTAGAACCAAATATTAATTATTAAAAAAAAAAGAGAAATGAAAAAGAAAAAGGAGAGGAGCTATGCATGCATGTCAAATATTAATTATTAAACCCAATTAGGCTCGATTTATTTTTGTTTATTAAATAAAATCGTGGATATTTATAAAGTCTATTTAATTATATAGGTCAAACTGTAGAATTTTAAAATCCAACAAACAGGCCAACTTTAATAAAACTGCTACTAATCCCCGCTTTCCTTGTAGCATGAGAAACTGGCATTTCAATAAGTTCTTGAATCGAGTTGAACCTTCAAAATTTTTTTTTTAATTTTTAATTCAAAGGTTTTGGACCACAAATAGTATGTTACCACATATGAAACTTCGCCTTGTTCCTATTACCTTTTTACCACATGTTCTCGTATTCCAAAGCAAAAAAAATGTCTATTTTATTGGATTCCTTCAAAATTGTGACAGAGACATTACAAGAATATTATCTCGGATTGGTATAGCTTAACTTAATGCTATTCAGAATATTTTTTTATTTTTTAACTCTGAGAATCTTCTAACAATGGAATTTATGCAACCTTTGGTATATTATTTTACATTCCTTATTTCAGTGTCAATACCGTGTGTAGTATGTATGTGCATATGCTCGTTTCCATTTTGCGTGATAGTTTGTTTATCCATTTAATTAATTTGTACAATTTCCGAGTCCAGTTTAAATCCCAAACCTAGTGTGCCAAGACTATATATCACTTCTCATATTGATACCAACAGCTTATTTATATATTAAAATTTATATATTTTGGTGAGTACACAATAATTTATTACTTTTATACTGTAATCCAACTCACACACAATACAACTGCATGTTATTATGTTAACAATCTCGTTACATGACCATTAAGAATTCTACTAATTTTTGTCAATTTTTACTTATAGTTGTATTTAATAGAAGTATTTTTGTAAATATATCTAATAAAAATATCTTTTTTATGACGGTATCTAATAAAAATATCTTTATAAATGTGTCTCCTGAATATATTTCCTTATATATGTATCTTTTAGAAAAAGTGTTTTTAATATTAATTATTATTGACAATAAATTAACAGATAATATATTAGTATTCTATATTTTTTCTTATGTTAATTAATATAAAACATTTTGAAAGTGAGCTGGCTATTGAGGGATAAAAATTAAGCTCAGTTACTTTAATTTTAACTAAAAATTAACAGAATTCTATTAAAATTGGAGTGAGTCCCTTTATTTGCACGTGTATATATTAATTTTTTATACGTTTTAAACAATTTTTATCTCATGAATTGGTTCTTAAAATTAAATTATGCCCACTTAATTTCTATATGATATTAGAACTAATATTATACACAAATTCAAGCCATCAAAACTCAAGTTTCAAATTCTTGTTAGTTCTAAGAATAAATAAGTTAGGAATTGAACACTTTCTTATACGTCGTAATCCAAATTATTTCAGTTTTATTTGAAAATAATCAAATTATAAATAACTGTATTATAAAACACACGCATATATAAGTTTTTGTTCTTAACCTTTTGATACATGATAGTCTTATGGTTTTTTGAATACTTTATTTATTTATTCATTTTATGCGTTACCATTTTATAATTGTTTAACGGATTGGTCTTTTCCTTTTTTTTTGTTCCCTTCTTCTTTATCATCTGTTAATTGAACTATTTTTATCATAGGGTTAATGTCAAATTTACATTATGTGAACAAGGACCTAAAAAGTAACTTTCCGGAAAACAATTAATAAGCATTTTAACCAGAACGATAGTGACCGGGAAACTGCGAGTAAAGAGCATGAAATGGAAACACAAAAGTGAACAAAAATTGGTGTTTCTAGTTAAGCTGGGTCCTTAACTTTACATCTGATTCTGCTGATTGTGAACAAAGAATTATAAAAGATTATTTACCATTTGGACGGGAGAATATTTTGAATGATCGTTATATATATATATAATTATTTTGAATCTAATTCCGCTTAAGATGCTAACCTATATATAATTATTTTGTATTAGAGAAAGTATAAAAAAACAACACATATTGTATATAATGCGAATAACAGATTAGAAAAAACGTAAAATTAATTTTAAAATTAAAAAATTCGTTAAACAAAAAGAGTACTACACCAACTAATCCTAATTTTATTTTAGAAAACCTTCTTTTTCTCTTCTCATCTCTCACTAGCTATCGCCGAGTATCTTCCGTAGCGCTGGACGGATTTCTCATTGCATCGCCCCAGGGACGGATCCACTCATGTGGGTGTGGGGGCAAGCGCCCCCACTACAATTTGAAATTTTATTAAGTAGTATATAATAATAATATTTATTTGCCTTCACTAAATTATTAAATTTGACTCCACAATAATTTTTTATTCAACTTTCGATACTTGATAGCCAATTTGAAAACTTCATATTAGATGTCTATTATAATGATCAATTTTCAAATTTAAATAAGATTGGTGTTCTTTCTTAGAGATCGATTCGAAAGAATATTATCTATCCATTTGTGTTTCTTTTTTTAAAATTAGCTTTAGTTTTTTTCATAATAACTACACTAATTGAATGAACTTTTTCAACTATGAATATCATCAAAAGCTAATTTGTATGAAAGTTGAGTTTTAAATGATTATTTAACGACATATACAAAAAAAGACATTTTAATTATATTGTCAAGGTTTCAAAATATGAAATATAAAAAATTAAATTTTAATTTATACATTATTATTTAAATTATTATTTTAGTATTTTAATTTGTAATTAGATATTTTGAAACCTACTCATATTTTACGATAACTAAATATAATTATAACAACAATTATATTACGTATACATAAAATAATCACTTGTACAGAATAAATCTTAAAATATAAATTTTAAAATATAAAATACATATTAAAAATAAATTAAGTGATATATGTATTTATACACAAATTTATAGTAGATTATTTGATATTTAAAAGACTACTGTTGGTCATATTTTTTTTTATCGAGAAATCGAAGAAGCTATACAAGGTTTTTGTCGAGCCCATTTATATAGTATCTAGTTAAGCCAATTTCTGATGCGGATTTGAATTCAAGGATCAATTAGGATCGGGTAGCATCTTAGTTTTTAAAATAAACTTCTACACGAATCAACATAAGCAAAGGACACTTAATTAACGGGACTTTCCAAATTAACGTAACAAGTACTAAGCAAGAAACTAACATTAAATGAAAAAATATATATATATATATAAAAAAAAACACACAGACATCCCTGAGCCACAAGTATAAATCCTATAGCTAGAAGGCCAAAAAAGAAGAGAGAATCTCAGTTTTATTAATTTATTACCAAGTAAAACGAGACGGGTTTGGTAGATATTGTTTATTTAAATTAAACGTTGGAATATATCTTTTAACAATTGGGGAATGATCATCTTGAATAATATGAACAACCACCAATCAAATAAAAATACATTATATTCTAATTTAATGCTACTAATTAAATTTAAGATTAATTTACTCTTTTAACCTTATTAATTCATATTATTCAAAAATATTGTTGGTTACCTATATTTTTCCTTAACAATAATGTACTTTAATTTGTAAGATAACATCATCCGGTGACGTCATCATAATAACATCAGGCTAACCGCGGTTCAAATATAAAGGTGTTGTCTCCATTTGCACTCATGAACCCTAATGTGCAACAACAGGATCGGAGAATAATTCTGAATTGATTATTATTGACCAATATTGGGACCTGTAGAAAATTAGCAAACGTGTAAATTAAACCTCTAATTTGATAATGGTTTCTCACTAAAAAGCTTTAATTTCGACATGAATAAGTGAATCAATTCAAAATTTAGTTCATAAAATAAAGTATTATAAAATATTACACATAAATAATGCTCCACTTCATTGATTCCCACGGAGAAGAACAGGTTCTTTTTCTTTTATATATATATATGAACCAGGATAAAAACATTTGATACAAACGTAAAATCGAGCAAAATAGACTTTGAGAGAAACCTAACTTTAATTTACCAAGAACAAACTAAAGATGGTTTTTGTGGATCCTTATTATTCATCCTCTTCTCTAATTTCTGATGATCTCAAGAAATACGATGTGTTCATCAGTTTTAGAGGCGAGGACACCCGCGAAAACTTCACAAGCCATCTCCATGCAGCTTTGCGCCGAAACCAAATCGAAACTTACATAGACAACAGGCTTGAGAAAGGAGAAGAGGTTTGGACATCACTTGTCCAGGCCATCAAAGACTCCATTGTTCTCCTTGTTATCTTCTCAGAAGACTATGCTGCTTCGACGTGGTGCTTGAATGAGATCGTTGAGATCATGGAGTGCAACAAGAAGAATGGAGGACAACATGTTATTCCTGTGTTCTATAGAGTGGATCCTTCGCATGTTCGGAGGCAGAAGGGAAGCTATCATGCAGCGTTTGCCATGCATGAGAAGAGTTCTAAGCACTCTCATGAGATGTTGGAAAAGTGGAAGCATGCTCTCTTTCAAGCAGCAAATTTATCTGGCTTTGATTCAAGCACTTACGGGTACGTACTTATAGTTTATAATATCAAACTAACCTACTACTTAATAAGTTTTAAATCATAGTGATATTTTTCTTTGGTTTTTGCTAGGAATTTATTTTTTTTTTTTACTAATAATTAGTGAACAAAATACTGAACAAAGATTAGGTTTTTGTTATGAGAAAAAAGAAATCTAAAATAAAAAGAAAAATATTCACAAATTATTAGTTGAAAAAAACAAAGTTAGTTTCTAACTAACATTTTCTTCAGGACAGATACTGAGAGGAGTTTGATCTATAAATTTTATTTAAATAATATTTCTTATCTTGACT
>NC_029780.3:5870662-5894549 GCF_000817695.3 Arachis duranensis | reverse complement strand
TCAAAATTAAAAAGAAGAGAAGGGTTAGGATTTAGAATTCTTAATATATATATATAAAATAGGAATATTGTAGTCATTTTTTATAAAAAATATTAATTTAGACTGATTCAAAATTTGGTTTATCGATTTTTTAGTTAAATTGATTTGTCCGGCTTAATTTTAACAAAAATACTATGATTTAATTGATTATATGTGTTAAATTTTAATGATTAAACAATATCTTTAAAAAAAGGTGTTTTAAGTATTTTTACGTAAATGACTTCTTTTTTTAATTATCTCCCGGTCTTGGATTTGTATTCATTTAAGAGGAGTGCTAGGAGACAGTAAGTTTTGTAATTTGTAGCCATTAATTATTCCTTACTAGTGTTTTTAATAGTGTGAGATTTCATTCAATAGTATAAAATTACTCACTTTTCTTTTGATGGTTAAGTGCTAACCAAATTTTAATAATTTTGGGTTACATTTAAACATGTTAGGACTGAATCTGATCTTATTGAAGACATAATCCAAATGATTGTCCTGAAATTGGACCACAAACATACAAGTGAACTCAGAAGCCCTTTCATATATGACCAAAACTATGCATGCATTGAATCTGTACTGACTCACTCAAGGGGTATATATTAAAACCATTGGGATTTGGGGCATGGGCGGCATTGGAAAAACCACTATTGCGGCTGCCATTTTTCAAGAGTTCTCTCCCAAGTACCAAGGTAGTTGTTTCTTGGCCAATGTAAGAGAAGAATCTTCAAGGCATGGCCTCAACTACATTTTCAATAGACTTCTTTCTGAGTTGCTGCACGAACATGTTCATATTACCACTCCAAAGATTGTGTCTTCTGCTATACTCCGTAGATTGAGGCGTAAGAAAGTTTTCATTGTACTAGATGATGTGAATACTTCTGAGCTTCTAGAAAATTTGCTTGGAGTGGGACAAGATTATCTTGGAGTTGGTAGCAAAGTTATTGTTACCACCAGAGATAAGCATGTTCTTCTGAGTAGATCAGTTGATCATATCCATGAAGTCACAGAAATGAATGATGGGAACTCTATCAAACTCTTTAGCTTGAATGCCTTCAATAGAACCCATCCTCCTGAAAATGAATACTGGGAGCTATCAAAAAGGGCACTTGCTTATGCCAGAGGAAATCCTTTAGCTTTGAAAGTTTTGGGGTCATTTCTTCATTCCAAAACTGAAAAGGAATGGGACAATGCATTGATAAAACTAAAGAGGATTCCTAATGCAGATATTCAGAAAGTGTTGAGGTTGAGTTTCAATGAATTGGATGATACAGAGAAAGATATATTCCTAGATATTGCATGCTTTTTCAAAAGGCAAGAGAAAGAAAAAGTGCAAATGATATTAAACGAGTGTGGTTTCTACGCAGATATTGGAATAAGAAACCTTTTAGACAAGGCTCTTATATCAATAGCTACAAATCAAAGCATACAAATGCATGACTTGATACAGGAAATGGGTCACAAAATTGTGTGCGAAGAATCTCTCAAGAACCCTGGAAAGCGGAGCAGAGTGTGGCAACCAGATGAAGTTTGCGACATATTAAAAAATGATAAAGTAAGAGAATAACACTTTAACAAAACACATCTTTTTTTATTTAAAATATAGTTTATATAATAAAAATTTACTCTAGTTTTAATTATATTATATTTATTTTTCAGGGATCCACTACTATTGAAACTATATACTTGGATTTGACTCGGCAGACAGAAATATGTATAAGCTCCAATGCATTTAGAAAGATGCCAAACCTAAGGTTACTGGCTTTTGCTAGCAACAATGGTTATGGACAAAAGAGAGTTGATTATATATTGAGTCTTCCAACAAATCTGGAGTTGCCTAATAACTTGAGATATATCCAATGGGATGGATGTCCATTAAAATCTCTGTCAACCACTTCTTGGCCTAGCAAGCTTGTTGAACTCTCCATGCCATACAGTGATGTTGAAAATCTTTGGGATGGGCCACAGGTAATTTTTTTTTCCCTTCTAAATTTATCCCTTACAAGGATATAAGTTTAAGAAAGGAAATGAATATTAACTTGCTTAATTCATTGTATGTCACTGCAGAATTTTCCAAGTTTGGAGAAAATATATTTGAATGGCTCGAAACAAATGATAGAATGTCCAGATTTCTCAGGTGCCCCAAATCTAAATTCAATATGGCTGAATGCATGTGAAAGCTTGATTCAAGTTCATCCTTCTATTTTCTCCCTTCCAAAACTTGACTATTTAGCTGTGCACGGATGCAAAAAACTTAAGAGCCTTTCCAGCAACAATTTTTCATCGTTTCTTCGCGCAGTGGTTGCCTACGATTGCCCAAATCTGGAAGAATTCTCAATCCCAATTTCAACAAATCAGTCCAATATTCATGTCCATTTGAGGTCAACTTCCTTGAAACAACTACCATCATCAATTGTGCATCTTAAAGATCTTACAAACTTCTCATTTCCAATAAGTGATCTCCTTATGGATCTTCCTAAAAAGTACACCAATCAAATCATGCTTTCAGACCCTAATAATCATGCATGTGACTCAGTGGCCACCTTACGTTCAATCCTACCTAGCTCTATCTTCCGTTATCTAAAACAACTGAAATTTGATGGATGCCAAAGTTTAACCGAACTCCCAGATAGCATTTCTTTGTTATCATCATTGTTGTTCATAATCCTGCATAACACTAATATCATGACCTTTCCAGAAAGCATTAAAACTCTTCCACGGCTCAAGATTGTTGTGATCTGTCATTGTGAAAGGTTACAACTTTTGCCAGCGCTTCCACCTTCCGTTCATGACTTCAAGGCCTGGGACTGCAAATCTTTGAGGACAGTGTCAAGTTCCACAGAACAACTACAGAGACAGCACGGTACTACTTTTATGTTCCTAAACTGCGTGAAGTTGGATGAAGAGTCCTACTTTACCATTTTGAAAGATGCCATTATTAGGATGGAAATTAGGGCTAAAGCACAACAACTATCACCAAGATTAGAAGAAAACAGAATTGAAGGATGCACTGTTGTTGATGATGGTGATGGTTATGTCAGTGAGTGTTCCTGCCTGGTTATGGCCGAGCTATTCTTCGTCTTTAAGGGTTGGTCGGCCGAGCTATACTTCGTTCCGAAGAAGGAGTGTCCCGACCTAGGGAGTGGATCACAATGCACCTTGATCACCAAATGAAACGAGAGGGGGAGCACCTGCAAAAAGCACTCCGACGCTCAAGTCAGTTAATGAGAATTATCGAAAGAGTTTTTTAGTTTGGAACAATGATCTACCTTTTCAACTCGGACTGTTCCCTTTTATAATTCGGAGATGATAATCGACCGTTTTCTCATAAATTGATTGTTCTGCCGTAACCGACCAAAGTCGTTTAATACCATTAAATCGGTGATGTTAATACATCGGTTACGAATAGGTTTGCCGAGCTATAACTCATAACGGTCATATCACAGCCCCCAAGCTTAACCTGAGCTTTGAATGAGGTAGGTTGAGCTTTCATTTAGACCGAGTTATAGTTCGGTATGAGGGGCCCCCAGGTCAACTTGACTCATTACTTGAAATAATACTCTGCTTGGTTTTGTTTTTGTTGTTTAAGGGAAATGTAAGTTTTGATAAAGTAAAATAAGAAGGAATAGTTTGATGACAGATATTAATGAATGTACCGTTTCCCAAAGTGGGTTCAACTTCCTAAGTAGACTTTGAACCGTTCGAAGTGGGCTTCTAAACGGATGGCTGTCACTTCAATCTGGGACTTGAAAGGGCTTTATTAATCAAACATTTATTCAAGCTACATCTTTGCGAAACAAAGGCTTGGCGTTTTAACTGTTGCTGTTCGAAAAGTTTTTAGGATGAGCACAAGAGGTTAGTTACGGCATTCTTTTTCCTCTTTTGCTTTTCCATTTTCTGATTTGTGAGAGAAAGAACAATGGGTGAGAAGAAGGCGAAAGCTTTATTTAAGGTTGAGGATGATGGGTCGTACGGGTGGGTTGATGCTGATGTGAAGATAAGAGCTTCCCTTTTTGTTGACAAGGAAAGTGTGGAGAGTGTTAATCTGTCAAGGATAGTGAGGCCTGGTTTTCATATCAAACTAATGCCATGCAGTCGTATGGATCGTGTATTTCATAGGAAAAAGGATTTGGAAGATTTTTTTATGTATAGCTGCGTTCTTGAAGAATTATCTGTTAGGTTGCCGTTTACTCAGTTCGAATGTGCTGTTTTAAAGCAAATGAATTGTGCACCGTCCCAAGTTCACCCTAATGGGTGGGCGTTTTTGAAATGTTTTCAAATTCTGATGGAATTTCTGGGGATTGTTCCTGAATTGGAATTGTTTTTCTCACTTTTTCAAGCTAAGGGTGTTTGGAAAGGCGTTTGGGTTAACCTGAACAGTACCCCCGGATTTTCTGTTTTTAAACTTTATAAATCCTCTTTCAAAGACTTTAAGGAAATGTTTATTAAGGTAAAATCTGCAGAAGAGGAATTTCCGTTTTATCTGGATGAAAATCTTGGGGAAAAATTTCCCCTTTACTGGTGCTGTCAGCCCAATCATATACTGGGTCCTGAGTTTATAACTCCTCGGAATGAATGTATACTAAGCTTTCTGATGGAAATGGTTAGTCAAGGTGGCCTAATATCTGTATCAGACTTGCTTCCATGGGAGGAAGATAGGGCCTCTGTATTAAATTATTTTGGTGAGATAGAACTGTTGTATGTTGTTTGGTTTTCCAAAGTGATACTTATCTGACTTTTTATCCTATAACCTTCCAGCTGGGAAGTTTCCTGGAGTTTCGGCTTCAACCCTAAGGGCGCGGTTTAAGATGAAGAACTTTGAAGGATCTTCATCGAACCTAGACAAAGTGGATGGCGAGGCCGAAGTTAATCAGCCGATGCCAAAGAAAAAGGGGCATTGTTTTCAAGAAGAGGAAGGTAGAGGAAGGGGACAACATGCTTCAGCTTAGTGAGTTGGAGAATTTTATGGTCAAGCAAGAGAAATTGCATTTTTTTGAAGAGGAGGGTGACGGGTCGTCCGTTTGGGACAAAAAATATCCCTTCAATGTAGTTGCTGATGAGGTCGTTCAATCTGTCTCGGACATTTCTCGTATTGAGGAGGTTGGGGATGTGGGTGTAGATCAGTTCATGCAGGTTAGCCGTTCATCATAATTACTATCAAGGTTGATATTTGAAAGTCGCAGGTTATGGGCTTTCGTTTGGCTAGCATAGGTCGAAGTCAGGAAAAAAGACATAGAAAAATGTTGCAGAGTTCTGTGGTAAGTGCCGAATTGAAAGAGCAGTTGGAATCTAAAAAAGCTGCTTTGACAAAAATGGAAAAAGAAGCTTCTGATGCCAGAGAAGAATTAAAGCTTGAAAAGGAAAAGTGTGAGAAGACTGCAGAGTTACTGAAAAAGAAAGAAAACGAAATTGCCAATATGGGAGAGCAGTTTGTTGAAATGGAGTTAAAGTTGGCACAGATGAAAACTAACCGTGAAGCTGAGATCCTTGATGCTTTTGCCGAGGGTTTCGAACGTGCCCTTATCCAAGCAAAGTTTCTTTGCCCTGATGGAGATTTTGCGGCTATGGACCCGAGCAAGATTGTTCGGGATGGGAATTTGGTCGATGATGAAGAAGTTCCAGAAGAAAAGGGTGATAACTTGGCGGATTGATGATGTGTGACTGCGCGTTTGATGCTTTTTTTAATACCATTAGATCTGTGAAATGGCATTTCAAAGTTTAAGATCAACTTTTTGGCTGTATGAACAACTTCTGTTTTTATTTTGAGTGGGGCAGTATGGGTCCCCTTTTAAGATCTGTTAAAATTTGTTTTGTAACTGATGCATTTCTGATAAGTTTAGGATATATTTGCCTTATCTGTATCCCTCTGTTTAGGGTCTGATTACTGATATGGAATCATCAGTTCGGTTTGCACACCTATTATTGGCGTGGTTTTGAGTTTAAACAGGAATTGTTTATTGTGGTAAGCAGTAAGCTTTATGTTAGTATAGAATATATTGACTAAAAATAACTTTCATTTGTATGTATGACCTTTACAAATTGAACTAAGGTCGCTAGCCTCGTTAAAACCTCCTTGAGCAAAACCTAACTTTAGGAAAAAGAGTGCCAGCATTTCTAAGTGTTAACTATAATATTGTTTCAAGGAATTAACATTCCAAGTGCTAGGTAATACTGTACCATCTAATTGCTCTAGTCGATATGCTCCTTTGCCGAGCACCTGATGAATTCGGTATGGGCCTTCCCATGCGGCTGCGAGTTTGCCATGAGTGGGCGGTTTCCGCGCTTCCTCAGTTTTCCTTAATACCAGGTCTCCGACGTTAAAGGATCTTGGTTTCACCCTTTTACTGTGGCGTTTGCCTAATCGTTGCTGTAAAGCTTTGTGATGAACGGCTGCTATGGTCCGTACCTCTTCCACCAAATCAAGCTCGGCTCGCCGAGCATGCTCATGATCTTCTGCTTGTGTTCGGAATGAGCTTTGTGATACTTCAATTGGTATCATTGCTTCTGATCCGTAAACCAGACGAAATGGTGTTTCTTTAGTCGTTGAGTGTGGTGAGGTATTATAACCCCATAAAATTTCTGGAACAAGCTCAGCCCATAATCCTTTGGCGTCGTCCAGTTTCTTCCTTAAAGCTTGCAGGACGACCTTGTTTGCAGCCTCAGCTAAGCCGTTAGATTGAGGATGCTCCACCGAAGAGAAATGTTGTTTAATCTTTAAGTTCTGTAAAAAGTTCTTAAAATTATGGTCAGTAAACTGCCGACCATTGTCGGTTACAATGTGACGAGGCATACCAAATCTGCAAATTATCTTTTGCCAGACAAAAGAAATCATTTGAACGGATGTAATTCTAGCTAGAGGTTGAGCCTCAATCCATTTAGAAAAGTAATCAATTGCCACAACCAAATATTTTACCTGTCTTGGGGCTGTGGGAAAAGGTCCCAGTATATCTATTCCCCAATGATTAAAGGGCCAGCTTACCGTTGATTGATGTAAATCTTCGGCGGGGATGTTTATGTTCGGGGCATGTTTTTGGCAGCGGTCGCAAGTTCGGACCTTTTTCCGACTGTCCTCCCATATGGTCGGCCAATAAAAACCAGCACGAAGAATCTTTTGTGCTAGACTTCTGGCTCCTGAGTGTATTCCACAAATGCCTTCATGGACCTCGGCTAAGGCTAGGTCGGCCTCTGTCCTGTCTAAGCATTTCAATAATGGTCGGGAGTAGCCCCGCCTATACAACAGGTTATTTAATAATGTAAAGAGTGATGCCTGTCGTTTGAACTTTTTTACATCTTGTATTTCTTGTGGGACTTCTCCACTTTTAAGATATTGAATGTATGGTTTTTGCCAACCGACTTCCTGTTCTATATGAGAAATGCTAGGGATGTCTATGCTCGGCTCGTGGAGGGTGGATTGTAGTAATGAGGCAGTGTGTGATTGAGTGGAAGCAAGCTTTGATAATATGTCTGCCCTATGATTTTGATCTCGTGCTATATGATAAATTTCAATTTTTGAGAAACGATCCATGAGATTTTTGACAAGGATTACGTATTTTGATAAAACTGGATCTTTTGTTTGGAAACTTTGATTTACTTGTTGAACAACTAATAGAGAATCACAATAAACTTTTAAATTAACAATATGTAGCTCTATTGCTAACCTGAGCCCCGCGAGTAGGGCTTCATACTCGGCTTGATTGTTGCTGGCCTTGAATGAAAATCGCAGAGAGTGTTCAATAGCGACGCCCTCGGCATTTTCCAAGAGTATTCCTGCCCCAGATCCGTGGGGGTTAGAGGCCCCATCAACAAATAATATCCAACCTGCATCCTCTATGTCTGTGTTTGTTCCTGTGAGCTCGACCACAAAGTCGGCCAGGTATTGTGATTTGACAGATCCTCTAGGTTGATATTGAATATCAAATTCGGACAGTTCGATGGACCATCTAATCAATCTCCCGGCAAGCTCGGGTTTGGCGAGTATTTGGCGCAGGGGTTGAGAAGTTCTGACGTAAATTGTATGACTCTGAAAGTAGGGGCGGAGTCGTCTTGCAGAAAAAACAAGTGCATAGGCGAGCTTTTCTAACCTCGGATAGCGAAGCTCAGCATTCTGCAATGATTTGCTTACAAAATAAACTGGTTGCTGTGTTTTTTCTTTTTCTGCAACAAGAACAGGGCTAACCGCTATATCAGTAACCGACAAATATAAATACAATGGTTTACCAATGTCAGGTTTTTGCAAAACAGGTGGTTTAGAAAGAAATTGTTTTAAACTTTGAAATGCCATTTCACAGTTTTCATCCCATTGGAACTTTGTGTTTTTTCGTAAACATCGAAAAAAGTTGAAGGACTTGGTCGCCAAGCATGATAGAAATCTGGAGAGAGCCGCCAGCCTCCCTGTTAGTCGTTGAACCTCTTTAATGTTTGTTGGACTATTCATATCAAGGATCACCTGACATTTTTCAGGATTGGCTTCAATTCCTCGGCTAGTAAGCATGAAACCGAGGAATTTCCCTCCGATCACACCAAAAGCACATTTTTCCGGGTTGAGCCTCATATTATAAGCTCGGATTTGGCCGAATATTTCTTCAAGGTCATCAATATGGGAATGGCCGACCTTTGTTTTGGCGACCATGTCATCGACATACACCTCAATATTTCGACCTATCTGTTTCTCGAAGACCCTATTCATCAGTCTTTGATATGTTGCACCTGCATTCTTTAAACCAAAAGGCATGACATTGTAACAGTAATTACCATATTCAGTAATAAAGGCCGTTTTTTCTTGGTCTGATGGGTGCATAAGGATCTGGTTGTAACCAGAGTATGCATCCATGAAACTCAAGGTGCCGTAACCACAAGAGTTGTATACTAAAGTATCGATAGAAGGCAGGGGGTAAGCATCTTTAGGACATGCTTTATTTAAATTAGTAAAGTCGACGCACATGCGCCATTTACCGTTATTTTTCTTTACCATGACGACGTTGGCCAGCCAAGTTGTAAACCTGATTTCCCGGATGAAATTTGCATCGATGAGCTTCTTGGCTTCAACCATGGATGCCATTCTTTTCTCGGCCCCGAGATTTCTTTTTTTCTGGGAGATTGGTCGAGCTGCTGGGTTTATTGCCAATTTGTGAGTAATAATGGATGGATCAATGCCTGGCATGTCTCCAGATGTCCAAGCAAAAAGATCGGCGTTCTTCTGCAAAAAATGGATGAGCTTCTCCCGCTCTTTGTCTTTTACCGAGGTTCCTATGAAAGTGTATTTCGTTGGGTCATCGGTTAGCATAATCTTTGTTAGCTCTTCATTTGGTAAAGGACGATCTTGAAAGTCGGCTCTAGGATCAAGCTCGGCTAATGTTGGTTGTTCGGAAGTGATGGAGTTTATACGTCGTTCGCAGCCTCTTTTGATGGGTTTTAGGCTTGTATTGTAACAATGCCGAGCTTCTTGCAAGTCACCATGAATTGTGGCTATAAGGTTGTCCTGCACAGGAAACTTGACACAGAGATGAACAGTTGATACAATTGCAGTAAATCTATTTAAAAAAGGTCTTCCTAAGATGAGATTATAGGGACTGAAACAGTCTACAACAAGATATTGGATGTCATGTGTTTTAGATAAAGGCTGCTCACCGAGTGTGGTTTGTAACCACACTGAACCCATCACCGGAACGCGTTCTCCGGAAAATCCGACCAAGTCACCTGCGGATGGCTGCAAAATATTAGTACTTAATTTCATTTTTTCAAATGTTGTAAAGAAAAGCACGTCAGCACTGCTGCCTGGATCTAGCAGCACTTTCCGAACTATTAAGTCACCCAACTGAAGGGAGATGACGACAGGGTCATCAAGGTTGGTATCCTTGCAATTAAAGTCAGTTGGGCAAAATGTCATCTCTGGAATCTCCAACACTGACTGGGGATTGTTGGTGGTATCTCCCAGTGCTAGCATGGCCCTGTATGTTCGTTTTCTTGCCGAACTTGTTTGTCCACCTCCGGCGTAGCCGCCCGAGATGCAATTAATTATACCCCTAGGCTGGGCCGGCGCCTTTTCTTTATCCTTTGACGATGATGATGGACCTCCAGGAGGTGGGTCTGAAATGGAAGCCGATCTTTTTTGCATGTGGCCTGAGATATACTTATCAAGATGTCCTTGTCTTTCCAAACGTTCTAAAAGGTCTTTGGCGATCACGCACTCGTCGGTTGTGTGACCATACTTCTGATGGAATGTGCAGTATTTGGATTTGTCTACATTCTTCGGCTCGGGATAACTGCCAGCTTTGCGAGGGGGTTTGATCAGCTTGGAATTCAGGATTTCCTTAATAATATCATCTCTTTTTGTGTTAAACTGAGTGTAGGTTTCATAGCGAGGGGTTGGTCTGAAAGTCTTCTTATTGTCCCGAGGCTTATCATCTTCCTTAATAGCTACCGACTTTTCCGCTTTGCGAGCTTGACGAAGCTCTTCAATGTCTATTTGCCCTTTTGCTTTTTCGCGAAACTCGGCCAAAGTCTTCGGCTTGGCCACTGCAATGGCTTCTTGAAACTTTCCTGGTCGAAGGCCGCTTTTGATGGCGTGAAGATGAACTTCTGGATAAAGCTCGGGTATGCGCATGGCTATCTTTGTAAAACGGGTGATGTAGTCTTTCAGACTTTCCTGAGGACCTTGCTTTACCGTCGTTAGGTAGTCGGAATCATGCAGATATATTGCTGATGCTGCGAAATGATCTTCAAATTGCTTTGCTAACTCCTGGAAACGTGAAATTGAATCTGCAGGCAAAGAGCAAAACCAGTCAAGTGCAGGACCATCCAAAAAAGAGGGAAAACAACGACATAGAATAGGATCGGATGCACCATTGACGATCATGATAGATCGGAACTTTTTGATGTGCTGTTTTGGATCGCCTAAACCATCATATGGATTTAAAGTCGTCGGCAGCGTAAATTGCCGGGGTAATTGAAAATTCATGATATCAGCTGTGAAAGGTCCTGCCGAGTTATCAGGCTCCTCTTCCTCGTCTTTTAGTGAGGCTTCATTGTTTTGAGGATCCCTTCCGTTATCATCCTGTGGAGTCTCCGAAACATGTGTCGGCTGAGATTGATTCTCGTCATTGGCGTTTCCTCCATGACGGTTGTCATTGTGCTCGAGTCGAGCGTTGGCTATTTGCTGAATTTGCTGCTGCATTCTTTGATTTTCTTCAGCCATACGTTGATTTGCCTCTGCCATGCGCTGATTCGCCTGCTGAAGCTCGGTTACCATCCGAAGTAGTTCGGACGGAGTAGGGGGAGGTGCATCAGCCATTCACAGACGATAGGGTATTCGGGACCTGTCAAGGAAAGTGTTATAAGCTCGGCCCCACGGTGGGCGCCAAATGTTCCTGCCTGGTTATGACCGAGCTATTCTTCGTCTTTAAGGGTTGGTCGGCCGAGCTATACTTCGTTCCGAAGAAGGAGTGTCCCGACCTAGGGAGTGGATCACAATGCACCTTGATCACCAAATGAAACGAGAGGGGGAGCACCTGCAAAAAGCACTCCGACGCTCAAGTCAGTTAATGAGAATTATCGAAAGAGTTTTTTAGTTTGGAACAATGATCTACCTTTTCAACTCGGACTGTTCCCTTTTATAATTCGGAGATGATAATCGACCGTTTTCTCATAAATTGATTGTTCTGCCGTAACCGACCAAAGTCGTTTAATACCATTAAATCGGTGATGTTAATACATCGGTTACGAATAGGTTTGCCGAGCTATAACTCATAACGGTCATATCAGTGAGCATAATCCTAATGTTGGCAAGGTTTGTTATTTCTTGCCAGTTAGAGGCAGGAAACTTGATGACTTGTTCCATCATTGCTCTTCACAAAATTCCATTAGCATTCAACTGCCACTAAGTTCCAATTTCTTTGGTTTCATATTTTACTTGGTTGTTCCTCCAATACAACCATGTAACATGGGTGAAGTATTTGAAATTAGGTTTGGATTTGAATGTTACTTGGAAACAAGTTGGGGTCAAAGGACCCATATAGCAAGTTCGTCATCAATAGAATGGCACTGTGACTTTAGGCCTGGACTTGAGATGAATGTGTTGTCAGATCATGTGTTACTGTGGTATGATTCACAATGCTGTAAGCAGATAATGGAAATAATAGGAGGAAGAAATGTCATTGATGATGACAAGAATGCGAATCTGGCAGTTACGTTCTTTGCTTGCCTACCAAACAAGGAGGAAGTGGCTATAAAAACATGTGGCATCCGTTGGATATACACAAATATGGAGAAGGAATCAAGAGGCTGTAGATTCAAGAGAAGTAGGGAAGTTTTTGAGTCAGAAGCCATTGCATCTCCAAATAAAGAAAATGGCTTGAAATTCGATGATCAAGGGATAGAACTAGTTCCTCCAGCAAAGAAATTTAAGCAGAACGTTTTGGAAGCTTCCTCAACCCTTGAAGTTGAATCAATAGAAAACTTGAGGTAATCTTTCAATTAATAAACTGTTTATTACAATTGATTATTAAGCAATAATTAAGATTAATTTATGCATGGTCTAGCCAGATTTGTTAATAAATAATAATAATAATAATTTTCCTCTTTAAACAACAAAATGAACAGGGAAAAACTTGAACAACTTTTGCACATTCAACTTGATGGAGACTCATGTAATGCGGAGATCAAACTGGGGTACAATGTGTAAGGTAGGGGATGGGTAAGGTATCATGGGAGAAGGAGGAAACTGTGGCTGGTTTATGAATTACATGGATATCATATTGCTCCGGAATCCTGATGGCAATGTCGTTGGATGGTAACTTAAAGTCGAAAGACGTTCATACATCGTATGGAATTAATGAATATTGTGGTTGTTGCTTTCTTATATATGTTTCTTTGATTTTTGTGTTCTTCGGATTTATAGAGGGAAGGCTTAACGCTACTGTAGAGTATGTCCATTTTTCTTTGTACTTGTAGAATAAATAAATAATTTCAAGGCATGTAAATGAATGATTCAATGGTCTCTCTGTCGGTCTATCCTTTTCTCTTTTTACCATGTTGGTGAAATCTAAACCAACGGTTAGATGCAAGAAAAATTGTGTTCGCTTGCTATATATACTTATTATTATGTGAAAGTAAGTTAAAAAATTATTTTATAAATACAAAAGAGCTGCTAAATCAGTTATACTCATCACATATTTAATTTGCTTACATTTAATTTATAAGTGAAAACTCATATCCAATTAATTTTAGGACAATTTACTTAAATAAATAGAAATGGAGATTTCTTTACCCAAATGTGCAAAACTGTATATTGATACGTGTATGTGCAAAACTCGATTTATATGTAATCCGTGGCAACCCACCACGGTTTCTAAACATGCATAAACCGTGGAGAGTCACCACGGATTATGAACAAATTTTGGTGAGTGTAAACCGTGGTAGGTCACCATGGTTTACGTAGGAAAAATAGGAAGCATAAACCGTGGAGAGTCACCACGGTTTATAAACAAATTTTGCTGAACGTAAAACCCGGTAACCCACCGCGGTTTATGTGTTTGTATATATATAAATAATCCGCTGAAGGCAGGGACGGATTCATTTGAGAGATCAGGAAAAAAAGGAGGTTGTTTGTTGAGAGTAGTTGGGAAAAGTTTGGAGGTGTGAAGGAGGAGTGGGTGGTAGAGCCAATGGAGGATGAGGATCGCTTGTACCGACTTAATGGCATCGCTCACGTGGCAGGATATCTCGAGGAAGAGGTTAGTTACTATTGTTGTTATTATTATTGTTATTAAAATTAATTCTAATATAGCAATTGATATTATTAGCAATATTGTTAGTAAAAATATTTTATCATGTTTATTTTTATTGTGATTCTGGTTAATATTATTTACATAAATATTGATATTATTATGGTTATTGTCAATAAGAATGTGAGGCGTTTATTAATGTTGTCTACGTAAATGTTAATATTATTATCGGTATTGTTAATAATGCATATTTTGTTATGTTTATTTATCTTGTTAGTGTGGTTAATAGTATTTCTGTATAATTTTTTGTTATAAATATTAATATTTTAGTCAAAGATATTTTTATCTGTATTCATATTGTTAATTTGTTGTAATGAGTGCATAGTATTGTTAGCTTCACTATTTACTAGACATTAAGAGAAGCAATGAATTTAATGTGACGAGTCTAATAAATTATACGAAAATTATGTTTGGTGTTGTTTGTAATGGTGGTATGTTAAGGGATTTTGTTACCCACGTTTTGCAGCCTAGTAGGGTTATTACCGCCGTTAGGCAGCAGCAGAATATGCCCTTACATGACCGGATTATACCGTATCTGGAGACTGCGGGCTTGTATCATCTTGCTAGGCTAAACAGTCAGTGGTTCTGGGTTGATGAGGCTCTCCTTAGCGCATTTATTGAGCGGTGGCGTCCGGAGACCTACACATTCCATATGCCGTTTGGTGAGTGCACCAATACTTTACAGGATGTTGCGTATCAGCTGGGTTTGCCGATTGATGGTGCACCCGTTAGTGGGTGCTTGACTGAGTTTGAGAATCTGATGGAACACGGTAGACCAGCATGGGTGTGGTTTCGGGAGTTGTTCGGGGAGTTACCTCCACAGAGTAAAGTCAAGCAGATGACAGTGTGCTACACATGGTTTCACGAGAGGTTCCGGGTTCTCCCTGCAGATGCTACTGATGAGACCGTGCGTGTATACGCACGTGCTTATATCCTGATGTTGTTGTCGTCTCAGCTGTTTGCGGACAAGAATGCAAACAGGGTACACCTTCGCTGGTTGCCTTATCTGGCATCATTGGACGACTTGGGCAGATATAGCTGGGGCTCCGCTGCACTAGCCTGGTTGTATAGGTGTCTTTGTCGTGGTACAAACAGGAACGTCGTTAACTTGGCTGGGCCGCTACAGCTACTACAGTCTTGGATTTTCTGGAGGTTTCCCAGTCTGAGGCCCACTGGTTTTGACCGGTTCCGGTTTCCTCTTGCTTCCAGGTATAGTTTTAAAATTTCCGTTCATAAATTGTAAAAACTGCATGTGTTATGGTTTGTTTTGACATCATTTCAATTTAAATTGTAGGTGGGCCGAGTTTGTGCCGAGGAACGATGCAGGGGCACAGAGATTAGTTTCCGCACGCCTTGCACTGGATCGACTGCGTATCCACGATGTGAGTGATTTATTTGTTTGTGATAGTTGTACTAGTTTTTCTTACATGTCACTGCCTCATCAAACTCTTACTGTTTCTATGCAGTTTGTGTGGGAGCCTTATTCTTCTGCTGATGTTGTTGCTGTTATTCATCTGGAGATACTAGCTGACGAGCACCGACGGCTATGGACGGCCGTGACTAGCCTGATATATTTTGCTGCGATCGAGTGGCACCAGGTGGATAGGGTTCTACCCCAGTTCGGCGGTGTTCAGCATCTCCCAGATGTAGCTCTGAACATAGATTGGCTACATGCGAAGGATGGTAGGGGTGGGGACCGGTGGTTTCCTACATATTATCAGGAGTGGCACCAGCTTTGGGAGAATAGGCATCAGTCAGCCATATGGGTCGATCGAGTCCTCGACCCTGGTCCATCAGCAGATTACCTAGATTGGTGGTGCCGTGTGGCGCACAGGTTCCTATCCCCAGATGTAGCATTTCAGGATCCGAGGCCGGTTGTGTTGACTGAGGAGGCGCGTCACAGAGGGTCGTCCCAGGCACCTCCTAGAGTGCACGTTTATGACAGACCAGATAACAGACGAGTCGTTCGGCGTTGCCGTATAGGGACCCGGACCACCGATCGCGAGTGGAGGGAGTTTGCCGACCGTTTGGAGCAGGACGTTCCTGGAGCTGAGGCTGCGGATGCAGTGGACTACCGTGTTCCTCGACGTAGAGGCAGACGGCCACCTGCGCGGCCTGACCGTCGAGGTGCGCCTGATGGAGGACCTTTCGAGCAGGGGGACGGCACTTGTCACGTGCCCGCTGAGGATGTAGTTGGATCAGCATCAGGTATGGGTCAGCCGACGTTCGACGTGGGTTCTAGCTCTCAGCTGTTCGGGAACGTGAGCCCATATGGTTTTGCTGAGTTTACTACCGCGGCTGTGGGGATAGAGATTGCTGATCCTGTTACTGAGTCCGAGTTCTACAGAGACATAGCTGACATGCTTAGGGATGATGATGATACCCATTATAGGCCACAGATGCCTGAGGAGCATGCCCAGTTTAGTGCCCAGCAGCCACAGAGTCACGATGTTCAGCCTCAGTTAGCAGTTGACCTCAACGAGCCGGCAGTATCGCCGTCAGACCCATGGTTTGCGTTAGGAGGGACACCTGCCTCTGCTTTCAACGCGGTTCCCGCACACCCCACAGCACCAGCGGCAGATCACAGACCTAGGCGGGTGAGGCGTCCTCCTTTGTGTGGCACCGGAGGTCACTTGCTTAGCCAGTTCGACGATGATGACAGTGACACCATTGAGAATTCTGATTAGTTATGTTATATGTTCCTGTCCGGTAGGGACTTTGTTAGTTTACGTTTATTGATCATGCTAGTTAGTTTATGTATTGAGCATGGTTGTTAGTTTATGTATTAGGCATGCTAGTTAGTATTTATGGCTTTCAGACTTATGTTAAATATTATTTATCTTTTGACCGAGTAGTTTAACCGGCTTCAGATTATTTGATGTGTTCCTGTATGGTTTATATTATAATGCACAGTATGAAAGAAGTCTAAAATGGAATAATGAAACACGTAAAATAACAGGAGTTTATTCATCTGAAATTTTTGTTTTGATGAAACATGCTCACAGTCACATACTTAACCAACGATACATTACTAACATTATCTAGACCATGAAACAACTGATACAGCATACAAGGGGGGTTACTCGACATGAGATCTACGCATCCCCTCCACCACTTTGTCTTCGTTGGTGACAGTTCCTTCGCGTATGCCCAGGCTGACAGCATAGCCCACAACGCTTCGGCTGACTCTCTTGAGACTGATCCATGCTTCCACGGATCCTAGTTGCCTTCGGACGACCTTCCTTTGCACGCCGCATATTAGGGTCAGGAATGATGGTTGGCCCAGCATATGGAGGCCATAGTCCTTCAGGGATAGGTGGGAGAAACCCATGCTTGTAAACGTTGAACACCTCACTCATGCGATACACTTCGTGAACATATGACGCCCAGTTAAGCCGGGAGTAGGCGCAACACGCAATGGCGTGGCAATAAGGATAATGCAGCGCCTGGAAATGGCCACAGTCGCATCGGTGATCTTTAAGGGAAACTCTATAGCTACCAAGCGAGAATGTCCCCGTTGGTGTTGTCTCAGCGACGGTGTACTCGGACTGATGCCTGTCGTATAATGTCACAGTGAAGCACCTAGAATCTCTTAGGTTCCGATCAATAGCCTTGACCAAAGCCTGACAGAATTCATGGCCAGATCCGAGTTGTGCCTCTGCTGTCTGTCCCCGTACCACAAATAGCTGAGCAAGCCTTCCGTATGTTGACTTAACCAACGATGTAACCGGCAGGTTGCGAGTTCCCTTTAGCACGGAGTTGACACATTCACTGATGTTTGTAGTCATGTGCCCGAACCGTCGACCAGCATCCTCATGTTGGGTCCATTTGTCATACTCCATACGGTTGGCCCAGTCACACATTGCTGGATTCTCAGTACGCATGATGTCGAACCAGTAGTAAAACTCTGCCTCAGTCTTGGCGTAGGCAGCATTGACCAGCAACCGCCTTGAGTCCTTACCTTTGAACGTTAGGGCGAAATTCGCAGCTACGTGCCTTATACAGTAGGCCCGGAAAGCACGAGGAGGCAGCCATCCAGTCTCAGGTGTCTCAAGCGCTGCCTTGATCCCATTATGTCTGTCTGAGATAACAAGGATACCCTCCTGAGGAGTCACATGCTCTCGGAGATTGGACAAGAAGAATGACCACGACTCTGCATTTTCGCCCTCCACAAGGGCAAATGCTATCGGCAGGATGTTGGAGTTCCCGTCTTGAGCTATCGCCAGCAGCAGCGTCCCTCCATACTTCCCATACAAGTGGGTACCATCAATACTGACGAGGGGCTTGCAATGCCGGAATGCCTCGATACACGTTGGAAATGTCCAGAAAAGCCGGTGAAAGTACACCGCGGACTCATCAACCCCACCACCAATCTGAACAGGAGACGTCTTCAGCTCCGTGATTGTTCCCGGCATTGTCGCCTGGATCCCTAGCATCCAACGTGGCAACTCCGCGTAAGACTCTTCCCAATCTCCATATATTTGTGCCACTGCCTTCTGCTTAGCCATCCAAACCTTCCTATAACTAGGCCTGAAACCGTAATTAGCTTCTGTCGCTTGTTGAAGTACCTTTACCGTAACCGCAGCATCCACCCTAACCATAGAAAGAATCCTCGCACATATAACGTGATAATCCAGCTGACCGTGATCACTTGAAATAGAAGTTGCGAGGCACGTGTGTGGCCCGTTGTACCTCCTAACCTCCCAAGTCCCCTTTCGTGCACGAAGCGCTACACGAATCAACCAAGTACAACCCTTGCCGAATTCCTTGCATTTTTCATGATACTTCAAATGATCCGATTCGATGACTCTGTACTCAACACCTCGCCGGATGCTATAGTCCTTTACACTCAGCACAGCTTCATCTTTACTCTGGAATGACTGCCCAATCTCAAATTCTGAAGAAGATCTCCCCACTCTGTTACCACTGTCATTCTGTTGACCAAGAGCTTCCAAGTTTAGTGTGGAGAAGTGTGGAGAGTACTGATGAGAACCAGAACTTGAAGGCCGATGCTGCGCATGTGGATCGCCACCTATGTCATCGTCGCTGTCACCATCTATATGAATAGGCTCCTGGTCAGACTCATCGTCACGCATTGCATTCTCTACTTGATCAGGACCACCAAAGTCTTCGATATAAGGTACGAGCCCACCACCGGTGCCCACAACGTTGGGAGGCTCAATCACTGCTGCATTCTCCAAAGGTACAGAACCAACAACTTCCGTTCGGTCTAAATCAGCCGCAAAAGAAGGTGATTGAACCGGCGGAAGATACGGTCTTACCGCAGGCATCGAACTTGATGCACCACCCACGGAAGCTGGGCAAGGTACTGGAGCGGATGTCCCAGAACTATCGACACCAACCTCCAACTTCGTGAACAACTCATGGATTCTGATCTCCGGAAAACTCCTTACACAGTAGAACAGAACCCTAATATCTTCATCAGCCTTAACCGCAAAGGTTTCATACTGAACACCGGTCGAGACAACCGCCATGGGAATCTTGTAGAATAGTTTCTTCACCCACTTGCAACCCAACACGCCAAGCTTCTCCAAGATACTGTTCTTCAAATCTGACAAACTCATCGACGAACTGATAAAAATACTTAGTGGTTCTCTGTCGGTGAACTTCACACCTTGGCTTTTGCTTTTTTTTATTTTCCCAGAGCAATGCACCAGGGTAAGAAAACTCTCTTCCTCACTAGCCATTGTGACAATGATCTCTTATGAAGCTTGAATCACCCACATATATATAGACTTCCCGACATAGTAAACCGTGGAAACCTACCAGATTTTCTGCCCATTATTCTACATAAACCGTGGTAACCCACAGGGGTTTTACTTTCAGCAAAGTTTGCTCATAAACCGTGGTGACTCTCCACGGTTTATGCTTCCCATTTTTCCTACGTAAACCGTGGTGACCTACCACGGTTTACACTCACCAAAATTTGCTCATAATCCGTGGTGACTCTCCACGGTTTATGCATGTTTAGAAACCGTGGTGGGTTGCCACGGATTACATATAAATCGAGTTTTGCACATACACGTATCAAGATACAGTTTTGCACATTTAGGTAAACAAATCTCTCAAACTATTTATTTAAGTAAATTGCCCTTAATTTTATGTGAAGTTGATAATTGAAAATTATTAAATTATTTGATAGATTTAATTAAATTATTATTTAATAACTTTTAATTATCAACTTCACATTAAATTAACTATATGAGTTTTAACTTTAATTTATACATGTTTCTAATTTATACATGTTTCTTTATATAATTTTTTTAACAAAATAATTAGTTATTAAAATAATTAAACTTGTATATTATTAACAAAATAATTCATTTTTTCATGAACACAAAATATGTAATTTTATACTTTGAGGATATGTCGGCTGCTTTTTATATCTATTTGGCATGGTTGATTTTTGTTCAATATCATTTTTTAAATTTTAATGGATTTTTTTAAGATGTATTACTTTTGATTGGTTTGTGTTGATAAATGATAATTATAGCAAGTAAGTAATACAATCACAACTTTATTTTCACTTTGTACACAATTATCTTTTGTTCTCTGTCTTTCTTGCAACACAAGATTCCGAGTTCTCTCTAGTCTCAGCCCTCAGAACATCTTCTCTTTCCTTCAACTAAGTTCATAGTTTGTATTGTTAAGATTAATAGGCATTGCAATAGTCAAATCCAATACTGTCTAAGAGAAAGATCCATATTCAAAAGTGTATGTAGTTTCTACATTAAAATCTATTTTGAAGTTGCTTGGAAAGTAGCAGTTGGAAAAGTAAGAATAAATAATGGAATTAGAAAACGCGTATTAGTCCGACTTTGTAACTATTGACCAATTAATTTGCTAATTATCCATGCAATACAATTTGTTGATTCGTCGGAAGTTGTATTAGTGACAGTGACAACCGCGTTAGTTTTGGATTAACTATAATAAATGGACTAAAGAAAAGTATAGGTAACCAACATTTTTGAATAATGTGTGAATAATATGAATTAATATGGTTAAAATAATAAATTAATTTTAAATTTAATTAGTAACATTAAATTAGAATGTAATGTATTTTTATTTAATTAGTGATTATTCATATTATTCATTAAGATGATCATTATTTACCTAACACTTTCCATGGACTAAATGCAAAATTAGTGGTAATTGCTAATTGTTGAACGGACAAAATCATGCGTCAGATTATTAAGAACGTCGGGTTTAATAATTATAATGCAAACAATTAAATTTATTATTATTGTTATAATAAATTGATTTTATTCTAATTTATTAAAAAATAAATTATTAATTAATTTAATAAAAATATCCAATAATATTATGACACATATAAACGTCTTAAAAGAAAAGACATTTTTAGTGTCTTTATCGAAATGATCTCCTTAATTTTATGTTGCACTTGATGGTTAATTACCATATATACTTTCTACTTTCTTTACTTTTTTATTTTATGTAACAATAGGTATCATCAATGTTCGGTTATATATTTGTTCATACCCTGGCCCAATAGTAAAGGCCCAGGTCCAGACAAAAGGCCTAACTCCACGGATTGAGTCTCACCCGGTATCGACCTTGATAAAGATTGAATTTAAATATTTATTAATATATAAAATTATATTAAATTTTAAAATTTTGATAAGTATATATTAGCTCTTCTTTTAAATATTTTTAAAAATATTTTTGTATAAACTTTTTAATTTATTATAAAGAGCTTTACAGGCAAGACTTGATGAAGAGCTTAGACCAAGAGAGGGAAGCCACTGGGTAACTACTTGATGATGACGAGTGTTTCAAGTATAATTATATATACCTGAATAGAGGACCATTTCTTTCTCTAATTAACTCACTACATACGTAAATCCCGATTAACTGTGCTGAACATATGGCACTTTCCCTTGCTTCTTCTTCTTCTTCCTCACCTCTCACTGCTCGATATGATGTTTTTATCAGCTTCAGAGGCGAGGACACGCGTAACGGTTTTACCAGCCATCTTCATGCTGCTTTCCTCAGAAATCAGATCCAGACGTTCATAGATTATAGAATCCCGAAAGGAGGTGTCGTCTGGAACGAACTTGTTGAAGCCATCAGAGACTCAAAGTTGTTTGTTGTTATCTTCTCCGAAAACTATGCTTCCTCTAGCTGGTGCTTGAGAGAGCTGGTTGAGATCATGGAGTGCAAGAAAAAAAATGAACAAGTTATTGTGATTCCAGTGTTCTATAAAATAGAGCCCACACATGTTCGCAAGCAGAGTGGAAGTTACCGCAGAGCCTTTGATGAGCATGAGAGATCCTCCAACCGTAAACATGTGCAGCAATGGAGGACGGCACTCACTGAAGCTTCGGATCTCTCTGGCTTCACTTGCAATCACCACAGGTAAAGGGCCCTAACCTTCTTAAGTTTTAAAAATCAATAATAATATGGGGAGTTCTCGTAGCATTAGTTTTGGTCTCTAAGAATGACATAAATTTGACTTACAAATAAAATATTAACACATGGTATGATAAATCTAGACTATATATCCATTTTGGTCCTCAAAGAATTTTAGACTGGACACTTTAGTCTTTAACTAAAATTAATTACTTGATTGGTCCCTAACAATTAATTCTGTCAGTTACTTAGGTCCTTTACTCTGTTAACTCTAACGGAGGACAAAATAGTCCCTGACAACTCTAACAGAAGACAAAATGATCCCTGATCTCTTTTGTTCAGAAACGATACTGTTCTCTTCCAATTTCCATCATATCTCACATAATACTAGTAGTCTAACACTGTAACTTCAAACAACACAATACACACTCTATAAATTTAATGTTCACAAGAAAAAATCCTCAACTTGTTCTCAACCAATTCATACTCAAAAAACTAATGCCTATGTCTCCCAACTAGTTATCGTCTTCGTCTCTTCGATGGATCCCATGAATCTACACAACAAGTCTGATTTGTTAAGACCTGTCGTCGTCGTTGTCATCTCCTTCTTCCTCTGCCCTATCATCTCCATGACCACATTGTCCACCACTCCGATCGCTTCCTTCAACTTCTTTTCCGAACAATATTCAGTAATCGCTTCATTTTCCATATGAGCGGCAACGGTGACATTGCTCATTGTACTGATAGCTTGGATGCGAGGTCGAAACTGTCTGCTAACTTGGACTCTAGAAAAGAAGGAATGAAACACTCGGTGTCTATTTCAAATGAAAATTTGCATATAATGTTAAAGGAGAATCTTCTCATGATATCCTAATGTCCAACAATCTATATTGCTTGCCCGGAGAGTGGAGAAAGGCGTGCCCTTGGAGTAGTTGTGGAACTTGGTCTTGAGGATGCCGTGGACGTGACGGGGTTGAAGGTAATGTTATCGAAGACGTGGAAGTGGATGCTTTTGGTGGGTGAAGTGCGGAGGAAGTGGATGTACCAGTCACAAAGATTTAAGAAGTGTGTGGTTCATGACATGTTGAGGTAGGTGTAATACGTGTGACAATTACACCATAGCTTAATCCTGGAGCTAAAGAGGAGGAAGGAAAAGATGGAAAAGAAGACTGTGAAGGTGAAGAAGGAGAGTATGAATGTTAGGGTTATGCGAGATATGATAAAAATTGGGGAAGAACAGTGTCGTTTTCGAATAAAGGGGTCAGGGATAATTTTGTCCCTTATTAGAGTTGTCAGGGACCATTTTGTCCCCTGTTAGAATTGTTAGAGACTATTTTATCCTCCGTTAGAGTTAACGGAGTAAAAGACCTAAGTGACTGACGAAATTAATTGTTAGGGACCAATCGAGTAATTAATTTTAGTTAAGGACTAAAGTGTCCAGTTTAAAATTCTTTGAGGACCAAAATGAGTATATATTCATAAATCTATGACTAAAATAATTCTATCTTTCTTATATTTTTTATGATTATTTTTATTAAAATAATTTTTATAATTATTTTTATAATTATAAAGAATAATTTTAAAAAAATAACATTAAAATAATTCTTTAATTATATTTATAGTTATTATTTTATTATTTTATTTTTAAAAAATAAGTTTTTATCATTATTTTACTAAAATAAGTTTTATAATTA
>NC_029780.3:5867717-5870278 GCF_000817695.3 Arachis duranensis | reverse complement strand
TATAAAAATAATATAAGAAATTATTTTGGTATAAAAGTAATAATAAAAAATTATAAGAAAGAGAATTATTTTGATTATAAATTTATCATGCTATGTGTTAATATTTTATTTATAAGTCAAATTTATGTTAATTTTAGCTACCAAAACTAATGCTACTACAGAACTCTCCTAATAATATACCTATTTATGCTATGATGAAGAGGAAATGAAAATTTACTCTTAGATATTTATCTAAAAATATATGTCATTTTATTTTTATTAATTTTAAAAAAAAATTATACACTTTTTTTTTCTTCACTGAAAAACTTTTTCATCAAAAAATTATAACAAATTAAAATAGTTAACAATAAAAAAAATCTAAATTTATTTTATTTTATTTTTTGTGTTTTTTTATTATTATCCTAACAAAAATAGAGTAGTCAAATAATGCTGAAAAACATTGCGATAAACCGACATACAATTAATATCATTGGTTAATTATACTAACTAATAGATATAAAAATGAGTAAAGGACATTTTCGTCCTTGACCTTTTTTTTTGCGAACATTTTCATCCTCAAGCAATTGAAAATACATTAAAGCCCCTGACCTTTGAAAAATGTGGACATTTATGTCCTTCCGTCGTTTGCACTGAACGGAAAAGGCTGAGCTGGCAGAGGTGGCGCTGAGGTGGCACGTAACGGAGGCCAGGTGGCATAGAGCATTTCGTAACAGGACGTATAAGTCCCTGGAGACGGAACGTTTCGTAACAGGACGTATAAGTCCCTGGAGACGAAAACGATGCCGTTTCGTCTCCTCCCCCGTCTGCCACTTTCTTCTTCCTTCGTCCCTTTTCCTTCCATTATTCTTCCTCAGCCCTGCCTCCATCACCGCCGCACAGCCGCGCCTCCGTCAGCCACCATCAACGCCGACGACCTCCTCCGTCCTTCTTCTTCTTCTTCTTGCCCTCCGTCCTTCTTCTTCTTCCTCTTGCGATTCACTCAACCTCTCCGCCCAATTTGGCCATGTCCGCATCGCCGTGGAAATCATAGACTCACTTTCTGCTCTCCAATTCCACTAAGCAATTCTTCTACAAATGGCTGAAACTCCAAACGCCTCAACGTCCTTACCTAAACCCTCTACCATGGACCCTCAATCCCAGCCTTCCCAAAGTTCAAACCCAAATCCAATCCCTAATTCAAATCTCAACCCTTCAACGTCAGTGCAATCGCCTTCGATCTCAAACTTCTCTCAACAACAATCCCCTTCAATTCACAATATCTCTTCCCCTTCTCTCCCCCCTCTCCCCCAAGACCCTCAGCAATCACAGCAACAACAACCATAACAGCAGCAGCAGCAACAGCAGCAACAGCTTCAGCAACAATTACAGCAACAACAACAAACGCAACAGAATCGACAAAGTGGGTGTTGTGGGGGAGTAAATGAGGAAAGGAAATTCTTCCTTCCATAGCATCTGAAGGAGTATCACAAAAAAAAGCCAAGAAAAAATTCAAACTTGTCACGATAATCACTTACCCAAAAGAGCAAAGAACCAATAACATTACAAAAAATCAAAACTTGTGTTGAAGGTGTGAGTGAAAAAAAGGAACTAAAATTATGGAAAATGAAAATTACTTGTCGAAAACGACAGCGAGGGAATCGAAGTTGATTGGATCTTCAAGGAACCCCTATTTGTGCTTGCAACCAAACAGCCCTCGGTGGTGCCCATTGGCACCGTGTGCTCTACCCCATCGAGCAACAATGGACCCACAACACCCACTGAAATCTAAACAAACCCTATCGCCGAACACCACCTGTTGTACGAGCTCCTCGTCGTCGGAAGAGAGAGGAGGAATCTGAGGCGGAACGTGTAGTGGAAGTTGAGGTTTCTACAATGGCGGAGCAGGAGAAATAGCGGCGACGGCGGAGCAGTCAATTATTCCGGCGGGGCAGGGGCCGGGGTTTCTCGCGTCGTCTTTAATGATTTCTTCTTCTTCTTCTTCTTCTGCTTCGTCATCGGAGGAAGCTCGAGACGAAGCTGCAATAATGGGTTGAACAAGACCAATGCCGAAAAATCGAGGTAGACGAGGGAGAAGAAGTGGAGGTCAGTAACGAAATGGCGTCGTTTTTGTCTCCAGGGACTTATATGTCCTGTTTCGAAATGCTCCCTACTACGTGGCCTTTGTAACGGCCAGGTCAGCACCATCTCTGCCAGGTCAGACTTTTCCGTCCCGTCCAAACGCCTGAATTCGACAGAAGGATTGAAATGTCCACGTTTTTCGGAGGTGAGGGACTTAAATGTATTTTCCATTTCTTGAGGACAAAAATGTCCGCAAAAAAAAAGGTCAGGGACGAAAATGTTCTTTACTCTATAAAAATTGTTTTTTATAAGCTTTCTAGTAGTTAAAAAAGTAAATTTATCATTTATATCCTTTAGATAATTAATTAATTATACTGAGTGTTGATTAATTATTATCCATTTGTCACCCTTCTAACAATATCTAATTTATAATCAATAAGTATTAATTATAATTACTATTCTTGACTATAAATACAATATTATATAATTATTTTTTTATTTTA
>NC_029780.3:5851336-5866424 GCF_000817695.3 Arachis duranensis | reverse complement strand
ATTTCAAATCAAAATATACACCAGGGACGGGTTCGATTCCGACCCTCAACGTAAGGGACCAAAACAATACTTATCCCTTATTATTATTATTATTATTATTATTATTATTATTATTATTATTATTATTATTACTTAAAAAATAATTAATATGTTATCACATAAAACCTAATTTTCACATACTACAGTAACTATTAAAGATAGGTTTGTGTGTCATGAATTGATTTGTTGTCAAGTAACTCTTTTTATTAATACAAATATATTAAATATTATTTTTATCACTTATTTGGATAAATTATTAAAATAGTATCAGGAAGTTTATCATGTTGATAAAAATAACCATTAAAAATACAAACGACAAATAAGCTATTAAATGATTTAAAAATACGATAAAAATAATTACCAATACATATTATATATTTTATAAGTAGCAAAAAAATTATAATTAACAAATAAATTATTCATTTGATCCAAATTTTTGTGAAGACATTTAAAGAATTATTAAAAAAATGGATATAAAAAAATTGATCTCTAAATTTTTTTTTCAAAAGAACTCTCATTCACAACAAAATGATTTTTAAAAAATTTGCTGGATATAAAATTAACAAATTTTAAATATAAAAATATTTTATTTTTCTAATGATATTACAAAAAATTATTTAAAATTTGATTTTTAAAATCTTTTTTTAAAATATATATTTAATAACTTAATGGAAAAACCTATGTGGCACTTAACATTACTGATGTGGACGTCGGATTTCCGTTAAGTGTCATGCTAGCGAATGGACAATGGTCAAGGGTCGATTTGTCTTCTTATGAGAAATGATCAAGAGTCGATTTGTTCCCCTATGATAATGGTCAGGGATCGATTTATCCCTCTTCATTCACAAAAAATGACGTCGTTTCAGGTACTGCACTGAATCAAAACCTATGCTATTTGGGATGATTATTCATCTCAGTTGAAATCTCTCACTCCTCTTTCAAATCAAATACGAACCGTAGGATGCTACAAGAAATTTGCCAAAAGCCATTGGATTTACCAGCGAAATTACCAAAAAATCTGCTGATAAATTTATTATCGTCGGATTTAGTGGCGGACAAATTTAAATGGTAAAATCTTCATCTAATTACCAGCAAATTTAAACCTCTAATTAGCAAATTTTTGGAAGTCGTCACTGTCTTTTCGATGGTAATTTTGGTCTCATGAATTTTTTTTTTGCGCATTTCTCACCGTCAGATTTACCTCTCGCTAAATCCGACAGAAATATATTACACATCAAGAATTATCTTAATTAATGTCGGCGAATTCAACCGACGGTAAATTTTAAAGATCATAGTCATGTGGTGGATAATAAAGTGAAAGAATTAGAGAAAATGTTAATTGGATTAGAGAATAAGTTGAAGAAGTGTAGATTAAAAATCAATAAAAACGGATGTGCCTTAGTTTTGAATGTAGTGCTTTTGCATTTTTTTTTTGTGGGATTGTAACTTCAACATATGCATTTTCCAACTTTAAAAAAGACCCAAAAAAAAAAAAAAAGAACATTTGTCCCAAAACAAAAAATATTGTATCACCGAGAGATTTTAAACAAGTAAATAGCCAAAAAACAAAATATATGTCCTTAAGCCTTATAGCTAATATCCACACTAGCAACCTCTTAGTTATTCAATATCAGTTTTTTTTATAGGTTTTGATTTAGTGGAGCATGTGAAACAGCATTGTTTTGGTGGATAAAAGAGGACAAATTGACTCTGACTATTGTCTACAGAGAAATAAATTAATTCTGACCATTGTTCATAGAGAGTCAAATTAACTCCTGACCATTACTCATTAGCCAATATGACATTTAATGGAGACCCAGCATCTACATCAACAATGTTAAGTATTACATAGGTCTTTTCTATTAAATTTGGTGAGGGAAGATGACACGTCATATTTCACAATAAACAGAGACAATGATTAAAATGGATCTATTTTTTTTTTTTTGAACAAAAATCGCCTTATCTTATTTTGGAATGAACAAAAATAAAATTAGATATTTACTCTAAAATCAAATTAAATGCAACTATATGAGTTTTTTTTTTAAATAACTATTTTATAGTTCGGAACTATGCTCGGCTTTTTTTTCTTAGTGTAGGTTTGATTTTAATATTTTTTATTTAAAGAGTCATAAATGTATTTTTTATTTTTAATTTTATTGATTTACATGCATTACTCTTTTAGCCAACTTCAATATAATAAAAAATGAAAATGCTATACCCAAAAAAAAAATCTAATAAGATCTTTGATTGTCCAAAATTCGATCTAACCATAACAATTCCAACAAAGGCTTGATTTTGTGGTGCTGTGAATATAACACTAAATAATAAGTGTACTAACTGTTTCAAATAATAAAAATAATGAATAAAGTATCATTTTTATAAGGAATTGTCAAATGTTAAATTTGCTTTTTCAACTATTATTTAAATTTATAAAACTTAATTGTATTGCTGAATTGATTGTATGCCATAAAATGGAAAAAATATAAATAGTAAAAGAGCAATTAACTGAACTTTTTTGTATGCAATAAATAAAATTATAATTATTAGGAAATTTGGTTTCATCACATTATGAAATTGACTATGTTGGATTTTGTATTATTCAATGTATTTGTTGTGAATTCAACACAGATTGATTAAACAATGATGAAATTTTTCATGGAGGATAAACAACCATGTTAAAATAAGTTGGTAGAAAATAGCATGGGGAGAAAGTATACTTTCAGTTTCTTTTTTTGCTTTATTATACCTAAAAATAAGAAAAGAAATTAATGGAATAAAACTATATAAAATAAAATAAAAAACAAGTGCTTTATTAAAAATTCTTTAAAATTAAAACAATTACTTGTAATAAACATGATAAAAAAATTAACTCTTGTTGAAAAGTTATCATCTTGCGAGACTCAAACTCGCAATCTCTTAATTGAGTATGAGAAAACTATGCCATTTGAGCTATTACTCATTGGCAAGTTATCATCTTGCCTTGTACATAAAATATAATGATTTTACATTGAAATCAGTTATAATTTAAGATACATTCCAGATACTAATTAGGAACTATGTGTATCTATTTTTACTTTCAAGTGGGGCTATTTTTCTTTTTAAATAAAATAAATTATTTATTACTCAAATAAATCATAATACACAATTTTACAGTTTTAAATATTTAGTTATGTTTTCACTGATGCTAACAGTAAAAAAACACTGAAATTTTTTTGTATTTTCACTGTTGCTATCAGTAAAAATAGAGCAATTTTTTCTCCTACATTTATACTGTCACTAACAGCTATTTTGTCAATCACTCACGTTTTTTTTCTTTCCTGGTAGTACAAGCATAAACGTGGGAATTTTTGTTTTTGTTGTTTTTGTCTGCGAAAACACCACTAAATGTACAAATTGATAAATTTCTGTATTTCAATTTAAATTAATAAATAAAGAATTTATTTTATTTAAATAAAGAAAAAGCTCCTTTATCTGGTTATGTATTTATTGTTTTATTTCTAATGTAATCTTTACTTGCCATGCTAGGCAAGAAGCTGAGTTGATCGATGAGATTGTGAAAGAAATTTTTCCAAATCTGAATAGCAATTGCTATAGAGATGAACTCAAAAGCCCTTTTATTTGTAACAGAAATTATACTTCTGTTAAATCCTTATTGAAATTCAAGTCAGAGAAAGTTCTTGTGATTGGAATTTGGGGTATGGCCGGTATTGGCAAGACAACTATTGCTACTACTCTTCTTCATGAGTGCTCCTCAGAATACGAAGGTCATTGCTTCTTCGCCTTTTCAAAAAATTTAGAACGAAAAGGTCTTAATCACATATGCGCTAAACTTCTTTCTCAATTGTTAAATCAAGATCAAGATCTTCGTATCGATAATATTCGAGTAATACACTCTAGTATTATCCGTAAAATCAAGCATAGGAAGGTTTTTGTTGTGCTAGATGATGTGACTAATTCACAAATTGCAGTTGATTTAATTCAACTCTTTCGTAACTGCCTGAGTTCTGGTAGTAAAATTATTTTGACAACAAGAGATAGAAATGTACTTACAAGTGGAGGAGTTGAAGAAATCCATGAAGTGAAGGAAATGAATTTTGAGGACTCTCTTAAACTTTTTAGCCATAATGCCTTTAATGATTCTCATCCTAAAAAGGATTATTATGAGCTATCAACAAGAGTTGTTGCAGATTATGCCAAAGGAATACCGTTAGCATTAACAATTTTGGGATCATTTCTTCGGACCAAAGGAAAAAGTGAATGGGATAGTGCATTGAGAAAATTACGAAAGTATCCCAATCCAGATATTCAGCAAGTGTTGAGATTGAGTTATGATGCATTAGACGATGATGAAAAAAACATCCTTCTAGATGTTGCATGCTTTTTCCACAAGCATGAGATTGAGAAAATAACAAGAATATTAAATTCTTGTGGTTTCTTTGCAGACATAGGGATAAAAAGCCTATTGGATAAGTCTCTTGTAAGTATTTATTCAAATAGTAGTTATAAATACATAAAAATGCATAGCTTGATACAGAAAATGTGTTGGAAAATCATTCATGAAGAATATAGCAAAAATGGTGGTCAACAAACAAGACTGTGGAATACCGAAGAAGTCTGCAATATATTCCAAGATGAAAGGGTAAGGGAATCTTGCTTTAATGGCTTGGTCTTCAAGAAGAGTGTATGTATATATCAAAATATTGCTTACAGCAATATAGTACTAACATTGTATTGCAATGCTTTTCAATTTTGCAGGATATTTATGGAGTTGAAAGCATGATTGTGGATATGAATGAAATTACAATAGATCCAAGTATAATCATCATTGCATTAAGGAAGATGCCAAAGTTAAGGTTACTTGCTTTAAGAGGAAATATCAACATGGATCTTGAAGGGAACAGAGTGTTTCTAGAGGATTTTCAACTTCCTAATGACTTAAGGTATATTGAGTGGAATAAATGCCCACTTAACTTTGTGCCGTCGATTTCTTGGCCTCAAAAACTTGTTCAGCTTTCTATGCGAGATAGCAATGTTCAAAAACTTTGGAATACACCACAGGTAGGATCATATTTATATTTTCTTTATGATTTTTTGGATACTTTTGTTAGATACTAAAATAAAGATTGATATATTATAGAAATTAGTTAGTATAAAAAGCGAAATTTTAAAAGAACAAAAAATAGAGTAGTTTTGGTGTAAGTAATATATATTAATTATGGGGCGTTTATTTTAAGATTTATAATATATAATCTTACTCTATTATGTAAGATTAATTTATTCCTATATATTATAAAATATTCTGGCATGATAATTATTTTTTAAAAAGTCATATTTTTATCATTTAATCAAGAGAATTTTTTCTATATAAACTTTTGTGAGAATAAAATATCACACTAAAATATTTCAAAACATTGAGAATAATTTGTTTTATTACAAAAAAAGTCACTACAATATCACAGAATAATTAAATAAGTTTTGATGAGAGAACAAAGAGTATTTTATAAAAAGAAAATAATAATAAAGTACAAGACTTAAATTCAAATGACATATATATAAATAGATAAATATTAGACTACAGTCAATAATTATTTATATATAGCCATCATAATTTTTTTAATTAAAACAAAGAACATAATTGGTTCTCAATAGTTTTCTTGTCATTTAACATTTTCTTGTTTTGCTACATCATATTAATTTACTATATCTCATGATGCAATGCTTTATTTCTTCATGAAAAAGAGAATAAAGGTAATAATCAACGACATCAAAGGGTTTTCACTTTCGAAAAATTTTCGCCCCAAACGGATTTTTCACTTCCATGATGAATTGTATATAGATGATGTTTAATTTGAATTAACCAACAATATATATACTAAATACTAATCAAATCAAGTTCCATATTCCAAGTTTCGAATAAATTATCTATTATTTTAATATTGTAATGGACAACTAAAAAAATTCATACGCTCAATATGTTTTTAACTAAATTAAATTTCAAATGTGTTTTATACCTATTCTAAAAATATTTAGTTGTATTGATTAGCTGGAAACACTTTTTTATATAGGTGTAAGAATAAGAAGAAAAAAATTGTTGAAAAACATAGTTAATTTATTCTAAAAATATGAAAAACTTATTGTCATTTAATATTTGATATTAGATGTATAATAATTTATAAAATGAAAAATATAGGTAATCAACAATATTGGTAAACAATATGAACAATAGATATATCAGATGTTCATTTCATTAAGTGTGCAGATAGTTATTCTAATATTAAGATTTAGATCGATAATTTAGAGATACAGTGTGTTTTGTTCAAAAAAGTCATTGTTACTTAACATAATCCTTTATAAAATTGCAATAAGTGAGAGTGTAACGCATTAAACAATAAAACAACACTTTTTTCCTCCACTAGTCATGTACATGTGTTAATATGTTTGTCGGGATTGACAGAATCTACCAAGTTTGGAGTTTATTGACCTCTGTAGCTGCAAACGCTTGATAGAGTGCCCAAATTTAGCAGGTGCCACGAATCTCAAAACAATATCACTCTATAGATGTGAAAGCTTACAAGATGTTCATCCATCTATTTTCTCTCTCCCCAAGATTCAAAATCTATATGTGAACTTTTGCACATCCCTAAAGAGGCTTTGCAGTAACTATTGTTCTCCTTCTCTCCTTGGCTTGTGGGCCATTGGTTGCTCCAACTTGGAAGAGTTTTCAATCCCGATCATGAGTGATCATTCCAACCTCACGTTAGTTTTACCAGCAACGGCTTTGACTGAAGTGCCATCCACTATTATGCATCTCAAAAATCTTGAGTGGTTCGGTTTTAACATCAGTTACTCTCTTCAGAAACTTCCTCTAAACTTTGCCTCCAAAATTTCGCTTAAGGATCCAATAAAACATGAAGATGACACATGCATCATGTTAAGTAGAATATTGCCCACCCCTGCCTTCTTGTCTCTCAAGCAATTATCTTTCTTCGAATGCAAGAGCTTGTCTAAACTCCCATACAACATTCATGTCTTACAATCATTACAAGTATTACATCTGCAAAGTTGTCATGTCATTACAAGTTTGCCAAAAAGCATTAAGAATCTTCAGCAGCTCATGGAACTTATGATCCTTGATTGTGAACTGCTTCAATACGTACCTCCACTTCCCCCATCTATTATATACTTTGCTGCAGTAAACTGCAAATCCTTGAAGGAAGTCTCAAGTTTAACCAGTGAACCACTCAGAAAACACAAAGCATGTTTTGGATTCCATAACTGCACAAAGTTGGATGATGATGCATATGAAGCAGTTTTGAAAGACTTGAAATCCAGGATACAACTTGTGGCAAATAATGATGGATATCCGCATAGGTTCTGCTACTATTTACCAAGTAAAGAGAGCATAATTAATGAGTGGTTCCCTGACTACTACTCAAGAGAAGGTTCGTTCATTGTTGAAGTTGCTCCAGATCACAAGATTTCTTCTTGTCTTGTTGGCTGCATCTTGATTTCTCAATACCAATCTTGCAACCTTACGAAGAAAAATGTGATATTTGGATGGGAATGCTACTTGGGAAAGGGTTGCAACGAGTGGGAATGGATCACAACTTATGCCGGTGGAGTATCTTTGCACGGTTATTTTGCCGAAGGGATTCAATTGGAAATGGTATCAGATCATAAGGAAGTATGGTATGATGGAGAGGGTTCCAACAAGATAACGGAAGCAATCAAAGAGAGAAAGAGGGACACGGCTTGCAATCCTATCCTTAAATTTGAGTTCTATGCAAATACAGAAGATAATGAGGAAATAGTGGTAAAGGGGTGTGGGATCCGTTGGATGCATGTTCATGTCAATGATGATGGAGAGATTAGTCCAGATGCCACTCATGAGGGATATGAATCTCATGACTCGGAGTTGGAGGACCTTGAGGTAATGCTTCTAATACTAATCTCGATAGTTTTCACACATTATTGTTGTATTGTGAATTGTTTAGTCTAGAGATCCACAACAAAAATTAAATCATTCAAAACTGATTTTGGAATATATATAATGGTTGTGAACGAAAACAGAGAGTTGATGAATTATCTACGTGCTTGAATTTTCTTTTTGTTTCTTCTGCACAACCTAGCTATACAATGTTAACAAAGCTTCTTTGCTTCAATTTTGTAGATATATCTTGAAAAATGCACCACTTTTTAATATACATCCGATCCTTTTTAATATCGAAGTAAGTTAAATGATTTGATTTTGATCTTGAATCATAGAAAGGTTTACTATGCTCTTTACTAATTATAAATGGACATCTTAACATTTGCTATTGCATAGCAAGTGTTTCACTTTTTCAATAAAAAAATTCACACAAATGATAATGTCATAATGATGATTTAGTAATGATATAAAAAAAAACTTTACACCTTGAAAACATCAAAGCTACCAAACTAATACATCACTTTACAAAAGTTATACTATTTATGTATAAACAAAAATTTGAAATAAAATATTTTTGTATATTAATATTTATGTTCATGATGTGTTGTCAATTTTATACCACAATATGTTGTTTAATTTGATATCGTTCTTGTTTGTGCGGTTAATTATCATATCGTAGTAACAATATATCAAATGTGGGGGATCATAAGGAATTATATTGTTGTCGCAGAGTGAGACTGTCAGAGAACGGAAAATCGGAAAAAGAGTGCATTTACATTGTGGTTCCAAAGATTACTGGTAAGTTGCCTTATTATATTATTAGCTAAGCTTTTGATTATACTTGATGAAATTACTATTTCTTAAGCAGTTTACTTTCATATTATAATTAAGTTTATTTTATTATATCGACTGCTATTATATGAATACACATATTGTTTAACTCATTTTTAATGTATATTTTATACTACTAATTAATTTTAAAGACTACTTTTAGTGTATATCTAGTATGGTCGATAATTTTATATTTGTCAATTTTATAACAGTGATGGAGAACAGAGACAGAGACAGAAGAAAAGATATAAAAAAAGATTACTCCAAGAATAGTGCAATATTTTCCTGTTAAATTAAGGTACAATATCTTTTCTTTTAATTATTGTAAATTTGTATGTATTTTCTATCTGCTTTGTTTCTTTTGACTGATCATTGTTTTTGTAACTTAAAAAAAAATAATAAAGAAAGGAAAAGAAAGAAAGTATAGCAGTGGATGCAAAATGCAAGGTCTTGTACGTGGCTTGGCTCATATGGGTGTGTTTCTTTCTTTTAAGTTTTAATCTTTTTGTCCCCTTCTAACAGAGCGAGAAGAACATATCATATGAGAATTCGACGAGAAAGGCTTCATTTGGGAACACCTAAACTTCCTTCAGTTCATTATTGTTGCAATAGTCGTCTATATATTTGGTCTTTTTATAGTACACTTTCTCTGAGAACACACCACTACTTATTTTTACTCAATTTATTGTTGTTCAATTTTCCTGTCAACTCGGCAGTACAGTTTAATTTGTATATTGTTTTTGGCACTTTCACATTCGGTTTTATACTCATAATAAGATATTATCTATAAGTCTATTAGTTTCTAATAATTTTTTTTACATTTTCATTCCTTGTTTAGTTTGATAATGATAAAAAATGTCATGTTGACACTTTCTAACAATTATTTAACGTAAATATCACATAAAGTTATGATCAAATTAATGTTTATTAGTAATTTATTATGATATTCTATTCAATAAAACAGTGTAAATATATAGTATAAGAAGTATTATTAAAAACTAATTTAGAGTATTATTTTTATTGAAATATTACTCTTATTAATAGAATAACAATTTAATAAAAAGTTTCCAACTTTTCATGAGCTTTGTAGTTAAATATTTTTTAGTCAAAGATACCGCCATATCTTTTTTTTCGAAAATTACACTCGCAAACCACAAGAGAAAGTGAGGTCAACCCAAAAGAGTACAACAACATCTTAGGTGCAGGTTTAATTTAACAAGTAAAAATTACAAAACATAAAGATTCTAAGCTAAGACGTCCAACTGATCTGAGAGAGTCAATAACTTCTTGGCTATGATTTTATCCACTGCTATGAACTTTTTTTTGGTAACTACTCCCATAAAGATGCCAAAAACATCTTCTCATGATGATTCTTGTTTAAAAAGTGTAACTTATTTGTTTAGCAACACTTTGAATAAAGGTAACACTTTTACTTCAAATAAAAATCAAGTCCTACAATCTATCATCCAATAGTCAAAATATAATATCTTCACATGATGACAATCATAAAATCTTCATTGGAGTAGCCACCTTTTTTTTTTTTTACTTGTATCTTTGTTATACTTCTATAAACCTTAACACCTCTTGTTCCATCATAGATAAGTGAGCATCCTTGTTGCTAAATATTTTACTGATTCTAGAATTTCGAGACACCACATAATGGCATAAAATGAAGTGCATCATACCATACCTCTTTATAAGACTTCAGACACTATACTTTCATCCAAGATTGAAAGCAGTGAACTGCATTTCCAGGCCATAACCATGACAACTTACTTCTTTGTAGTGCTACTCCCCACAAGCTCCATGCTATAGGACAAGAGAAGAACATAAGGTGATACACGGTTTCCGAGCAACTCCACAAAGTACACAGCTCTTCATCTCCTTCGAGAATACACCACTTACTAAGTTTTTTCTATAGTGTTTGATCAGTTTTTCCTGTAAAACAAACCAAACCAGCATTTTTACATGAGGTGGTACTAAGCTTCTCCACAATTGATTTATATTATTAGGCATGTGTTGCTTATTGGCTCTCGCGATACTCTTTTGTGTTATTTCTATGAGGAACTTCATTGTAAATTCTCCTGACCCCTTTGTATCTCTACCTTATTTCATCCTCCTTGTTGGGATAGATTCCAACCCTCCTCAAGATGAACAAAATCTCTTCTAGGCTTTCCTCTTCTCATACCCTCAGATCGCACCTCCAATTCAAGCTCTACCTCCATTCAAACCTGTACAAGATGTCTCTGGTACAGGTTGAAAGATGGATCGGGAACCTGCGGGTTGAGGCAGATGCCGGATCGCTTGACTGGAGCAATGAGAGAGAGGTACCTGCAAAGATATTCCGACGCTCAAGTCAGAATGGATCTGAGAGGTATAAGGTGTGTGGAATGAATGAATACCTGGAGGGACCTGGGTCCTCTATTTATAGGTGATAGTGAATATCTTATCTTATCTTATTTGGTTAAGATAAGGGAGACGTTTGAATTCGAAAGTTTGTTAGGAGCTCCAGTGGGCCGGTTTCGGGCCTTCTAGAGGGGTGAGTTGGATCGGACCCGAGTAACCGAATTTGGGGTTATTGGTCGGATCCGTAACAGTTGCCCCCGCAGCGGGAGAGTGAGCAGGGTCGGTCTGTCGCTGGGAGAATGGATCGTTCGCAATTTTGCCTTCCCGGGTCATCGTTTGATGCCTTTGGGGGTAGGTCGGTGTGTCCAACCGGTTGTTGTGTTTAGGCCGTAGCGTTGCCTGGCCGTTCTGGCCTTGATGCGACCCATCTGTGCCCCTGCGCCCGTTGCATTTTTCGAGGCGCTCTTTTATTGATTTCTTTTTCCAAGGGCATTTATTGCGAGGGGGTGTTTTTTTTGGTGGTTTCTCCTTATTGCCCTCATACTTTTTCCAGGGGTGCCCGCGTCATTTCATTTTTGTTTTTAAAACCGTTTTGGTTTTCTTCCTTCACTTCCCTCGTTTGTTTCATTTCTCTGTTACCTCCTTTTCTGAAAAGATCTTTTCTCTTCCTTTTGCCTTCTGTTGCTTGGTCGAGCTTCTACCGTGGCATTTTCTTTTCGGGCTTATTTTCTGCATCATCAGGTTGGCATTCCTTTATTTTCCATGTTTCTTATGTGATTTATGCTTTGTCTTCCTTTGCATTTTTGTTTGGTCTCTGCTTAGTGTAGATTAGAATTGCTTTTGGTGTATGATGGTATTGCATGGTGGTAGATAGTTCTGTTGGGGTAGTGGGTTTTATAAGGGGATGAGCGCCACTGTGTAGTTGGTAGTGTATAGTGGTGTCTATTTGGTTTCCTCCATCGTTTTCTGCCGCGAGGTTTGGCTAACGGTGGTGCTCATCGCTGTTTTAGGTATGGCTCGTCGAAGGACTGAGGGTATGAGGGCTCCGGTGGCCCCAGCGGGGGTTGTCCCTGCTCTTTTTTCTTGGGTTACTAGTGATGTGTGGGGGACGCCGTTGCGGATGACAGAGGCGGACCTCCAGTGGCTCCGTGATCAAGGAGCTGTTTGTGGGGGTGGCAACGCCGAACGTCACTACGAGCTTTCTCTCCCTGGGGTTGACGAGAGGGTTTGCTATACCAACCTCGACTCCCCAACCGTACCGGACTGGATGTGGGTGTACGAGGCGATGTTTACCCGACTTGGTGTTCGGCCCCCCTTTTCCCCTTTTGTTCAGCAGTTATTGAGCCGGCGCTCCGTGGCGCCGTCCCAACTACATCCGAATAGCTGGGCAGCGATACGGTCTTTCAAGCTTGTTTGTGAGTTTCTGGAGCTCCCGGCCTCGGTAAACGTTTTCCTTTTCCTCTTTTTGTGTACCCTTCCGACCAAGGAGGGGAAGCACAAGAAGGGGTATATGTCTTTTAGAGCTCAGCCTCATCGTCGGATCTTCGGGTTGTATGAGGATTCTTTTCATGGGTTTAAGAGTGGATATTTTAAAGTCCGTCCTGCGAGGGGGCATCATCCGTTCTGGTTGACGTTGGAGGGTGAGCGGCGGTTCCCCACATATTGGAATTTTTGGGCGGGGCCGTCCGTTCTTACTCGGGTCACGCAAGAGTTCTTGACTGTGGAGGATCGGGATGTCGCCCTTGTTTTGTGGCAGTTGTTTGGGGAGCATCCTCTTAATCCTTGGGACGTAATGGGTGACCCGGTTGCTTGTCGGTCTTATGTTGGTGTGTGAGCCGCTCCCCCCTTTTTTTTTGGTGCTTAGCTTTTTATTTCTTTTGATCTTTTTGTAGTTGAGATGGCTGGAGGTTTGACGACTCTTGCGAGGCTGAAGGCTCAGCTGTCCAGGGAACTTCTTCTGGTGGTACTCTCTCTACTCCGGTCTCGCGACCTAGTGACGACGCGAGGACTGTTTCTGAGGGTCTCACGTTGACTGGGGGTGGGACCGAAGGGTCGGATCGGGGTGTGGCGATTGACGATGATGTGGTCGAGGTGTCGCCGAAGGGTGCTTCCCGTAAGCGAAAGAGGTTAGAAGAGGATGGTGCGGTTCCGTCGGTGATAGATCGTCGTTTTGACGCTCCGGCTTTCATTGACGAGTTCCTTATGCCTGGCACGGAGGATTTTTTCCATGAATGTGATGTCACTTTCCAAGCTAAGTCTCTCTATCGTTCCCTCCTTCGCTCTACTGTCATTGTCCAGAAGGCCGAGCCCGTAATGGCCCAGGTGGGTCTTTTGGATAAAAAATTCCGACAGTCTCAGGCCGAGGTTGCGAGGTTGAAGGGTTTACTCGCAGATGCTGAGTCGGCGAGGGAGCAGGCAGTGAAGTCATTTGAAGAGTCTGGTGCCGAGATCCTTCGCCTTTCCGAGGTTGAGACTTCTCTTTTGTCTCAACTTGGGGAGGAGCGAAGGAAAGCTTCAGATGCTGAGTCCCGGGCGGCCGTGCTTTTGGCCGACGTCGGTTTTGCTGAAGGAGGAGGTGGCCGTCTTGAAAGCGGAGGCCGTGGTTTTAAAAGAGGAAAAAGCTGTGTTGCTTGCCGATGTGAAGGAAGCTGTTGCTGCTATCGAGGAGACGATGAGGGCCCAAGCTTTAGTGTTGGCGCCTGGCGCGGACGTGTCTGTGATGGGAGCTTTCAAGACTGTCCGTGATGGCGAGATTGTCGACCTTGAGTAGTTGTAATTATGAACCTTGTTTTGGATTCTGTTTTTATGGTTTTTGGCCGTGTGGCCGTGTAATCGTGACTTTGAAGTTTTCTTTGTTTTTATGGATTTTGGCCGTGTGGCCGTGTGATCGAGACTTAAAGTTCGTTTTACGTTACTTGGGCCGTTTGGGCCTTTTTTGTATATTCCGTTTTTAAGCCATTTTTTCTTTATCCCCTTTGATTGGGTTAGCGGACCGTCGTGAGGTCAAGTTTTTGTGGATATCCGTATCTTGGGCCCGGGGGTGATTAACATTAAAAAAAAAGAAAACAAAAGAAAATTTGATGTACAGAAGACTAAGGGAAATAAAATAAAGCAAGAAACAAATAGGGAAGGAACAACGTTAGGGGATGACCTAGGGGGGTCAGCCTAAGTGTGGTATCGTCGCAGGTTGGCGGCGTTCCATGTCCTCGGGACTTCGTCGCTGTTTAGCCCTTCGAGCTTGTATGCTCCTTTTCCGATTACCGCTTTGATTCTGTATGGTCCTTCCTAGTTGGGGGTGAGTTTTCCTTCACCTGGGATTGGAGCTCCGATGTCGTTTTGTCGTAGGACGAGGTCTTCGGGTACGAATTCTCTTCGGATGACACCGTGATTGTACCTTAAACTGATTCTTTGCTTTAGGGCTAGTTCCCTGATGTGGGTTATGCTTCTTATCTCGTTGGTGAGGTCTCGTTCTGCCTCTTCGTCGTGGCCTCCGACCGTTCTCCTTGGGCTAGGGTCTCCTATTTCTACCGGGATGACGGCTTCCACGCCGTATGTAAGTCGAAAAGGGGTTTCTCCTGTGGTCGTTTGGGGGGTTGTTCGATATGACCATAAAACTGAGCCGAGTTCGTCGGCCCACAGCCCCCTTGGCATCGTCGAGTCACTTCTTTAGTCCTTTGACAATTATTTTATTTGCGAATTCCACTTGCCCATTTGTTTGGGGGTGTTCTATCGAGCTGAAACGGTGGGATACATGCAAACCTTCTAGGAATTCTCTGAATTTTCTATCGGTGAATTGGGTTCCGTTATCCGAGATAATGATCTCGGGGATCACGAATCAGGTTATGATTTGTCGCCAAAGGAATTTTTGGCATTGGGTCGCCGTGATGGAGGCCAGGGGTTCGGCTTCTATCCATTTAGTGTAATAGTCAATGGCGACGATGA
>NC_029780.3:5843684-5851316 GCF_000817695.3 Arachis duranensis | reverse complement strand
CCCCCAAGTGCTGAACGGACGCTCTGCCGATATGATGCTGAGCTGGTGCGGGGCGGCCTGGTGGATGTTGGCGTGTCTTTGGCATTTATCGCAGTTCTTTACCAATTGCGTGGAGTCTCGGATGATCGTGGGCCAGAAGTAACCTGCCCTGATGATTTTTTGAGCTAGGGTTTTACCTCCGATGTGGTGGCCGCAACAACCTTCGTGGATTTCGCGAAGTATGCACTCCGTGTCCATGGGTTCGACGCATTTGAGCAGGGGTTGTGACAATCCGCGTTTGTATAGGCGTCCTGCGACGACTGTGTAGTTGGCGGCTTCCCTTTTTATCCGTTTTTCCTCTTTGGGGTCTTCTGGTAGTGTTCCGTCGAGGAAGTACTGCAGGATAGGGTAGGTCCATGATCCTTGGCTGGAGAGTGTCAGGTAAGCATTAGTCGTTGTTGATATGGACGGCGACTTGACGACTTCTTGAATTAGTGATTTGTTGCCGTGTCCTGGTTTGGTGCTGGCTAGTTTGGAAAGTAGGTCCGCCCTGGTGTTTCGTTCCCTAGGGACGTGTTGTATAGTAATGTGTTCGAACCCTTCTTTCAGTTCATTTACCTTGGCGAGGTATTGTTGGAGTAGGGGATCTCGCGTCTGGTAATCTCCATTGATTTGGGAACTGACTACCTGTGAATCGGTACTTACTTCTAGAACCTTTACTCCGACTTCCTTGGCTAAGGCTAGGCCTGCCAGGAGGGCTTCATATTCTGCCTGGTTGTTTGAAACTGGGAACTCGTATCGTACTGATTGTTCGATCGTGATCCCGTTTTGACTTTCGAGTATGACTCCGGCGCCTCCATAGGTGACGTTTGATGAGCCGTCGACGTGTAGTTTCCATGATTCGGGGGTGGAATTTCCCGGGGTCATTTCGGCGATGAAATCTGCCATGGCTTGTGCTTTGATTGCATTTTGAGGTTCGAACTAGATCTGGAATTGGGACAGTCCGATGGACCATGCTAGCATCCTTCCCGCTAGGTCGGGTTTTTGTAGTACCTGTTTGACTGCTTGGTCAGTTCGGACCGTCACTGGGTGGGCTTGGAAGTATTGTCGCAGTCGTCGGGAGGCCGTGAGGAGTGCGAAAGCTAATTTTTCTAGGCGCGAGTAGCGAGTTTCCGCATCTTGCAAGACTTTACTTATAATGTATATGGGTTTTTGTTCTTTCTTCTTATCTTCGCGGACGAGTGCCGCTGCGAGTGCTTCTTCTGATATGGAAAGGTATAAGTAGAGGATCTCCCCTGTTTGGGGCTTGGTGAGAACTGGTGGTTCCGCTAAGACTTTTTTGAAATGTTGGAATGCTTCTTCGCATTCCGTTTCCCATTTGAAGGGGGCTCCTTTTTTCATTAGTTTGAAGAAAGGGATTGCCTTTTGAGCCGACGCTCTGAGGAAGCGGGATAGCACCGTCAGTCGGCCGGTGAGCTTTTGGATGTCGTTAAGGTTTTTTGGGCTCGTCATCTCAAGGACAGCGCGACACTTCTCCGGGTTTGCTTCGACTCCGCGTTGTGTGGTCATAAAACCGAGGAACTTCCCTGCCTCCATCCCGAAGGCACATTTTGCCGGGTTAAGTCGCATTTGGTGCTTTCGTAGGGTGTTCATTATGACCTTGAGGTCGCTGATGAGTAGTTCACTGGATTCGGTCTTGGCGAACATGTTGTCTATGTAAACTTCTAGTTTGCTTCCGGATAGGCTTTGGAATATCTTGTTGACAAGTCTTTGGTAGGTGGCTCCGGCGTTTTTCAGGCCAATGGGCATCACTGTGTAGCAGTATGTCCCGTCTGGGGTGATGAACGTTGTTTTTTCTTCGTCAGGTCGGTGCATCGAAATCTGATTGTAGCCAGAGTATGCGTCCATGAAGCTGAGGTATCGATGGCCGGACGCGGCATCTACCAACCCGTCGATGTTTGGTAGGGGGAAGGCGTCTTTTGGGCAGGCTTTGTGTGTAGGGGAGTTCCCTGATGAAGTTGGCTTCGAGTAGGGCTTTAACTTGTCTTTTGATCTCAGTGGCTCGGTCTGGTGACATTTTTCGTCTTCTTTGTGCTACTGGTTTGGCTTTGGGATCCACGGCTAGCTGATGGGACATTAGATCGGGGTCTATTCCCGGCATGTCGGCTGGTGTAAATGCGAACAAGTCTCTATTTTGTTTCAAGAGTTGGGAAATATCCTCTTTAAGATCATATGGGAGGTTCCTGTTAATGAATGTGTATTCCTCTTTGGTTGGCCCTATTTGTAGTTTTTCCATGTCGCCTTCTGGCTCTGGCCTGAGTTGGCCGTTTTGTCGAGCGTCCAGGTCGGCTAGGAATACTCCGGCCGCATCTCGGGATTTCTTTCGTAGAGCTAAGCTGGTGTTGTCGCATTCTGCTGCGACCTCCCAGTCTCCATGGATAGTTCCGATGGAGCCGTCTTCGGTTCTGAACTTCATGAGGAGGTATTTGGTAAAAATGACGGCGGAGAAGTCATTGATTGTTTTTCTTCTGAGAATTACGTTGTAGGCGGTGGAGTCTTTTAGGACTACGAACTCGGATAGGATTGTCTTCTTCTGGTTACCTGTTTCTATGGTGATTGGGAGGGTGATTGAGCCGTCCGGTTTAAGAAAGTTGTCTCCGAGTCCCGTGACGCCGTTGTGGTGTGTTTGGAGGTTGTCGTTGTGGAGCCCGAGTTTGTCGAAGGCTCCTCGGAAAAGGATGTTTGAGTCTGCACCGGTGTCCACTAGTATCCTTCGTACTAGTCCTATCCCGATCCTTGCCGAGATGACGAAGGGGGCGTCTTCCGTCGAGGTGCCGTGCTGGCAGTCCTCAGGTAAGAAGGTTATTGTATTGTCGGCCATGGTGGTTGGAGTTTAGTTTCTGACGGCCATCACTTTGAGATCTTTTTTCAGTGTTGATTTTGACTTGCCCGATACGTCTTTGCCTGTGATGACGTTTACTATGATGGTTGGGTCTTCCTGTGGGCTTTCCCTAGGGGGTTGTTTTTGTGTCCTTGGGTTACGCCCTTCTCTTTCTGGCAACCTGTCTCTCTCCGCACATTTTGGTGCTTTGATGATTTTGGCGAACTCTGGGAGTTTGCCGTCTCGTATGGCTTGTTCGAGGGCGTCTTTAAGGTCGAAACAGTCTTGTGTCCTGTGCCCGTAACCTCCGTGGTAGTAGCAGTAAAGGGTTTTGTTGCCTCCCGTCCTTTCTTTGAGCTGTCGGGCTTTCGGTATGATGCCTCGATCTGCTATTTGGTGGTATATCTCGGTAATTGGTGCTGTCAGGGGTGTGTAATTAGAGAATTTGCCGATTCTTGGCGGTCGGCTCATGTTTGTGAGTTTGGGGTGGTCCCTTTGATTTTCTCTGGGTGGTGGGTTATGTCGTGGTGTCGGGTTGCCGTGTTAGTTGTGTTGCCGCTTGTTGGCAGCGACGACCTGGCTGACCTCTTCGTCATTTATGTAGTCTTTGGCGACGTTTTGGATCTCATGCATGGTCCACACGGGTTTGGTGGTGAGGTGTTTGCGGAAGTCTTCGTTCATGAGCCTGTTGGTTAAACAGAGGCTTGCGACTGAATCCATGAGCCCGTCGACCGTTAGGCATTCGTCGTTGAAGCGGTCAAGGTATTTCCTTGTGGATTCGTCCTGTTTTTGTGTGACCCCTAGCAAGCTGATGGGGTGTTTAGTTTTAGTGATCCTGGTCGTGAACTGGGCCATGAACTTTCGTGAGATGTCGTGGAAACCGGCTATGGATCCGTTTGGGAGGGCGTTGAACCATTTGATTGCTGGTCCGGCTAGGGTTACCGGGAAGGCCCTGCATCAGACCGCGTCGGCCGCTCCTTCTAGGTTCATCCTGGCCTCGAAGGCCGTTATATGTTCTTGGGGATCTTTGGTTCCGTCGTACTTCATGTCAGTGGGTTTATCGAAACCTTTGGGGAGTTTTGCTTTCAAGATCCTTTCCGTGAAAGGTGTGGCTCCCATTATCGTGTGGTCGTTTCTTGTGCGCATGGTTTCTCTGTGTCGCCGATCTTCGTCCGAGTCGTGCTGTCGACTTAGATCTCGGGAGGCGCTGCAGTTGTGCCTTTTGCTGTATCGCCGTTCCGGCGATTTTTCTCGCCTGTGGTCGCGCGAAATGTTGCGACCGTCTCTCCTCTCGTGTCGCCGAGTTGGCGATCTGTCATGGCGAGATTTTGACCTGGAGGTTGCATGGCTTCCATATTCGTTATGGTATCTTTCCTTGGCGGCCAATCTGCCCTCGAGTTCCTGGACCCGGAGGCAGAGATCTTGGATAATTTGTGCCGCTTTGTCCCCCGTTTTCTCAGGGTGTCGCTGCACCGTGACGATGTGATCGTTTTCTTTGTTCTGCGCATGGTGGATGGTACTCGCTATCCTTCCTTGGTTTGTGACCTCCTGGTGATCTGGGGTCGGATTCTTTGTCCGAGAGTCATTCCGGCTTAGTCGGCGCAAGTCCCCACAGACGGCGCCAATATACAAGATGTCTCTGGTACGGGTTGAAAGATGGATCGGGAACCTGCGGGTCGAGGCGGATGCCGGATCGCTTGACTGGAGCAATGAGGGAGAGGTACCTGCAAAGACACTCCGACGCTCAAGTCAGAATGGATCTGAGAGGTATAAGGTGTGCGGAATGAATGAATACCTGGAGGGACCTGGGTCCTCTATTTATAGGTGATAGTGAATATCTTATCTTATCTTATTTGGTTAAGATAAGGGAGACGTTTGAATTCGAAAGTTTGTTAGGAGCTCCAGTGAGCCAGTTTCGGGCCTTCTAGAGGGGTGAATTGGATCGAACCCGAGTAACCGAATTTGGGGTTATTGGTCGGATCCGTAACAAAACCCATTCCACATTCCACAATCACTAATAGTGCGGTCTTTGCGTGTGGATAAAGCATAAAACCTCGAAAACATATCCTTTAATTTACCTTCTTTAACCCGTGTGCTATGCCAAAATTGTGTTCTCGTTCTACTATCTACTATGATTTTCTTCCCTTGCTGAAATTGAATGGATTGCCTCCTGGTCTCTATATATCAATGTTAGCAATAAGTGATCAAACATCTCTGTTGAAAACTCAATTTTGATCCATTAGTGGCTGCTCCCCTGAAATATTATTACATGAGCAAGTGATTCTTTTACGCAGGACACAATACTATTTATCGAAATGCCACCAGTATTTGAACAGCAATGCGGCATTCTCTAAAATTATATCACCGACGCCTACCAAAGATACTGTATATTGAGTAATTATAAATTTAAAATCACCGATAGATGGAAATCATATTGTGTGATTTTAGTGTGGCTTGTACCATGGCCATGCTTGATCACAATCGACAATGTTGTTTTCATGGTTTATGGAAGAGATAATAAAGCAAAAGGTATAGAGTAGACTCACACACTGAATTTTAAAACAACTAACCAAATCTATGATGGGGACACTTCATCAAAAATGGATAGCCATCTGCATCTTACCCCTTAATTTTTCCTAACTATCCAGTTTCTTAATCTCTATAATTAATTTGGATAATTATACATGCATTGTTGTTGATGACTTTCTTTGTGAGGCTAACGCCAACGTTGGAAAAATTTGTTATTTCTTGCCAATTAGAGGCAGTAAAGTTGATGATGACTTGTTCCATAATGGATCTTCACAAAATTCCATCAGCATTCAACTGCTACTAAATTCCAATTTCTTTGGTTTCATTTTCTACTTGGCTCTTGACGATGATGACCGGAATTCAAATTTGGAAGTTAAGTTCTTTGCTCGGCTACCAAATAAGGAGGAAGTGGTGATAAAAGAGTGTGGCATCCGTTGGATATACACAAACATGGAGAAGGATTCAAGAGGGTGCAGCTTCAAGAGAAACAGGGGTGTTTTTGAGTTAGAAGCCATTGCATCTCCAAATGAACAAAAAGGGTTTGAATCTGATGATGAAGGGGAAGAACTAGTTCCTCCAACAAAGAAATTTAAGCATAGCTTAATGGAAGTTGAATCAGTAGAAAACTGGAGGTAATCTTTTCTTTAATTAATTAATTGGTTACTATAACTGAGTGTTAAACAAATAAGTTTAATTTAATTTATGCATGCTTTAGCCAAGATATGCTAATAATATTTTCCTCTTTAAACAAAAAAATGATTTGAAGAAAAAAGCTTGAACAACTTTTGCACATTCAATTTGATGGAGGCTCTCATATTAGGGCAGAGATCAAATTGGGGTACAATGTGTAGTCCATTTACAATTAGTTCTTATGAGCAATTTCAGTTTGAAGCTACATATTGTGATTATATTCTCTTTATATAATAACCTAAAACTGGATATTTTAGCTAAGACCGTATCATGTTAGTATTTTCTTTTATTTTTATAAGATAAAGTATGTTTTTTATTTTTGAAGTTTCGTAAAAATTTAAAAATATTTATAAATTTTATTTTATTTTAATTTTGTTTCAAAAAATTTCGATTTACATTAAATATACTCTTTACAACTAATTTTTTAAAAAATTTAATGTTCAGGCTAATACTATTAGTCCATTTCAATTTGATAGTGTGCTCTTCGATTCCATTTTGTTGAGCAGCTTGATTTTATTAGTCTTAGAAGAGAGTAGATCTAACTCAAATCCATACCCTTAAATAATATGGCAAATCTATTCTCTCTCATAGCAAAAATGTACCTGTAATTTGTGTCCTATAATCAACTTTTTACCGATATAAAAATAGCTTAAATAAAAAACTAAATAATGTATAATTGACCTTAATACCGTTAATTACAAGAATATCATATAGAATTTTAAAGATTCATGATCTACTTATGTGCAATTACTTATGTGCAATTAAATTGTGAGAATGTCCGAGGCTAAGATATGTTATGTAGTGGTAAACATATTTCCTTTAAATTAAGTCACACCAGGCTCATGTCTTAGTAGTGGCTAGTTAGGTTAGTGTGTATGAATGTGTTTGTATGAACAAAGAAAAAATGTAATTATTTAAATAAAAATAATAAAAATATTTTTTTATAAAGATATTTTTTATGAAAATATTTTATTTAAAAATATAATTTATTTATTTAATTACACACTTTTAAAACATATTAAAATTTAACTATACAATTTATTATTTAAAAGTTAAAAAAATATTTTTATAAAAAGATAACTATAAAATCTTCGATGTAATACAACAACAATAACAACAACAACAAAGCCTTGTCCCACTAAGTGGGGTCGGCTACATGAATCAAACGACGTCATTGTGCTCTGTCATGTATCATGTCTATAGAGAGACCGTTTACATGTAGATCTCGTTTGACCACCTCATGGATGGTCTTCTTAGGTCTTTCTCTGCCTTTCGCCCTTTGTCCATCTTCCATCTCATCCACCCTCCTGACTGGATGTTCTATCGGTCTTCTTCTCACATGTCCAAACCACCTGAGACGCGATTCAACCATCTTTTCCACAATGGGAGTTACTCCAACTCTCTCTCTTATATCTTCATTCCTTATTTTATCCAATCGCGTATAACCACTCATCCATCTCAACATCTTCATCTCTGCCACACTCAACTTATGTTCGTGCTCCCCTTTAGCCGCCCAACACTCCGTACCATAAAGCATAGCCGGTCTTATAGCG
>NC_029780.3:5840207-5843521 GCF_000817695.3 Arachis duranensis | reverse complement strand
TGTATGATGCACCCAAGATACTTAAAACTTTTAACTTTTCGTAGGATGTTCTCTCCAATTTTCACCTCTATATTGGAGTTTCCCCTTCTCAGACTGAACTTACATTCCATATATTCCGTCTTGCTACGGCTTATGCGCAGACCATACACTTCTAGAACTTCTCTCCATAACTCCAACTTCTTATTTAGGTCTTCCCTTGACTCTCCCATAAGGACGATATCATCGGCAAAAAGCATGCACCATGGCACAGACTCTTGGATGTGCTCTGTGAGTACTTCCAAGACTAATGTGAAAAGGTATGGACGTAAGGATGATCCCTGGTGTAATCCTATACCAATAGGGAATTCCTCTGTCACACCACCTTGAGTCTTCACACTAGTTGTGGCCCCATCATACATGTCTTTAATTGCCCGAATATATGCGATCCATCATACATGTCTTTAATTGCCTGAATATATGCGATCCTTACTCTCCTCTTTTAGAAAACCTTCCATAAGACCTCCCTTGGCACCCTATCGTACACTTTTTCCAAATTAAACACCATATGTAGATCTCTTTTATTACTGCGATACCTCTCCATCATCCTTCTTAACAGGTATATCGCTTCGGTAGTGGATCTGCCTAGCATAAATCCAAATTGATTCTCTGTTACTTGTGTCTCTTTTCTCAACCTCCGTTCTATCACCCTTTTCCATAACTTCATGGTATGGCTTTTGAGCTTAATCCCTCTATAGTTTCCGCAACTTTGTATATCCCCCTTATTCTTGTAGATAGGTACCAAGGTGCTCTTTCTCCACTTATCAGGCATCTTCTTTGACCTTAAAATCTCATTAAAAAGCTTGATTAACCAGTTGATGCCTTTTCCTCCAAGACCCTTCCAAACCTCAATCGGGATATTATCAGCGTGAATAACAAGGCAAAATAATAGTTTTATTAATATCTTGGCGTATAATCCCATCAATTATAAAAAGGTTTGTCTGGTTGAAATGTTCCTTTGTACCCCATATTTGAATAATTACAATTTCACCTTTAGCTTTGTAGTGGGAAAATCCAGTTATCTGCATTGCGGCATAAAGACCACTCTTTAAAGCATTCTCTTTTTATCTTTATCTTTTCTTGTATACTCGCATTCCACCACCAGGACTCCTTGTCTCTTGGTCCTATTCCTTTAGATTCACCAAAACTTTCTTTTGCTGTTCTTCTAATAACTTCTGCCATCTCCCTCCACATCTCTTCCGCACTTCCATTTCCATCCCACTTTGTCTCTTCTCCTACCCGTCTTAGGAAGCTTCTTTGTTCCTCACCTTTCATCCACCACCACCTCGTCCTTGGATTCTTCGTATGATGTCTTTTCCTCAACTTTTGCTCGACGCGAAAATCCATGACGAGCACCCTATGTTGTGTTGTCAAACTCTCTCCCGGGATAATTTTACAGTTAATGCAAAATTTTCGGTCGACTCTCGTCAACAAGAAAATGCAAAATTTCCGGTCGACTCTCCTCAACAAGAAGAAGTCGATTTGAGAGCTTGTCATGCCACTCTTATAGGTTATAAGATGTTCGTCTCTCTTTTTAAAACATGTATTTGCGATGAGAAGATCAAAAGTTGAGGAAAAGTCCAAAATAGTTTTACCCTCGGCATTGATCACCCCGAAACCATGGCTTCCGTGAATACTCCCATATCCAGTCACTTCTCTCCCAACATGGCCATTTAAATCTCCTCCTAAGAAAATCTTATCTCCTAAAGGTATGCCTTGAACCAAACTCTCTAGATCCTCCCAAAACCTTATCTTGTGTTGTTCGTCCGAACCCACTTGCGGTGCATAGGCACTAATCACATGGAAAGCACCTCCCTCCACCACAAATTTGATAGAGATGATCCGATCTCCCACCCTCTTGACATCCACTACGTCCTTCTTCCACTGCTTATCCACAATTATTCCAACTCCATTCCTATTCTTCACCTTTCTTGTATACCAAAGTTTGAAACCAGAAGAATCCAACTCCCTAGCCTTTGCACCAACCCATTTCGTTTCTTGTAGGCACATAATGTTAATCTTCCTCCTTGTCATGATGTCCACCACCTCCATGGACTTTCCTGTTAGAGTGCCTATGTTCCATGTCCCAAATCTCAACCTTCTATCGCTTTGATGTAATATCCAACTAAAAAAAGGTGAGAATGTCCTTAGTTTTTCGATAACCTACCGAGCTCATTGAAAGAGAGATACTACTATATACACTGTAGTGAGGCTCCCGTATATTTTCATCATTTTGGACCCACACGGAAAAGAAAGGAGAAGCACAATACCAGATGCACCGAAAGTAAGAGCGATGTTTTTTTCTCAACTGTGTCTGCGAAGTTGCAAGGAAAGCCTCTTGTTTACTTAGTTGACTTGAGTCAAAGAAAGTAGAAACGCGGATCCACCAAAGTAAGATCTGTTAACACTTTCCTTTTGTTTTTCCCTTCATTCCGTTCACTTCAAATAATGAGATCACAACTCATCATGGCCATATAGAGATAACTGATTTACCGTACTTTACATACACATCATGCCACTTTCCGGTGCTTCTTCTTGTTATTCTCAAGCATCTGTCACTCGTTGATACGATGTCTTTATCAGCTTCAGAGGTGAGGACACGCGTAACGGCTTCACCAGCCATCTTCATTCTGCTCTCCGCAGAAATCAGATCGAGACGTTCATAGATTACAGAATCCAGAAAGGAGGAGGCATCTGGAACGAACTTGTTGAGGCCATCAGAGACTCAAACTTGTTTCTTGTTATCTTCTCTGAGAATTATGCTTCCTCAAAGTGGTGCTTGAGAGAGCTGGTGGAGATCATGGAATGCAAGAAGAAGAATGAAAATGTGATTGTGATTCCAGTGTTCTACAGAATAGAACCCACACATGTTCGCAAGCAGACCGGAACTTACCACACAGCATTCGCTGAGCACCAGAGATCTTTGGAGGGTAGCGTTGTGCAGCAATGGAGGACTGCACTCTTTGAAGCTTCCAATCTTTCTGGCTTCCATTGCGATCATCACAGGTAAAGGGCCCCAACCTTCTTAAGTTTTAACAACAACATATTCTGAGTTTAACAGAATTGCATAGTCAAATGCTTGGGTAAGATTGTCATAATTCATAAGCCGATAGGGGCAGCAGTGTTATTTTATTTAACTTCAATTTTGAATCAGCAAGTGTTAGCTGATGTATATAACAAATACTTGTCTCTGATTACTTTTTTTAACTTAGTATTTATAATTTTAGTATATAATATTTATAATTATATATTTATGATATTTAATATTATTAAATTCT
>NC_029780.3:5814563-5840067 GCF_000817695.3 Arachis duranensis | reverse complement strand
AGACCCGTCCCAGTCAGAAACAGATTTAGGAGGGGAATCTTGTAACAGTGGATGTGATGCATAAAGTGAAGCTCATCGTGTAATGGTATTAAAGCGATTTAGAGTGTGTTTGGAATTTACCTTGGAGAAGAGAAAAGTCTGTTCGAGTGTTTTGAACATTTTATTTTTTTGTTTGATAACTTTATGAAATTCTGAATCCAGAATTGCTTTCACCTTTGAACGGACGTTTATGTGAAGTAAAAAATTCTAATTTTTGCGTTTATGTTGGAGAAGGTTAATTACAATTGAAAAATTAAATGAGAAATTTATTCCTTTTCTATCAATTCTACTCTTCATTTTCTTTTATAAAAATGATGCAAGTAACCATATAACTTTTATAATAATTCTCTGTATATGTTTTTAGTTCCAATTTTTTTTTATCAAAATCTTTTAGATTTGTTTCAATCACGCTAAGGTAAATATTTTAATTTTTTTTATTATTTTTAGTATACTCTTTCATATTTTGATTTTTATGTTTTTTATTGTATTTTTTATTTATATGATAAATATTTTAATATTATTTTTTTAGTGTTCTAATGTTATATTTTTATTATATTTTTTTTATTCATATGACAACTATTGTTAATATAAATTCTTATTTTTATTAATTTTTATAATATTTTTATTATTTTTTGTTTATATAATTTTTTTATCTTTTATTATACTATATTTATGTTGTGTATAAATTTTTTATTTTTTTATTTGATTTTATTCATATAAATTTTATTTACTTATTATAATTTTTTTATTCATATGATATATGTTGTTGATTGTAATTATTATATACTATGTTTGTATGAAATTTTTTTCGTTTTTTTGTTGTTTTTATTGTACTTTTCACTGTACTTTATTTTCGTTTTTATTATATACTAATTATAAATAACAAAAGAGTCATAAATAATAAAAATTTATAGTTCAAAATGATACTAAATTAAAGAATACTAACGATACTAAAAAAATTATAGAACATTTTTTTTGTTTGATATTATAAAATATATAGTACTCTTTTTTATATTTTATTTTTTATTGTATTTATTTTATTTTATGACAAATATTTTTTATATTTTTTTAGTATTTTGCTTTTTCATGTATATTATTATTTCTTATTGTTTTTTAGTTATCTAAATTTTTTTATTATATGAAATTTTTTATGATATTTTTTATGTATTTTATTAGTGTTTTATCTTTTAATTTTATATTTATTAGTATTTTTATGTATTAAAATATATTTTATTAATTTTTATATGTTATTTTAATTTAATAAATAAATATTAATTTTATTAATTTTCATCAAAATAAAATTTACAAAATTAATTTTATGCAAATTTTCATTTACAAACTGAAATTCAAATACACACTTAATGAATTAATATAACACGGTTCATACTATACTCATGCATTAGCATTATTTATTTATTTTTTATTTAGTTTAGAGTTTTTTTATAATTAATTTTTACACCTATTATCATATTGTTTTAAAATTTATTTATTTTTGTCATGATATTAAAATAATAAAATATTAAATAAATCTGTTAAAATAAATATATTTTACATATTTATTCCCCAATATATTTAAAATTCATATAACAAAATTATTAGAAAAATTGATCATATTATTTATCTCATATTTTTTACGATATAAAACATAATAAAATACAACTTACGATCGCTTTAATATTTAATAAAATAAATCAATTAATAAAATATTTCAAAAATAGATAATTTTCATATTTTATTGAATATAAAATAAAAAAATTATAAAAACAAAAAATGAGATAACTTTTTTATTTAACAAACATTTATTAATATTTTTTAAATAATAATTATAATTATATATATTACCAAATATATGATATTATATTTAATTATATAAGATTTTAATTTTTGAATCCTCCTTTATTAAATTTTTGGAGCTGTTCTTAGTTCTGGTCTTTGTTCATGTCCTCTGCGAGACATAGCAGCCCTTCTGTTATCTTTTCTCATCAAACTTAACTGAAGAGGCCTATATAGCATTTAACATTGCTGATGTGGACGCTGGATTTTCGTTAAGTGTCATGCTAGCGAATAGATAATGGTCAATGATTGATTTGTCTCCTTATAAGAAATAGTCAGGGTTGATTTGTTCCTCTATGATAATGGCCAGAAGTCGATTTATTCCTCTTTATTCACGAAAAACGACGTCATTTCAAGTACTGCATTAAACCAAAACCTATGCTATTTGGAATGATTATTCATCTCAGCAAAAACCTCTCATTCCTCTTTCAAATCAAATACGAATAGTAAGACACTACAAGAAATTTGCCAAAAGTTGTTGGATTTAGTGGCGGACAAATTTAAATGGTAAAATCTTCACCTAATTACAGGCAGACTTATAATTAGCAAATTTTTTGAAGTCATCGCCGTCTTTTCGATGGTAATTTTGGCCTCATAAATTTGTATTTTTGCGCGTTCCTCACCGTTAGATTTATCTCCTGCTAAATCCAACAGAAATATATTATTCATCAATAATTATATTAGTTAATACTGGCCCGACGGTAAATTTTGAAGGTTATGGTCATGTGATGGATAATAAAGTGAAAGAGTTAGAGAAAAGGTTAATTGGATTAGAGAATAAGTTAAAGAAATGTAGAATGAAAATCAGTGAAAGCGAATGTGCTTTAATTTTGATGTAGTAGTTTTGCATTTTTTTGTGGGATTGTGACTTCAACATGCATTTTCCAACTTTAAAAAAAGTATAGATGGATAATAAAAAAACAATTTATCTTTGACAAGTTAACACCTAATGATAGCATAATATGGACAGCAACGTCATTCTAAAACAAAAAAAAAAAATTAGAACATTTGTCCCAAAATCAAAAGTATTATATGACCGAGAGGTTTTAAATAAGTAAAGTAAATAGCTGAAAAACAAAATATATGTCCTTAAGACCTATAGCTAATATCCACACTAGCAACGTCTTAGTTATCCAATATCAGTTCTTTTTATAGATTTTGGTTTAGTAGAACATGTGAAACAGCATCGTTTTAATGAATAAAGGAGGACAAATTGACTTTTGATTATTCTCTATATATAAAGAGACAAATTAATCTCTAACCATTGTTCATAGGGAGTCAAATTGACCCATAACCATTACTCATTAGCCAATATGACATTTAAAAGAGACTCGGCATCTACATCAGTAACGTTAAGTATCATATAGATCTTTTTATTAAATTTGGTGAGAGAAAATGACGAAAGGACCGTCATGTCTCACGATAGATAGAGACAAGATCAAAACAAATTTATTTTTTGACAGAAATCGTCTTGTTTTATTTTGGAATAAACAAAAATGGAATTGGATATTTAGTCTAAAATTCAGTTAAATACAACAATATAAGTTTTAAAAAAAATAACTATTTTATAGTTGCAAACTACACTCTGCTTTTTTTTTAGGGTAGGTTTGATTTTAAATTTTTTTATTGAAAGAGCCATAAATGTATTTTTTTATTTTTCACTTTATTGATTTACATGCATTACCCTTTTGGCCCAACTTCAATATAATAAAAAATGAAAATGCTAAACCCAAAAAAAAAATCTAATAAGATCTTTGGTTGTCTAAAATTCGATCTAACTAAACAATTCTTTTCAGGGAGTTACTCAGATAAAGATGCTTAAACCGTCTTTTTTTAAAGATGTTTTTCAATAATTAAAATTTAACACATATAATCGATTAAATCGTATTATTTTTGTCAAAGTTAGGCTAGACATATATATTAATTTTGAGAATCCTAAATTTTAGTCTTTTATTTTTCTATTGTAAGATTAAGATTTAGAATTTTTAAAATTAATATATATATAATAAGTATATTTTAATCATTTTCTATAATAGGGTATTATAGTTATTTTTTATAAAAAATAATATTAATTTAGACCAGTTCAAGATTTGATTCACTATTTTTTCGGCTAAATCAATTTGTCTAGTCTAATTTTGACAAAAATAACACAATTTAATCGATTATATGTGTTAAATTTTAATTATTGAAAAACATATTTAAAAAAAGATGTTTTAAGCGTCTTTATCTGAGCGACTCCCTTTCAATACAGGCTTGATCTTGATCTTGTGACGTGCTGTGAATATAACACTAAATAATAAGTGTACTAACCGTTTCAAATAATAAAAATGAGTAAAGTATATCATTTTTATAAAGAATTGTCAAATGTTAAATTTGTTTTTCAACTATTATTTAAATTGAAAAATTTAATTGTATTGCTAAATTGATTCTATGCCATAAAATGGAATAAAAATATAAATAGTAAAAGAGCAATTAACTGAAAACTTTTTTGTATGCAATAAATAAAATTAGAATTATTAGGAAATTTGGTTTCATCATATTATGAAATTGACTATGTCATATTTAGTATTATTCAATGTATCTGTTGCGAATTCAAATTGGTTAAGTTTTTTTAATGTAGTTTCTAGTTTTTCTTATGATCACAAAACTTTCTTAAACTCATATAAATACACTAATCTCTTAGTTACAATTTACGTGAATAAAGGATTATGTATTTTTGTGAATAAAGGATTATGCACATAAATTGCATTTGTCTATTTCTAGTGTTTGCTCAATTTATGGTATTTATAATTAGTAGCTTCATTTATAACTTCATTCTCAAGTGCATTGTAAATTAACATATCATTTAAATAGTGATTAAGTATCTAATAAAAGCATTAAAATTGATTATAAACATATATGACTCATAACACCATTCATTGAATAACATTAATTCATAACATATCAATTCACATAATGGGCTTATCAATGTTCTAGCCAATAAATTTAGATCATAATGAAATAAAATGAAATAGAGATTATAATTAAAATGGAGAGAAAGTACATGATTGTAGTTGACAAGAGTTTGGCTCTAAGTTGCTAACTTGCTATATTGATTCTTCCATTGCTTTCAGTCAGAAACTCTAAATCAACCATCAAATATGTTTGTGTATTTTTTTGGTTCCTTCCTTCTCTTTTTTCCCACTTGCTTTCTTTTGTGCGACTCCTTTATACTCAAATGATCAGCACATTGGTTATAAAGCTCTATTTTTTATTTGGTTGTCATTCTTTCCATTTTTAACAAAAAAATATTTTAAAGATAGGTTGATTGAAAGAATGATGAGATTTTTCATGAAGGATAAACAACCATGATAAAATAAGTTGGTAAAAAATAGCATGGAGAGAGTATATTTTCAGTTTTCTTTTTTGGCTTTCTTATAATAACACTGAATTCTTTTGTATTTTCACTGTTGCTGTCAACAAAAACAGAACGAGTTTTTCTCCTACATTTATACTATCACTACCAGCAATTTTGTCAATCACTCTCACGTTTTTTTCTTTCCTGGTAGTAACAAGCATAAACGTGGGAATTTTTGTTTTTGTTGTTTTTGTCTGCGAAAACACAACTAAATATAAAAATTGATAAATTTCTATATTCCAATTTAAATTGATAAATAAAGAATTTATTTTATTTAAATAAAAAAAGCTCTTTTATATGGTTATGTATTTATTGTTTTATTTCTAATGTAATCTTTACTTGCCATGCTAGGCAAGAAGCTGAGTTGATCGATGAGATTGTGAAAGCAATTTTTTCAAATTTGAATAACAATTGCTATAGAGATGAACTCAAAAGTCCCTTTATTTGTAACAGAAATTATACTTCTGTTAAATCTTTATTGAAATTCAAGTCGGAGAAAGTTCTTGTGATTGGAATTTGGGGTATGCCTGGAATTGGCAAGACAACAATTGCTACTACTCTTTTTCATGAGTGCTCCTCAGAATACGAAGGTCATTGCTTCTTAGCCTTTTCAAAAAATTTAGAAGGAAAAGGTCTTAATCACATATGCGCTAAACTTCTTTCTCAATTGTTAAATCAAGATCTTCGTATTGATAATATTCGAGTAATACAATCTAGTATTATCCGTAAAATCAAGCATAGAAAGGTCTTTGTTGTACTAGATGATGTGACTAATTCACAAATTGCAGCTGATTTGATTCAACTGTTTTGTAATTGTCTGAGTTCTGGTAGTAAAATCATTTTGACAACAAGAGATAGAAATGTGCTTACAAGCGGAGGAGTTGAAGAAATCCATGAAGTGAAGGAAATGAATTTTGAGGACTCTCTAAAACTTTTTAGCCATAATGCCTTTAGTGATTCTCATCCTAAAGAGGATTATTATGAGCTATCAACAAGAGTCGTAGCAGATTATGCCAAAGGAATACCATTAGCATTAAAAATTTTGGGATCATTTCTTCGGACTAAAGAAAAAAGTGAATGGGATAGTGCATTGAGAAAATTACAAAAGTATCCCAATCCAGATATTCAGCAAGTGTTGAGATTGAGTTATGATGCATTAGATGATGATGAAAAAAACATCCTGTTAGATATTGCATGCTTTTTCCACGATCATGAGATGAAGAAAATAACAAGAATATTAAATTCTTGTGGTTTCTTTGCAGACATAGGGATAAAAAGTCTATTGGATAAGTCTCTTGTAAGTATTTATTCAAATGTTGATTATAAATACATACAAATGCATAGTTTGATACAGGAAATGTGTTGGAAAATCATTCATGAAGAATATAACAAAAATGGTGGTCAACAAACAAGATTATGGAATACGGAAGAAGTCTGCAATATATTCCAACATGAAAGAGTAAGGGAATCATGCTTTAATGGCTTGGTCTTCAAGATGAGTGTATGTATATATCAAAATATTGCTTACAGCAACACAGTACTAACATTGTATTGCAATGCTTATCAATTTTGCAGGATATTCATGGAGTTGAAAGCATGATTATGGATATGAATGAAATTACAATAGATCCACGTATAATCATCATTGCATTAAGGAAGATGCCAAAGTTAAGGTTACTTGCTTTAAGAGGAAATATCAACATGGATCTTGAACGGAACAGAGTGTTTCTAGAGGATTTTCAACTTCCTAATGACTTAAGGTATATTGAGTGGGATAAATGCCCACTTAATTTTGTGCGGCCTATTTGTTGGCCTCAAAAACTTGTTCAGCTTTCTATGCGAGATAACAATGTTGAAAAACTTTGGGATACAGCACAGGTAGGATATGTTTATATTTCTCTTTATGCTTTTTTGATACTTTTGTTAGATACTAAAATAAAGATTGATATATTATAGAAATTAATTAGTATAAAAAGTGAAATTTTAAAAGAATAAAGAATATAGTAGTTTTGATATAAGTAATATTAACTACGGCGCGTTTATTTCAAGATTTATAATTTATAAACTTACTTTATTATGTAAGATTAATTTATTTTTATATATTGTAAAACATTCTTGCATGCTAATTATTTTTTTAAAAGTCATATTTTCATCATTTAATCAAGAGAATTTTTTTTTTCTATATAAACTTTTGTGAGAATAAAATATCCCAGTAAAATATTTCAGAAGATTGAGAATAAATTTTTATTACATAAAAGTAACTATAATATCACAGAATAATTAAATAAGTTTTGATGATAGAACAAAGAATATTTTATAAGAAGAAAATGATAATAAAATATATGTCTTAGATTCAAATGACATATATATAAAAGAGATAAATATTAGACTACTTCCAATAATTATTTATATATAGCCATCATAATTTTTAATTAATTTACTATATGTCATGATGCAATGCTTTCGTCGCAAAAAGAGAGAATAAAAGTAATAATCAACCACATAAAAGGATTTTCACTTTCGAAAAATTTTTGCCCCAATAATATATATACTAAATGGTAAATACTAATCAAATCAAGTTCCATGTTCTAAATTTCGAATAAATTAACTATTATTTTAATATTATAATGGACAACTAAAAAAATTCATATGCACGGTATGCTTTTAAGTAAATTAAATTCAAATGCATTTTATACATATTCTAAAAATATTTAGTTGTATTGATTAGCTGGAAACACTTTTTCTATATAGGTGTAAGAATAAGAGAAGAGAAAAAATTGTTGAAAAATATATTTAATTATTCTGAAAATATGAAAAAGTTATTGTCATTTAATATTTGATATTAGATGTAAAACAATTTATAAAATTAAAATAAGCGAGAATGTAATGCATTAAAGAATAAAACAACACTTTTTTCCTCCACTAGTGATGTACATGTGTTAACATGTTTGTTGGGATTGACAGAATCTACCGAGTTTGGAGTTTATTGACCTTAAGGGCTGCAAACGCTTGACAGAGTGTCCAAATTTAGCAGGTTCCACGAATCTCAAAACAATATCACTCTTTCGCTGTGAAAGCTTACATGATGTTCATCCATCTATTTTCTCTCTCCCCAAGATTGAAAAACTAAATGTGAACTATTGCACATCGCTAAAGAGGCCTTGCAGTGACTATTGTTCTCCCTCTCTCCGTGGCTTGTGGGCCATTGGTTGCTCCAATTTGGAAGAGTTCTCAATCCCTCTCTCCAAACTATTCGGGTTATGTTTACCATCAACGGCTTTGAGTGAAGTGCCGTCCACTATTATGCATCTCAAAAATCTTGAGTTTTTTGGTTCTAACATCAGTTATTCTCTTGAGAAACTTCCTCTAAACTCTGTCCGAAAAATTCTACTCATGGATCCAATAAAATATGAAGACGACACATACATCATATTAAGTAGAATATTGCCCACCCCTGCCTTTCTGTCTCTCAAGGAATTAGCTTTCTTCAAATGTAATAGCTTGTCTAAACTCCCAGAGAACATTGATGTCTTACAATCATTACAAGTATTACAGCTGGTACATTGTCACGTTATTACAAGTTTGCCAAAAAGCATTAAGAATCTTCAACAGCTCATATATCTTAACATCGTTGATTGTAAAATGCTTCAAGATGTACCTCCACTTTCTCCATCTATTATGTTGGTTAATGCAGTAAACTGCAAATCCTTGAAGGAAGTCTCAAGTTTAACCAGTGAACCACCCAGAAAACGCAATGCATCGTTCGTATTCCATAACTGCACAAAGTTGGATGATGATGCATATGAAGCCGTTTTGAAAGATTTGAAATCCAGGATAGAACTTGTGGCAAATAATGATGGATATCTGCATAATGAAGCATACAATGGTAATAGACTCTTCTACTGTTTACCAAGTAAAGAGAGCATAATTAATGAGTGGTTCCCTGACTACTACTCTAGAGAAGCTTCAATCATTGTTGAAGTTGCTCCAGATCACAAGATTTCTTCTTGTCTTGTTGGCTGCATCTTGATTTCTCAATACCAATCTTTCAACCTTGGTAAGAAAAAAGTGATATTTGGATGGGAATGCTACTTGGGAAAGGGTTGCAACGAGTGGGAATGGATCGCATGTTCTGGCAATAGAACACCCTTGAGCAGATATGTTTCCGATGATGTGATTACATTGGAAATGGTGTCAGATCATAAGGTAGTATGGTATGATGGAGAGCCTTCCAAGAAGATAATGGAAGCAATCAAAGAGAGAAGAAAAGGCACCACTTGCAATCCTATCCTTAAATTTGAGTTCTATGCTCATACAGAAGATAATGAGGAAGTAGTGATAAAGGGGTGTGGGATCCGTTGGATGCATGTCCATGTCAGTCATGAAGGAGAGATTAGTCCAGATGCCACTCATGAGGGATATAAATCTCATGACTTGGAGTTGGAGGATGAATCTGATGAGTTGGAGTTGGAAGATGAATCTGATGGCTTGGAGTTGGAGGACATTGAGGTAATGTCAGTTGTTTTCACACATTATTGTTGTATTGTGAATTGTTTAGTCTAGAGATCCACAACAATTGTTTATAATATATCAAAATCTAATTCTACAATTCATCATCTAAAAATCAATTATATAATGACAATTATAAAATCTTTGTTAGAGTAACCACCGATATATAATGGTAGTAAACGAAAACACAGAATTGATGAATTATCTACGTGCTTGAATTTCTTTTTATTTCATCTGCACAACCTAGCTATAATTTTTTATTGTCTCTCTTACACAAAGCTTCTTTGCTTCAATTTTATAGAATATATCTTGCAAAAGTCACTGCAAGAATTACAAAAGTCAAGGTTTACTATGCTCTTTACTAATTATAAATAGACATGTTAACATTTGTTGTTGCACAGCAAGTGTTTCATTTTCTCAATAAATTTAAATCACACAAATGATAATAATGATTTATTACTACATAAAAAAAACTTTAAACCTCGAAAACGTCAAAGCTACCAAACTAATACATCATTTTGCAAAAGTTATACTATTTATGAATAGACAAAAATTTTAAATTTGAAATAAAACATTTTCGCATATTGATGTTTTTGTTCATGATGTGTTGTCAATTTTATACCATAGTATGTTGTTTGATATTGTCCTTGTTTGTGTAGTTAATTATGGTATCGTAGTAATAATGTATCAAATGTGGGGGATCATGAGGAATTATATTCTTGCCAGAGAAAAGAGAACCGGAAAAGGAGTGAATTTACGTCGTGGTTCCAAAGATTATTGCTATCGGTAAGTTGCCCAATTATGTTAGCTAAGCTTTTGATTATACTTTATGAAATTACTATTTCTTGAGCAGCTTACTTCTTATATTATAATTGAGTTTGTTTTAATATATGGTCTCCTATTATAATTGTAATTGTAGTCGCAACAATCCATCAATATTTTTGTTTTTTTTTTTTAATTATACTTTTTATTTCTTTTTTACCTTTTTTTATACTTTATTGATTGATTATTAGTTGGAAGAAAGTTAGTTTTCTAACAAAACCTAATGTTATTGTTAATTTGGTAATTATCATATTGAAACCGTGCTATGTCACTGTATGTAATAGATATATATATCATAACTTCAAACATACTATAATAGAGTGGCAATAGGCTTTAAATATATTCAAATTCAAATTGCGACAAAAAGAAAATTATACGACATAAACCACAATGCGTATTATTGTAAAAGCTACAATATCTGGAATCTCTACAATTAATTTTATGTTATCAATTTTATAACAGTGTTGTAGAGCAAATACCGAAGAAGAGATATAGAGAAACATCACTCTAAAACAGAGTAATATCTTCCTGTTAAATTAAGGTACAGTAACTCTCATTTCTTTTGCAGACTAAGTGTTATGCAATATCTTTCCTTTTTTTGTGTACTTTGTTCCTTTTTTCTCTTCAATTGAGTTGGTTTGTGATTATAAAAAAATAAAGAAGAGAAAAGAAATTAAAGAAAGTATAGCAGTGGATGCAAGGTCACGTGGCTCAACTCATATATATGTGTTACTTTCTTTTAACTTATTTTTTCTGCCTTCTACAGAGAAGAACATATCATATGACAACTCCATCCAATACGAAAGTTTCTGTGGGGAACACCTGTACTTCCTTTAGTTCATTACTGTTGTAATAGCAGTTGTCTATTTAGTCACTTTATAACACACTTTCTCTGATAACACACCATTACTTATTTTTGTTTATTTGATTGTTGTTCAATTTCCCTATTAACTCGGCAGTGCAGTTTGCATATTGTTATTAGAAGACGGGGTTTGATGGTAATTGAGTCATGAAGGGTGACCATATAAATAAATATGGAAAAATGTAGGAACCAGCAATTTTATTGAATTTTGGCTAGCATGTAACCAGCAGAGAAAGGTGAGTCATTAGATGAAATCTCACACCATTAAATCATCATTGATGGCTATTTGATGGCTACCAATCACAAAAGTTGCTGATCCCCTAGCATTGCTCAATAAATATTATATCATTCAGGATGTCATTATTTCGATACAATACTTAGCTTGTTTGCGACGTACGTGTGATCACCATTCAAACTGAACAATAACAGAATTACTCTTCATTCTCTCTTACCCTAATTTTTTAATGGTGAAGAATTCAGATCCCAGAAGGTCCGAGACTCAACTTGTCACTTACCCCACATTATTGTTAAAGGTTCCTAGTGTGTTTTTTTTTTTTTTCTTTGTTTAAGGAGTAAAATGCAATTAAATAAATGAAGATAAATGCTAGAGAACCAAAAGGGTATTAGCCAAAAATCAGCCAAATATCTTTGGGTGAATTCAAAATCTCTACGAGTTAATATATATGGATATTTCTTCTACTAAGTATTAGAATGTTTCTTTTTCATACTAAATGGATGTTCTTTTATATATTTTTCGAATTTTTTTGTATTACAAATGTGAATGTCTCTATTTTTTTAAGAATTTCATATTTTTTTAAATTTTATAGATATTTAATTATTTTTGCTAAAATATAACTGGATATTTCTTTTGTCAAATATTAGGATTTTTTTTTCATATTAAATGAATGTTTTTTTATATTTTTGTAATTGTTCAAGGACTCTTTTGACTAAGATCAAGTGTGTAGTTTGCAGTCTCTTTAATCATCAAAACGGTATCTAATATCCCAAAACAATTGTATACAAGGTAGAATCTCTTCATACAATGTGATGAAGTCCTTGGCAGTGTTTAACTCCAACAACGCAGCAAATAATAAATACCAATTAGTACATGGCAAAAATCAAGTAAAAGGCCACTTGAAAGTTTTTTTCTATTTTTCTGGATTAGAAGGAAAAGATAGAGGAAGCAAAACTCTCTTCTCCCTTCATTTCAAATCTCCAAGGAGATGAATAATTACAGATGTTTTTCTTTTAATAAGAAAAGAGTGTGTCCAAACACAAAAAAGACGCATTCCATGGAAGGGAACTAGATCATAACAGTCAAGAAACTCTCAGGAAAACATAAGAACCAAAAGAAATATGAATATAACCTTGAATCCGATCTGGTTCGCAAAAGGGAAGCGATTTTTGTCGAGGGTGACAAATCCAACGAGCCAGATGTCGGTGATAGAAGAGGAGTGGATCGCGGTGAGGAGGCGGAGAGGGCTGACGGTAAGAAAAAGGTCTGTGTGTGTGATTGTTGAAGGTGAGTAGATTAATGTGAGAGAAAAGAGGAAAGTCTGGTTTTAATTAGTTTACTTAATTAATTTTAAATTTTTTAAATTTTGAATTTTAAAAATTTAAAATTAATGTAGTTTTGTTTAGTTTTTGACTGGTAACTTCTTGGTTCCATATATTTTTCCATAAATGAATTAACTCTTACAAATATAAAGAAAAATGTTTTATTTGATTAAATCCTAAGTTGCAAAACATAAGTCTATATTAGTCTCTAGTAACTTTTTTTTTATATCTTCATACCCTGTTTAGTTTGATAATGACAAAAAAATATCATGTTGACATTGTCTAACAATTATTAAAAACTGTCATGGAGACATCACATAAAATTATGGTTAAATTAATGTGTTGATTAGTAATTTATCATGATATTCTATTCAGTAAAATAGTGTCAAAATATAATAGTATAAGAAGTATTATTAAAAATTGATTTAGAGTATTATTCTTATTAAAATATTACTCTTATTAAAAGAATAACAGTTTAATAATAAGTTTCCAACTTTCCATGAACTTTGTAGTTAGATATTTCTTAGCAAAAAATATTGAGTAATCAAAATCACCGACAGATGGGAATCGTATTGTGTGATTTTAGTGTGGCCAGTACCATGGTCATGCTTGGTCACAATTGACAATGTTGTTTTCATGGTTTATGGGAGAGATAATAAAGCAAAAGGTATAGAGTAGACTCACACACTGATGAATTTTGAAACAACTAATCAAATCTTGTGGTTCCATCTATGATGGGGACACTTCTTCAAAAATGGATAGCAGACTGCAGACCCTTGATTTTTCCTAACTACCCAGTTTCTTATTCTCTTTAATTAATTTGTTTAATTTATTATACGTGGATTAAAAGAAAAGAAATTAAATGGCTCTATGGAGCTATCAAACACTATTGGTTAGTAATTAGTTCTACACAAAGTTCTAGCTAGTTAATAATTAGGGTAAGTTTCCGATAAATATCAATGGATTAATCCAATGAGAAACTAGCTCGTGAAAAAAAAAGGGTAAAAAAAAGAAAATAATTACTAGGCTCACAAAATAATATACCGTTAAAACTTAAAAGCATACCCTACTAATAAAAGCAATTGATGTAGGTGGGAAAAAACGACATAAGCTTCACTAGCTCAGAAAAATATCCAAGAAAAATTCGTAGACGGTCCTACAATAATAAGTGACATGTAAACAAAAGTAAGAAAAAGGGTCACTAATTTTAAAGATGACATTGCTGATCGACCAAAAAAAAAAAGATGACATTGCTGTTGATCGATTTGTTAATCGATATATGTCTACCCTAATGCTTAAGTTTGTCACAATCATTTCAGCAATGTCCTAAAATATGTTGCTGTTTCAAATTAAATTTATTTATTTTAAAATGTGTTAATAATTAGTTGAACTTTTGTGATAATTATATTCATTTAATAAATTTATTTAATTAATAAATTTTTTTCTATATGCATAGACCTACGTAAGAAATTATTGGCTGTGCGTGAATATTTGACTTTTAAATACTAATTTAAAAAATTATAATATTAGAAAAATAAATCTATTGTATTAGTTTTTTTCTTTGGTTTAATTATTACGTAGGTATTATATTATTATAATTTTACTCAATTTTTAATTATATTATTCTTTTTTTATAAGCAAAACCTTCTCAATTTTCAATTAGATTATTATAATTGAAAAAATTTTAATCATCTATATAATTTTTATACGAAGTTTCCAATTTTGTCAATCATGACAAAGCGCCATAATAAAGATGGAATATTTCATAAATATACTGTCCTAGGCAATTATAAGATTTGTTTGGGTAAGTTTTTTTAAAAAAAAAATTTGGAGTTATCTTTTTTTAAAAGATTTTATAGAAAAATAAAAGTAATTTTATATTTGGATATCTTACGTAAAAAGATTTTTTTATCTATCAATTATATTTGGATATAACAATATAAAAGTACTTTTTGTTTATTTATTACATAAAAAATATCTTTTTTAAAGAAAAAAATCTTTTTAAAAAAGATGTAAATTCCAACTTCTCAAAAAAGATATATTTTTTATTTTTTTAATACTTTTACTTTTATTACTAGTAATTTGCTAAACACGCTAAAAAATAAAAATAAAAAAAATTTTTATCAAGATAATGAGCTTGTTTTGGTGAGCTTTTAAGAAAAGATCTTTTTTTCGAGTTATCTTTTTTTAAAAGATTTTGTGAAAAAGTAAAAGTAATTTTATGTTTGGATATCTTATGCAAAAAGATTTTTTTATGTATCAATTATGTTTAAGTATAATAATATAAAAGTACTTTTTTGTTACATTGCTAAAATATTGGTACAGAACTATACATATTTTTTTGCTCTTGCAGAATAAAATATATGTCGTGTATTTACTTTTTAATTTAATTTAAATTTTTTCTTTAACGATGGTAATTGGAATGTTGCAATTGATGTTAGTGTATGAGATATGAAATTTGTTGGATATAAATGGTCATAACAACTTCAATTCTCTAATTTAACTTTTTATTGTGACGGTAGATAAAAATAAGAATTTATTGAAAGAAAAAAAAATTGCACCGTAAAATTTGATTAAAACGTTATAAACTATATAAAATCAATTGAGAATTAAACAGTGAAAGTATAATTGAGAACCTAGAGTATGTAATTAAACCTTTTTCATTTAATCAAAAGATTTATAAATACAAAATTATTTTTTTTGGGACCTACTTATACAATATGTGTTGTGTGTCTAAAATAAAAACATGTCAAATCATGTAGTGTAATTTATTTATTTTTAAGCTTATGATGTCTGTATCTACTTGTGATATATAACTAATCTTCATAGTTAACTACACCATCAAAACGTTCTTAATACATCAAATTTAACATGATGTGTAATTACTAATTATTAACCATTCCTCTTAGATATAAAGCACCACCCATACAAACATTAAAATGTACAATTATTGCTTAAAGAATATAGGGATAAGAGAAAAAAGAAAAAGAGAAGAAAAGAAAAGAACAAAGGTCTATGAAATATTAATTTAATTGAATGCAAAGTTGAAAACTAACTAACTTTCAACTTTTCAAACTAATATTAATGGATTAATTAAGATATCTATTCTAATCCCAATATCCCACCAACAATGCCTTGTGTGTGTGAAATCATTGCCTAGATAAAACTGAAAAGAAAGTCAAGCACTATCAATTTTTTAATTCAATCACTCTCTTACTTTTAGGCCTATGCACTTGCTTCTAACTTGTTTCTCTCTCTTTCTCTCTCTCAATCAAGATGCAAATAAGCACAAACCAACATTCAAGCCACAAGTCCAACCCCACCAACTCTCTTCTTATCAAAGTGTTCACTGTGTTTTTTTCCTGCTTCAACAGTGGAGCATGTGTATTTATGTGCTTTTTGGTTTCATCTCATCTTCGATTTTTGTCTCAGACACAACAATGAAACATCTTGTTTCACAACTCTCATGTCTCCAAGCCTTATTATAGCCTTAGTTTTGAGGAAAAGAAAAGTTAAAAAGGATGAAATAATAAACTCACTTTTTTTTTTTAATTCTCTTATGGCTGTTGTACAATTTTTGCTTCTAGTTCCACCAAATTCTGTTCCAAGTTTTGTTGTTGTTCTTGGATTGGTGGTGAAGGGTAAGAGAATTCATGATTGATCTACAGTTTCACTTGGAAGGAAATGGGGTTGAAGCTGATTCTGCTGCTGATTAAGCTACATTTAGTGCTCAGCACTCAACAGCTTCATGAATATGAAGGTATGAGCAATAATTTGAGGTGTTCTACAATGAAAATGTTATGTTGTTCAGAATTATATTCCTACTTAGGATTTTGCTAATGAAATTTAACAAATGGGAACTTAGTCACAAACTTGTATTTGAGGTTTATACATAAGGTTTACATATTATTAATTGTAGTTACAATAATCATTACAGATGTTATATCTTGCTTTGTTAATTTTGGTGGATCTTTCTAGACATGATCCCCTGTCATATCCACAATTTATTTAATCTCTGCTTTTGCGGGCCAACAGTAGAAATTCAGATGAACATACCTCTTAGAACTATTTATAAATTTAGTATTTTTGGTTAACTTAGTTTATAGTTGATATTTTCCTCCCTAGGAAAGTTCATTCATTCCATAACTATGGTAAATTAAGATTTATGTTTCTGTTTTTAGCCACCAATCCACACCAATCAAGAGCAAGTAATCAGTTTAGTATTGCAATCCCACCATTGAAATCAACTTCTGGAGTTTCCGAAAGCACTGCACATGCTCCTTCAAAATCATCTTCCAGTGTTCCTGTAAGTATTGCAATGCCACCTTCTAAGCCAATTCAAAGAACTCATGCAAGGAAATGGACACATAGTTCTATGGATTCTCCAATATCACATCATAAGCATCATTATTCGAGAAAAAGGTCCGGCAACCCGACCCCTGCGCCGGCCTATCCAATCCATCCTCCTGCTTACAGCTATCAAGGTTTGATTCTCTGGTTGAAAAGCTTTACATAAAAGTACTACTCAATCATTACATATCTGAACATTAAAGTGTAAAATTTAATCTTATTTCTTTTGTGAAATTCTATTAAAAGTATAGGTCCTTCAGTCTCCAAGTTGCAGCCTCCATTCTCTTCACCAAAGAACAAGGATTTTCGCGCACCTGCACCTTCACTGGCACCATCACCAGCGATTATGTCAAGCCACCTTAACGGTATAAAATACTTTTTTCCAAAACATATGTTGTTTTGACCAAATTGGTATGTTGGATACTTAATTATTTAGATTCATTATGGCCAAATCCTTGAATTTTTTCAATTAACAATTTAGTCAAAGAGATATTTATTTTGAAAGCGAGGTAGTAATATATTTCATGTAGATCAAACTCTTCTAAAGTGAGGAAATTGGTAAAGTAACTCGATAGTGGGACTCATAGAAGTTACAAGTAAATCTAAATGTTGGTTATATCCATTGTTCATCAGTGCCCTCTCATTCACCTAGAATTGCACCTCTGAGCTCATCATTGAAGAAGACTAAGGCTCAGCCACCAGCTGCATATTCTTTTGTTCTGCCACCTCCACCTCCTAATAAGGGTAATCTGAACTTAACCCCAAAACTTCATAAGCTTTTTTCTGTTACTTCTTTATTAATCATCTCAAGAAATCTATGTGATGTTGAATATTGATCCTCCTACTTGTAGATTGTTTGTCCATGACTTGCTCTGATCCCTTGACATACACGCCACCAGGTTCGCCTTGTGGTTGTGTATTGCCTCTTCAAGTAAAACTCCAAATTGGCATTGCAATATCCAAGTTTTTTCCTTTGGTTTCAAAGCTTGCTGAGGAAGTTGCAGCCGGTCTTTCGCTGAATCGCAGCCAAGTTCGCATTGTAGGAGCTGATGCTGCTAATCTACAACTAGAGAAAACCAATGTTCTCATAAACTTGGTACCAACAGGAGTAAAATTCAATGACACCACTGCTTTTTCCATATATCAGAAACTCTGGCACAAGAAGGTTCTTAGGCATGCTTCCATGTTTGGAGATTATGAAGTGCTATATGTCCAATACCCAGGTTATACAATGCTTAAAAGTTTCTTAGTATATTATATGTATTATCTTTGCCTTCATTTCCAAAATTTTCTGGTTCTGTCACTGATGCAGGTCTTCCACCATCGCCACCTTCCACATCCAATGGTATAGACAATGGGCCATATATCAGTGGTGATAACAATGGAACAATAATGAAACCTTTAGGAGTAGATGTGTCAAGGAAGACAAAAGGAGAGAGTAATAATGGAAGACTGATTGTTGTAATTGTATTGTCATCGGTTACTGCTTTTGTTATATTCATTGGACTTGCTTGGCTTTGTTTGTTGAAGTACAGATCCTGTGTCATCAAACCGGAACAAGGTCCAGATGTTTTGATTTCACCCTCTTCAAAACTATCTGGTTAGTCCAATTCAGATACAGGATCAACAAAAATATTGATTTGTATAAGTTAATCTTAGTATCATCAAATTCTTCAACTTTGGTTGTTCATTGTGAACATAAATAACTAGATTTACACTTAAACAGGTACTCCTACAGAATTAGCTCATGGGAAAATGCAAAGTTCAGGATCAATGTCCTTCAATTCAGGGTCAATAACATACACAGGAGCTGCTAAGATATTTTCATTGAATGAGTTAGAGAAAGCAACAAATAACTTTGATTCTTCAAGAATATTAGGAGAAGGTGGGTTTGGTCTTGTATACAAGGGAATTCTAAATGATGGGAGGGATGTAGCAGTGAAGATCCTTAAAAGAGATGATCAGCGTGGTGGTCGCGAGTTCTTGGCAGAAGTTGAGATGCTTAGCCGGCTGCACCATAGAAATTTAGTTACATTGTTAGGTATCTGCATAGAGAGAAAGCCCCGGTGCCTAGTCTATGAACTAGTCCCTAATGGGAGTGTGGAATCTCACCTTCATGGTAATCAAACATCACTCTTCAACTTTTTTAATCTGAATACTGATATATCCTCCTAAATCATCATCATCCAAGATTCAAGATAAGTGTTTCTGTTCTGATAATGGCTTTTTGGATGCTTTCTATTTTCACAGGTGCTGACAAGGAAACTAGTCCACTAGATTGGAATTCGCGAATGAAGATTGCGCTTGGTGCAGCTAGGGGATTGGCTTATCTTCATGAGGATTCAAATCCATGTGTCATACACAGGGATTTCAAGTCCAGCAACATCTTGTTAGAAGATGACTTTACACCAAAAGTTTCGGATTTCGGATTGGCTAGAACGGCATTGGAGGAGGGAAACAAGCATATCTCCACACATGTTATGGGAACATTTGGGTAATACTAACTCTAGAGGTACTTCAACATTTCTTTCCATTCCTCAAGATGAAAACTTATCCCATTTACATGTTGATTTTGCAGATACTTGGCTCCTGAATATGCAATGACTGGCCATCTTCTTGTAAAGAGTGATGTTTACAGCTATGGAGTAGTACTACTTGAGCTCCTAACAGGAAGAAAGCCTGTGGATTTTTCACAACCACCAGGCCAAGTCGCAGCAATTGCATCCATGTGTGTGCAGCCAGAAGTGTCTCAAAGACCATTCATGGGGGAAGTGGTTCAAGCCTTGAAGCTAGTATGCAATGAATTTGAGGAAACAAGTGATGTCAGATCAAGGAGTTTTCAAGAAGGAAGTCTCCTAACTGACATGGAAGTGAAATTGTCCGGTGTTTCGGACGAGGGGGAAGACTTTTCCGGGTATCATACGCCGGTGTATGGCTACCAATCCGGCGAGGAAAAGGTAGCATTATCAGCAACAGATTTGCTCAGTACTTCAGGCCAAGAATTTGAATCTTTCAGGAGGCATTCTTCTTCAGGGCCTTTGACTAGTGGAAGGAAAATAAAGTTCTGGCAAAAGTTGAGAAGCATGTCCAGAGGAAGCACCAGTGAGCATGGATTTTCAACTAAACTATGGCCTGGATCCCATTAAAACTTTTTCAATCTTGACTACATTATTCTGAGTACAGATTCTGATGAGAGTGGACATGTATTTATTACTTTGTTGGAAAAAAAATGGCAATTTTTGCCAGAAAGACTTGCATGTTCTTTTAGCACATTTAATGTGTGCTTTGAGAATATTTATAGTCACTCATTTTAATTTATGATGTTTGTAAATTTTGTAAAAAAAAAAAAAAATCAAGAATGAGTGATTGTAAAGCAGCCACATTTTCAGAAAGAGCTGTTTTAAGAATTTATGGATTTTCAGCAAATTTCCATTTAGGATAACCTTTTCATCCACAAAAAGTCATGAAGCCATGACCTTCTTGATTAACAGTTCCACTGTTTTACAAAACATTACACAAATAAACTACTTTAGCTTAGCTTCCAATCCTATAACTAACACTCTTTTTTTTTCCCTTCCTAATCTGCAAGATAGCTGCTCTCATCTTCACACTGCACACTTTACTTTTCCTCCTCATATTCAAGCCAATTTCCCCAACCTATCTCTCAAAATCTTCAATCCCATGTACCTGTCACACACAAGTAGATACCAACATGTAAATATTAGCATCATAACTTCCCTATTTAGATTCATGAAATGTCTTAGATGCACCAAGTTAAAGTTGGTTGTACATGATTCACCAAAATAAACCACTGATATAGATCTAATAAAAATTGTTGATAAAAGTTACATTAAGATCTATATCTTTGGATCATCTAGATGCATGATGCACCAAGTTTAACTAAGTATATCATTAGCATTATCTTTAAATGCAACATAATGTTTATTATGATCACATTTAAAGTCTCAAGATAGAAATACAGAGATACAAAAGTTGTTTTCTATATTTTGATCATACAAAATAGGAGACAAATTTTCTTAGGCTCAATATCTCTATATTATGATCTCTATGTACATACCTGCCCATCATCATAACAGTAGCTTGAGGATTTGTTCCTGGAGACTCATCAAATGTTGATCCATCAACCACTCTCAGCTTATCAACACCAAGAACCTTATGATCAGAACTAACAACCTTCCCAACATGGCAACCACCATGGTAGTGCCAAATTGTGATCACAGTATCTTTGCAAAACTGCTCCAAAGACTTAGTATCATTGGCATGCCTTGGTACAAGGTTAACACTGGCCTTAACACTGAGGTTAAGAAGTTTCTCTGTAGTTTCTCTGTTACACAGAGTGTAGTTTGTGAAGTGTTGAGACTGAACTACCTTTGTAGCAAGCTTGATCCCTTCGACGCAGCGATGGAGATCGTAAGGGTGGCTGAAGTAGTTGAAGGTGACAGAAGGATTGTCATTGACATTTGTGTTGACCAATTTGAGGTCACCTACTGACCAAGGATTTGCAACCTTTGATAATATGAAACCTCCTCTGAATGCTTCAACTGGTATGTCTTTCTTGTTCTTGATGAAGGCTTGAACTGCTTCTTGTGATCTTTGCTTTGGAGGGATTGTAGAGAGTTGTCCAATCTGGTTGTTCATGCAAAAATTGCCACAAAAAAAGAAAAAAATGAATGTTAATGCATGGTGTTCTTGACATCATGGAACTTAGATAGGAGAGGAGAAAATATAGACCCAAAATATATGAATAAATAGACAAAACAATGAGTTTATAATAGAGAAATTTGCACTCTAAAAAATAATCATGTAAAAATAAGTTCAAACTAATATTAAGAGAGATTCTGTCGCATTATAAAAAATAAGATAGGTTAAAATACAACACAAATGTCAAAATATTTTTTTATTTCTAAAACAAGAAAATGAAAATATAAAAAAGATAGTTCGGTGCACAAGCATTTCGCATTAACGCAGGATCCGAAAAAGAAACGCATTTAAAAATCACACTGAGACAATTTAACTATTATTCTAAAGAAAAATAATTTAAATATATTAAATCCAACTTGATGCATCATACATTGAGATACAATGACCTATAAATGTATAAAAAAAATATAAAACAGCTTAAAAAAAAGAATAATGGAGGTAATGGCTTGTGCTTTTTGGACACAATTATGTTGTTAATGGCAGGAAGTTACATGGCCTAATTAACTTCTAAGGGTTCCAATGTGATCCACAATATTCACATATTCACATTATGTGTAAATTTATGATTTATATTAAGTGAAATATAACATAATAATGCATATACCTCAGGTGAGACAATGCCATGGTGCCAATGAATGCTATTTGGGGACTGACTAAACCCACTGCTAGCCTCAATATAAACACCCAACTTGGTAATACCAACAGTTTCAATGAGTGACTGATGAACTTCCCTGTTTGAAGGAACAAAGATTGTGTTCATTGGATTATCAACCATTCCTTTACCAACAAAAGGGTTGTCATGTACAACTGAGATGTTCATGTTCTCTAGCTCTGATTTTGGTCCAATTCCACTTAGCATTAGCAATTGAGGTGTACCAATTGCACCACTTGACACTATCACTTCGCTTTCTTTGTCATTTCCAATTATTGCTTCATGCTGTTTCCCATTTTCATCTTCGAATATTACACCTACTGCTTTTGGTCTTTTTCCTGCAAACGTTTTATTAGCATTATTATATTATCATACATTATTAACATTATTATTAGTCAATAAGTAATAAAATTATAGGGACCTAGCTATATAAAACTCTCTATACAACATAGAAACTTGATTACGCTTGCCGATTAAAAAAATATAAAAATTTAATTGTAAATTAAATAAAACTACAAACACAATTTTAAATAATTTAGACTTGGTTTCTCTAAAATTTTTCTTAGAAATGTGTACTTCACTTTGATTGTATTTAGTTTCAAAAATAGAATAAAATAAAATACTAAAAACATGATACCAAAACAAAAAATAAAAATTAGTATTTAGTATTTTATTTGGTAATAAATTATATATAAAGTAAAATAAATTATAAAGTTTAATTTACATTTATTTTAATTTTTTGGAAAGATCTAGAAAAAATAAAAAATATAATTATAAAAAATTAATAAAAATAATAAAAAAATTTAGTGTCTCAGCCTCTCAGAATATAATGTTTAGAATTATTTTTCATGTTAAATATAATTTTATGTCTCTATGTCTTTGTTTTATTGTTGTGAAGATATATTTTGTGTTTAATAAATAAAAAGATTATGTATATTCATATTTATAATTTAAAAAAATTAAAATGTTTTTGAAAATATTTAAAAAATAATTTCTAAGATCAGTTTGTGTTTATGAACATTAAAAATCTAAGATATTTAAGTAGAATTATTTAGAGAAAATTATGATGAGTCATATGAACCTACTACCTTTTGTATCAAAAACAATCTTTTGGACAGTTGCATATATCAAAACAGTAAGTTTTTGAGGGTTGGCAGAAGCAAGCAATTCAGCAGCAGTGTGACGGCGTCCAAATCTATCAAAAATGGTTCCACCAAGCTTAGTTCCATAGATATGATCATATGTGAATCCATTGAATGGTGACACCCCTGAATCTAAGAGGCTGTCCCTCACTGCTCTTTGATATGATGAAAACGTTGGCCTGTGAACTATTTGCTTCTCTATCCATGGATATGATTCATTCACTAGCTTTGGATCCCACCCAACTTTCTCTATAAACCTGCATCATTAACACTAATATTATTGCAATGCTAATAAATAATAAATGTTCATTAAGGGCAACCATATATATTACAATAGAGATGATGAAGTTCTAGATGGGTATGATTGTTTCATGTATAAGTAATTTCATATACCGAAATATTTGATAACTAAAAAAAATTAGTCAAAAATAATCAGAAGTTATCTTATTTAATATTCATTAATTATTACAATAATTAATAAATATTAAATAAAAAAAATTCTGACCTTTTTTTTTCATTTCCTAGTATTACCGTTTTATATATTACTACTTTTATTTTTAATATAAGATGATTTAATAAGTATATAAAAGTGAGTTTAATTGATATTAAAAGTTGGAATCATACTATTTGAAATTGTATTTAGTTATTGAGATATGACATAAAGACATAATTAAATTAAAAGACAAAAAATTGTGTTTGTTGATCTATTTTTATTTTAAAAGATAAAACAATATAAGATATAAGATATTTATATTCTAAAATGTACTACTATTTTATAGTTATCTCTCCATTTTTTAACATATCTTTTCATTCTCTGTCTTTATAATTATGTAATATTAATTCCATCTATTAAACATATATATAGCTTAAGGATGATAAAAAATGTCTTAATACATAGATGTTAATAAACATGTGTGTGTTTAACTACCATTTCCTTCTGTCTCATCACTAATTTAGAGATTCGTTTTCATATTTCAGATACTTTTAATTTTAAACTAATTTTTGAGTAATATGCTAGGAAATTTATATTATATGAATTGCTAAATAAATTTAATAATTTCATATATTTTTTATTTGAGTTTTAGATATTTTTATTTTTAAGAGTTTTGAATAATCTTTTTATATTAAATGTTAATTGTAATATGATATTGACCGTATAATATTAGCTTTCAATAAATTATTATTATTAATAAAACCACGTGACAAGCTCTTAACCACACACTATAAGGATATTGAGCCCTTGAAATTACGAAAAAAATTAAGAACTTATTTGTCATTAATTTGAGTTTTATTTAAGAGTCTACTAGTCAATAAATTATTACACATACAAAACAGAACTCAGGCTCTCATAAATTGTTTAAAATTCCAGAATAAAATTGAAGATGACGATAATAAAAAAAGTGCTAAATTGAAGACGACGAAAATTAAAAAAGTGCTAAAACCAAGTAATTATAGCATTGTATCTATCCACTCATCTTTTCCTAAAGCCTTAACTTTAAGAAGTGTTTTTCTCTTTTACTTTATTTCTTTCATCAACCTGTCAAAATATGTTACCGATAGGATTAACTTAACTAATATACATAAATTTATATTATCCATTGGTTTTTACTTTACTACCC
>NC_029780.3:5798058-5814510 GCF_000817695.3 Arachis duranensis | reverse complement strand
GCCCAAAATAAAGAAAACACACATAAATTCACATTAGGTTCATCTTTATAAGTAAATAAAAAAAGGATTCTATATATTATGACATAAGGTTAATGATAAAAAATATCCACAATCTAGTATTTTTTTTTCAAATCCTAACAGATTTTAAACGAGACCATATCTAAAAGAAACAAAGATATTTAAAAAATACTATATAAAACAATAAAATAAAATAAAACAAAGTTATAGCGTTACACACTCTACATAATTAGTATTGAATAATAATTTCCAATTGTTTATATTAAAATTAAGAAGATTGTTTGCGATTATATGAGAAATAGATTACACATTAACCATATATACATTATGATTTAGTCATTTAACGTTGGCAAAATTTTAGTTACCTCATAGCCTTAAAAAACACTCATTATAATGCACTAAAAGTTCAAACTAAGAGAAGCGTTAAAAAGTAATCTTCCATTGATCCCTTTACAGTTTACTAACAGCCTTAGTATATATTTACATCTTACATTATTAATCTCCTGTATATCGTCTAAGCCATTTATTTCAGTCAAAGATCTCAAAATAGATATGAGAAAACTTGGTTAGCTTCGGAAAAGACCAGAGACATGATACACAAATGAATGGCCTACATCAATTGGCAATGGCATGTGTCAATAATTATTACTCTTTAGTCTTACCAACCACTATAAAACCAAATAAAGTGATGTAATTGTTATTACTCCATCACCATCATGTGTAGCATTTTATTTGGGTATCATGTACTCAAAAAATTAAAATCATCATGTGTAGCATTTTAAAGACTAGCAAGAACGGAGTTTCTTCTTCTGATCATTTAAAAGTTTGGTAAGTTCACAAGAGCATAAACTTTTTTTTTTCTCATTAAATGAAGATTAAGTTTACCTTTGTATGTTTTTCAATGTGCGTGTGTGTACTATAATACATAATTAAATGGCTTGTGGGATATAGTTTCTTTCACTTGTGAAAAAAATTAGAAGGATGAACAAAAAGAAATTATGATGTAAATAAATATTTTAAACAATAAGATGATATATAACCTAATATTAATTTATAAAAAACAAGTTAGCACTACTTATTACTTTTTGAAATTTTCTTCTAACTTATGTTATCACCCTTTTTTGTGTGCTTTTAACTTTTTGTCACTTTTATATATTCTTTCTAATTAAGTTAATCATTTACCTAAGGATTGAGCACCTTAATTACTTTTACCAAAAAAAAAAAGAAGATTCCTTGTAAAATGAAAGTATTGTTCTCTTTCCATATATATCTGACAATAACCCCACCTAATCACTTCCATCACATAAAATAGGGTTGCGTTTCAAAGGACCACAAAGACTCAAAGAGTTCCCACCAAAAATATAAAGAAAAATAAAGGACCACAAGGAGCATTTAATTGATAATTAAGAACTGAGGAAGAGGAAATTCCATGAAAAGAAGATGTAGTAGCCATAAATGTTATAAATATGAGAGGCTCACTATGAACAATATTTCAATCTTAATAGCAAGCCTTAACAAATTCCAATCCAATGATGTAACTACTTTTTTAGTTAAGACCAATTTTCTTCAAACATGTTCCAGCCTAGGCCTATATATAGCTAGCTACATTATTTTGTTTACATTTTTTAAAGTTGGTACATGATAATTTTAATTTGTACTCTAATTTCTCTACCATAAATAATACTTCAGCAGTGTAGAGGAGCAAAAATTATAATGACCAGTGAACTAATAGAGTTCTCTTAGTAACAGATTTTGATTTTTATGGATACATATTTGAACAAGAGTATTTTTCAAAAATAGAATAATTCATGAGAAAGGAGAAGAGGAGAAAAATATTGTAGGCTTATAAAAAGTTAAAATGAATATCTTGCTGAATAAAATAATCTAAAATTGATTTTAACCGAAATATAAAATCCAACAAGCACATAACAAGTTAACAACAGTTGAAAATTTTTTTCCCCATTGAAAAGTAACTTTCCATTTGTGGAAGGGAAAATAGACATTTAAGAAGTTGTTGGAATCTTTACGCAGTATTAAATCCTTCACGTGTAATTCCATTAATTAGTTGTTACCCATGAGAAATGAACTTACAAGCAAAATTCGATAAATAAATAAAAAATACTTATAAATATATATCATTGATAATAAGTGAATCATTTTTGGATAAACAGAAACCATCATTATTAAAATTAAAGATTATAACGATTATTAATATTAGAATAATGCTACACATCTAAATTTTTTATGAACCAAGTCTAATTAATCAAGTTAAATAATAAGACTTAAAATAATATTATTTATAATTGATTTTTATTGATATTAGACCAACTTAATTAGACTTTGTTAATAAAAATATTTAGATGTGTATCACTATTCTTAATATTATTAATATGAAGATTTGCGGAAAATAATTAAGAATATTGAAAAAAGAATTTTAACAATAAATTAAACAAATACATAATTATGATACACTTCCACATCATACATGACACACCATACCATAAGTAAACGCAGTGTATTCTAAGAGGGAAACAACAACAATGGGAAATATTTTCTAGGAAGAGAAAATTTAAAGAAAAGGATATTCCAAATTTTAGCTCTACTGTTCTTCTATTTTCCTTTGACAATTTTTTTTTTTTGTCTTCAATCTTTATGAAAAAGAAAGTTATTAATATAAAAATAATAATAACATTTTATTACTCTCACTACTGTTATAACAATATTTTTAAGAAGCAGAAAATTTTAAAAAATAGAAATAGAAATCAAACAAGATCCAATGATCCATAATCAAGATTAAAAAAAAACTGAAATTAAATATAAGAAAAAAAAACAAGAGTATGAAAAAAATTGTGAACAGAGAATGATACAAAAGAACCTTTGGTAGTGTTGGATTGACCACAAAATCTAAATAAAATTAAATTTTTTTTGTATATTAACCATTTTGCCTTCTAATTCAATCTTTTATTTATTTTGAAATTTTATCTCTACATTTATACATTTTCTCTCTAATTAAATTCTAAATCCTAAATTCTGCTTAACAAAATCACAAAAATATAATTTTGAAGCCATACCTTGAGCTAGCTCTAGTGTAGAATCCAGCATTGATAGAGCTTCCACCACCCAAAACCCTTGCCCTTGCATTCAAGACACCATCTTCTGACTTGAAGTATTGTGAAGCTGAGGTTGCTGACGTGTCTGCCAATGTAATGTGGAAGTTTTCTAAGAATGACACATTTGGGTTTGTGAATGGAACACCCCCTCTTTCCAGCAACAGAACACTGAACTTCTGTGACAATGTTGTTGCCAAAGGACACCCTGCTGTTCCACCACCGATTATTATGTAGTCATACCCATTGTTGTTTGTTGGTGCTGAGATTGATGGTGTTGATGATGGGAATGTGCTTGCTTTTCTTATAAATGGGTACCTATATGCATTCAATTTCTCTTGTTTTCCTGTCACAATTGAAAATTATTCGGATTTTTATTTGTCCTTGATCCAGAAAAATAAAATAAAATAAAGAAGTAACATGGAAATAATGTATTACACAAGATTTTTATTTTGATATTTTGAGACAACGAACAGAACCCAGAAATTAAACCATTTGGAAACTAAAATAAAAAATGACATTAAAAACACTTGAATATATATGAAGAGAAGTATATAATAAACTGGCTTGAAGATATAGAAATTAAGGAAGAAATTGAAGAGTATTGAGGAGAATGATGTAAAGAAAACCTTGAGAAGGAGGTAGAAAGTTGAAGAGGCAGAAAGCGAAGGAGAAGAAGAAGATTTTGACTGCACCAATTGAAGCCATTGGAATCTGAGTGTCTCAGTGAAAGAAAGCTTCTTCTTACACAGTCCTATAAGTGGCTTCCTCTGGTTGGTCTTGTTTTGTGTGTATCATCATCATACATCTCTCATGTATAAATACATGAAATAAAATTAATACCCCCAACCATACCATGAGATTAAGTTAAAGATAATAATAATAGAGTGATTAAAAGTCCTTCTGACACAAATACAACGAGGCATGAAAAACAGAGATGAACTGTGTTTGAGAATAAATTATTAAAATGATATCTAAAATATTATCACGTTTACAAAATGAATTTTAAGAACAATTTTTTTTTTTGTCCGATAAAGAATTTGAATGTCTATTATAAATTTTATATCTTTTAACAATATGATATTTGAATAGTTTATAAGTGTGATTTTTTTTTTATTTTTTAACTAATTTTTAAGATGAATTAAGTTTTCTAACCTTAATATAGTAGCAGAATATATATATTCCATCAAATATTGTGGGTCATCCATTCATAAATACTTAGACTTTAGATAATCATTATATATTAAATTTAAGAGGATGTATTATAAATTTCATATTTTTTAAAAGTATAAATTTAAATAATTTGTAAGTATATAGTATCTTTCATATTTCATATCTTGGATTAATTTTTGGAATAAATTAGACCCGTTTAATTTTGATAATGGTTGACAAAATAATATAGTATGCATTTTAATCATGTAGCCGCCTTAAGATAAATTAAATTTGTGTATATTTTATACAAATTATTTCACATTCACTTACGTTACAAGAATAATTAAATCTGTCACAATAAAATATTCAAACATTTTACGAAAAATATGTCACTAATATTAGTGGCTAATTTTTTTAGATGTGTATATAGTTAAATAACTATTTATAATTGGATTATTTTGTGAGATGCTATGTGCCTAATTAATTATTTTAGGGTTACCCAAGACTTTCGGTTGTTTCTTTTAAAGTTTATCTCATAATGCAAAAATATTTTAAATAATGTTTAATTAGTTTAACCTGAATATTTTTAATCAAATAAAAAAGTTTCTATATATCTCAATATTCCTATCACTTTTTGTGATGACAGCAAATAAAAAATTTTGGATTGTTGTTTCTGTACTAATCTTAATAATTACCAAACAAACTCATATACTTTTTATGTGGTATCTATCCGCATTTGGGTTCAAAAATAATTTTCAAAAACACTACCTTATAAATATGTTATGCATATTTTGAGCTAAAATTAAGAACACTATTTAAAATAAAAGGAGCCCTCAATAACTATCCAATGTACGTTTTCTGTAAGACAGAAACTATAACTGAAAAGAGCATTCAATAAGGAAATGAATGCAGAAGTTAGAGTAAAGAATCTGTGGCCGTTGGATTAGACATCTGTAATTTTTTTTTCTCTCTTTTTTCTTTCTAATTATTATCAAGTCCTACTAGCTTGTTTTTGTACAAAGACAGCTCACAGTCACATACCAGCATACATTTTTTTTTTTTTTTTGACTTTTCTTTTTTTCTGAAGGATTATATATACTTTGGACTTTTTAGAGATCACAACCTGCAATTCGTGGATTCAACTGTCCCTAGTATGTAACTTGACAGTCATTAATAGCACATTCACACACACCACCTACTAAAAAGTATTGGAAGAATTTCAAATATTTCTGTCAGTAGTGTTTTAACAATTTTAGTAGTTTGATATCGATTATAAAAAATATATAATATATATTAATTAAAATCAACTGTTAAAATTATTAAAATGTTAAAATTATTAAAATATTGGTGTTTTAGATATATTTAAAATTTTTTTTAAAAATATTTCTATAAAAAATTATGACGGAATCAATAAAAAATGGTAAATATCTTATTCTTTAATTTAAAAAAATAGAAACAAAACAAGCTTAATGACTCGTATAATGCACGGATAAAGAGACACATGTATATAAATATATAAATAAATTTATAGTTATTCATAAGAAATATGCATTTATTTTAATTATTATTTTTTTATTCAATTGCGTACTTTAATCAATAATTATTATATTTAAGATTTAACTTCGTAAATAATTAATCTAAACTTTTTTAGCAATTATTTTCATATATCAAAAAGTCACCAAAAAATTTTCATATATCAAATCAGTTATAAAAAATATAGAAATACTCAAAAAATAAATGACATAATTAGAATACATATAATAAAATACATACAACTTGTAATTCATATGTAATTCAAGTTACAAAATGAACATCCTCATACTATCTAGAATAATCATCCGAGTACTAGCTAGGGATAATAAACATATTCCCAAAAGATTAAACTGATTTTGGGGTTCACCAAGGATTAAATTCTTGACCTTTCGGATCTAGCGATTTAATTCCATGTCATGATACCACTCATACCAAAAGTTTCAGCTGATAGAAAAAGGTAACAATAATAGTTATATCTCTAATACTTCATAAACCTCCATTGTACACATTGTACAAGTATTGCATTGGCTCCTCATACTTTCCCTAATTAGAAATAGAACAATAAATTTTGAAACACGTCAACATTTTTTTTAAATCTGCAAACACAATTATATTTTTTATAACATTATAGAAAAAAAAAATTGAAAGTTAAATAAAACTTATCTCTTTATGTTAATAAGTTTCGAAAGATTATTCAATATACAAAATTTATGGTGTAAGTTATGAAAGATTTCACTTATTTTACTTATTCGCCTTCTTTATCTTATGGTATGGTGTGGTCAAAGAAATGCAATTATATATCTTTGAAGCCTTGGTGAGGAATTGTGAAGAGATTGAAGAAGTTAGTGGGTTATACACTTGTACTAAATTGAGGTTAATGGACTTCATGATGCTGAATCATTGACAAGGGTATGTAGAAGAGGCGGCTTCCCTTGTTTCATGGCTTCAAATTAATCCTAGTTATATCTCAAAAGTTTAAACTAATCTAATATGTAGCTTTTAAGTAAGACTCTTTTTCTAAATTTGAATTATAGATTATAAACTATCCCACGATTTGTGTCAAAATACTAGCACAAATCTAATAGAGAAAAACACCTATACTATAGAGTCAACTACACTGTACTATCAATCCTCAAAATAACAAAAGAGAGCATTTTCTACCTTTTAAGATTCAACTATTTTGCATTAAACTAACTCCTTTAACATTGATATTAAGGCTTCATTTGAAAGAAAAATTAAGATAGAGAGATAAATACTGAAAGACAAAGACAGAAAAATAGAGATTGAATTAAGTTTTATATTAATTTTAGTGTAAAATTTATTGGATTGAATTATATCTCAATATCATATTTAGTTTAAGATAAATATAAAAATTAAAGAGTAGATTTAGAATTTAAAAAATTAAATACAAATATTTTTAAAATAAAAAAAAATATAAAAGTTTCTATCTTAAAAATTTTACTTCCATGTATTGTATCCTTACTTTCTAAATATAATGAATAGATTGAAATTGTGTATTAGAACTAAAATTTTTTAATTCCAATATTTGATCATCAAACACAATATTTAATCCCAATCTCTCTCTTGGTCTCCCTAAAGATACAACCACAACTCATCGATCTTGTTATTTCTTTTTCCAACTTCTTAGCCATGCTATCCTTTAAATCCACAAGAACTTGTTAGGGTGAGAAGGGAAAATCCAGACGCCATGCCTATATCCAATACTAAGCTAATAATGATAGCCTTAGCCTTTAGAAGTGTTCTAGCATTTGTCACAACAGACTTATAGTAATCAACTACTAAGCTAATTTGTTCCTTTATTTCCAAATATTCCATATAACAACATATAGTATTGACACTATGCATATTTCTTTCCTATAATAATAATAATGATGAAGATGATGATGATTAACAGCATAGAATAATGAAAAGTTGATCCAAAATAACAAAAAATCCAAAGACAAAATATGCTGCAAGTGAAGCCTAGACCTCAAACCAATAATTTTCTTCCAGAATGTTCACAAGTGTATAACAGTATAAGCCTCACTATGTAGTGTTAAGAGGTTGAGAACCAAAGTCAAAGGAGTCAATGGCTCCTGTGGTTCACCTTTTTATAGCCCTATTAATTTGTGACTTACAAAATCCACCGTATATGCATGCATACGATGATGAGCTAACTCCAAACATCTAAATTGAAGGCTTCTGATATATATTAATATTATTGTCTCTTGTCTGATTGTTCTTCATATTGTTTTGTGAACAAATTGAATGTTTCCAAGTATGTACATACGTGGTAGAAGAAATTAAAGTGATGGGCGAAGTAATATGCATGTATATATTATACACGAAAAATAGTAGTTAATAGGAAGATGAGTTCATGCTGGTACGTAGTGAGTAGTGATACAAACAAGAAAGTTGGCACAATATATAAACGGCGGAGCCAAATACGGTTTGAAAACTTTGAATAATAATTGCTAACAATGTACACACCACTACGTTCGATCTTACATATTGACAACCGAATGTCATTAATTTTCACATATATATGCAAGCATGCATCAGCATAACATGAAATGTACCATTTTTTTTTATAATACTAAGAAAAAAATCAGAACTTATTTTATTTTATACAGTAATTAATAAATATTAAATAAAATAAATTCTAACTAATTTTAACTGAATTTTCTTTGTTATCAAATATTTTCAATTTTTTTATTATTTTCCTCATAATCTAACTATTGGTAGCAAGAATGCCAAATGGGGTCAGAAGGAGTCGGGGGATACGTAGCGGCCGTGGTGGAGTTTGAAACAAAATTTTGGGGGCGAGATAAAAGATAATTGTTAAGATAGTTTTGATATGGATCATTTAAAATAAACTCGTCTAATATCATCTCTCTGATTTGGGTGATATTGCCAAATTTAAAGCCGTTTTTCAAGGTCTCATTTCAAAGAATTAAGGTCAAACTCATCAGATGCAACTCTTTAAACTTTTGAAAGTTGTATCTCACTTTTTTCGTGATTCATTAAAGTAGAAGAACTATCTACACGTGTTGATATTGTAAAAATTATATATTCTTCTTCTTGAATATTAGTCTTCTTCTTAAAAAATATATCAATTCTTTGATTTTTCATGATTATTTTATATAAAAATTTGAATATATATCCTGTAAAATATGTAAAAAAGAAGTTAGAAAGACAAATATTAAAATTTATAATATTTATTGAATTTTTTTATTAATTTATACAAATACAATAATATCAATACTTATTGAATATTATAATATTTTTTATCATATAAAATTAAATTAAATAAATAATAAAATATAAAATAATATTAAATTACATAAATAAAAAATATCTAATTTTTTATATTTAAACTCAAATGTAGAGAGAGTGTTACTTATTGAATAGAGAGTTGCGAAATACGAATACACTCAGTTCAAATTCAACATGTTTTAAATATTTAAAATTAAAAATTATTGTGCAATAAAAGCAAGAGATGAAGATTGAAATTTGATATTTTAAATTATAATAAAGTATTTGAACTAATAAAACTATTTTTTATTTTTTAAAAAAAATACTATTAATTTTTTTAACAAAAAATTGAGAAATCATAGTTTTCTTATCTCAACTAAACTCCGCTCCTGTATGTAGGGTTGGAAGCAGAATTTGTATTTACGGTATCCAATACGTTTCAACATAATGCAATTCGACCTCCAGAGCAGATAAGGTTGAATTCAACTGTCCAACAAATTCTATTCAATTTGAGCACAAATTTTTGTCTTTTACATAGATATTTCGTGCTACCAGCAATTTAATTAAGGGGCCTGCTACATATACAAGTAAAAAGGCTATACAAGTTTTACAAGTTATCAGCTCAAACTTCATTAACACGCGCATTAACTCATTTTGAATGGAGCATAACTACACGCGCCCCACTCAAACGGTTCCTCTTCGTCTTCTTCTTCTTCTTCTTTTTCTTCTCTTCTTCTTCTTCTTTGTCCTCTTCCTCTTCCTCTTCCTCTTCCTCTTCCTCTTCCTCTTCCTCTTCCTCTTCTTCTTCTTCTTCTTCTTCTTCTTCTTCTTCTTCTTCTTCTTCTTCTTCATTTTTTTTATTTTCATGGTTTCTGAAATTCTTCTTCTTCTTCTTGCTGCACGTTCTTCTTCCTCTTACTCTTCTTCTTCTCCTTTTCTTTCGTTTCTGCACGTTCTTTTTCCTCGTTTTCCTCTTCTTCTTCTTCTTCATTTACGTCTTTTCTCTCTATTTTCTCGTTTTTTCGATTTTTCATGATAAAATCGTTTTTGAAGAAGAAGAAGCAGCAGAAGATGAGGAGGAGAAAGAGAAAGAGTTATGAATTATGCATAAGATGTACTTCAACGAATTTTGGGTGTATTTTCTTAAATCCTTTGGGTGTATTTTCTGTAACCCTTTAGGTGTATTCCTAAAATCGTTTGGGTGAATTCTTGTAATCGTTTGGATATATTTTCTGTAATCCTTTGGGTGTATTTCTGTAATCATTTGGGTGTATTTGAGTGATATCTGACTGATATCTATGGGTGTATCTGACTCATATCTATGGGTGTATCTTACTGATATCTACGGGTGTATTTTTTATTTCAGAAAAAATGGCAGGCATTACAGAAATACACCCAAACGATTACATAAAATACACCCAAGAGATTACAGAAATACACCCAAACGATTACATAAAATACACCCAAGAGATTACAGAAATACACCCAAACGGTTACAGAAATTCACCCAAACCAGAAATACACCCAAACGATTATAAAAATACACCCAAAAGATTACAGAAAATACACCCAAAGGATTTAAGAAATACACCCAAAATCATGCATAATTCAAAACTCTTTCTCTTTCTCCTCCTCATTTTCTGCTACTTCTTCTTTTTCAAAAATGATTTCAGAGTTTGATGTCAAAAAACAATAGAAATCGAGAATAACGAAAAAAGAAAACAGAGAGAAAAGCACGTAAATGAAGAAGGAGAAAGAGAAGGCAAGAAACAAAAGAAAAGAAGAAGAAGAAGAGGAAGAGGAAGAAGAACGTGCAGCAAGAAGAAGAAGAAGGCGCAATGAAAACGTGCCGTAACAGTATGTGGAGGAACTAACGTCAACGACGAAGAACAAACCAGTGAGAAAGGAGGAGAAAAGAACGATCGAAAAAGAAGGAAAAGAAGAAGGGATGTAGCGCGTGTAAGGGATGTAGCACTTACAGCGAATTTTGGGAGTTAGAGTTTAATTGACTTGTAATACTTACAAGCCCTAATCGCTTGTACGCAGAGTTTTTCTCTTTAATTTACTAGTTATACATAAAAGATAGATTTGATATTATAAAATATAAAATAACTAAATATTTAGTTTGAATAAAAATAAATTTATTTTGCGAGTTAGGTTGGATAGAGTCAAATTAAGAGATTTAAAATTTAATAGAATTTTTAGTTGAAGAGTTTAAACTTGCGAGCGATTAGGATATATAAAGTATAAATTATCCTATTCTATCTATTGTTATCTTTTATGAATAAATCTATGTCTTTCATCATATATTTTTCTACGGATGTCTAGTTATATATATTTTTTTGGATAATTGAATATTTAATTATATTATATATACACAAAAATAATTATTAAATTAGTAATTAATATAAAATATATGTACAAAATATACATTAAAAATAAGACTGAATTTTTATAGTGATCTTTAAGATTGATGTCGTGTACCAAAATCATCCTTAAGATTTCAATTGCACCAATTACGTCCTTGAGATTAGAAAAATTGCATCATATTAGTCCCTAACCTGTTTTTCGATCCGTTAACAATGCGCTGACGTGGCTTGATGACATGGACCTTTATGGTGACACGTGTCACCTCATGATTTAACCACGTGTAACGGTATAATGACGTGTCGGTCAACGACACATGGCATGCTGACGTGGATAGTTATGCCACGTGTCACAGTGCTATTTTGCCAAGTGTTAGCTTATGTCATGTGTCACAATGCTATTTGTCCACGTGTCATCCACTATGTCATCGTTACATATGCATTAAATCGGTCCTTACTTTGCGTTAAATGACTCATTTTAGTTCTTGAAATTGAATGTTGTACACTAAATTAGCCACTTCATCAGTTTTTTCTCATTTTTTTTATAAATTTAAAATTCTCATTATATATTTGAACACTAATTTTAATTTTATCTTTACACAAGTTATTTAAATACAAGTGTTTTTATAAAATATTTTTAAAATTTTAGTTTTAATTGTACAATTTTTTTCTATAATATTTTATTAAAGAATTATGTGAGATATTGATATTGATTCAGTAAAGAGTGTAAGTTAAGAGTATAATAATATCCCTTAATACAATTTTTTGTATATTTAACTTTTTAATAAATATTTTAAGAATACTTGATAAGGCACTTGTTAACTAATATAAATTTATTATTCCCATCCATTTTAAGAATGTCCGATTTCCCATATAATTAACTTCTCACTAAATTAATAAGATAGATTTATATTGTTGATTATAATAATTCATTTTATCTATAACTTAGTTAGGTGACTTTTTCATATATTACACTATTAATCAATATAAGTACTTATTGTAACCATGACTTGAACAGTATTAGAACAGATACAAATAAACACAAGAGGTAATAATAAAGTTTTGATTTTAATTAACATGTGCTCTAATGATACAAGTTAAAATTATTAATTAAAAAATTTATCATAAAAAATTTGTATAATAAAAAATATAATTAAAATTAGTGTATAAAAATATTTAGAATTTGAAATTTATAAAAAAAATGAAAAAAAATTGATGAAAAGACTAATTTGGTGCACGATATTCAATTTCAAGGATTAAAATGAGTTATTTGATGCAAAGTAAGGAACCAATTTGGTGCACATATAATGATGACATAGTGGATGATACGTGGACAAATAGCATTGTGACACGTGGCATAATCTGACACGTGGCAAAATAGCATTGTGACATGTGGCACAACCATTTACACCAGCATGTCACGTGTCGTTGATTGACACATTATCATACCGTTACACGTGGCCAAACCATGAGGTGACACATATCACCAAATATTTACCTTAGTGTATCGTTAACGAAAAACGGGTTAGGAACTAATATGGTACAATTTTTCTAATCTCAAGAACGTAATTGGTGCAATTGAAATTTTAGAGACAATTTTGGTACACGACGTCAATCTTAGAGACCACTATAAAAATGTAATCTTAAAAATAAATTAAACAACATATATATTTATTAAAATTCTGAAAATCAAACTAGTGATCAAATTAATAGAATTAAAAATTCAAATGTTTAAACGTTCAACTGAGGTTTAATCGAAGTTGATTAATTAATCGATTGTTTAACCGATATTTCAATTTTTTTATTAATTCATTATTGACCGGGTTTATCCTGAATCAATTTGGTTCGGTAAAGGACTCTTGATCCAATTTTTAAAATATTAGTATTTATACATAAATATATAGTAGTTAATCTTTTGTGCATCAATGTAATACTTTTGGAGTATTTATAAATATTTATACTTATATTTTAATTATTAAAAATCCAAGAACCTTTCAGATTACTGCAATAGGGCAGATTAAATTGCCTAAAACTCAAATCCGCTTCTCTTAAATAACTTCTCTCTAATCCACGAATATTGTGACTGATAAACACATTAGAAAATTGGATTGGGAGACGAAATAGCTCAAATGGAAGATATTACAGGTACAAGACATCAAAACCAAAGGTTATGTGGTGCGCCATAATTAAGCGGATATGCACAACAGAACCCAGAACCTGCATGCAGGGGATTCCGCACATCATTCCGTCACGGTATCAGCGGGTGCTGCTGAAATTCGTCACATCCCTCTTTATAATGGGTTACATCCAGATTCCAGACACAGTTTTCAACTTTTCATGCATCCCAACATGAGTTAGGGTAGTATAGGAAATGATCAGGTGTTTCCCTGACAAAAAACGAAACACTTTGTTTATGGTACGATTAGGTTGTTTAGATTTTTTTGTCGTGTAGTGAGTCATGAAATGGCGAAAATGACCCTTATTATATGAATGTTTTGACGTAAATATTCGCTAAAGTAAACAATAATTTGTAAATTCTTGGCTTAACAGTGAAACAGCGAAGAATTCAGCTGTAAGCTAGCAGAGTTTTTACAGGAGTTTTTGCAGCATTCATCATATCCATGGTTTGTGACTCTGTATAAAATGTACCTCCAAGTACGCACTCATATCCGTCTTTTATATTTATTTCTTCTCTCAAACTTAAACCAGTAACACTAACAATTTTAATCATACACTCAACTCCAATTAATTTTTCAAATTGGGATGGAGACACAGAAGAAGTGAGATTCGGAATAACCAATTACCAAAGACGATGAAAATAACATTCAGTTATTCGGTACCGATTATGCTCATCCACCATTAAAAAATAAAAAATATATTTTGATAATTTTGACATTTATTAGTATTATACAGCATTAATTTTTAAAAATAAATCAATAAACATGTTAGCATACTAATCTATTATATATAATCAAGATTGGGAAAATATTTTATATATAATTTTATTTTTTAAAAATTATGTTTCATTATATATAATTTATAAAAAAATGTTTATAAAATTTGAATTTAAAATTTTCAATTAAAATATAAAATATTTATCATATTAACTAACCCAATAATTATTATTATATATAATATTTAATTATAAAAAAATATATTAACAGACACATTATATTAATATTTATTAAGTTTATTGTAACACTTGTTACCCTTATCAAATTTTTGGTAAATCCCAAAATCAGTTTAATTTTAGTCACCAAAAAAAATTTTAATTTTAATTTTGAATAATAAACAACTTCAAAAATAGATTAAAAAAATGAGAAATTCAAATTTCAATGAAAGAAACCTAATAATAAATAGAATCATATTAATCAAATAGCGCCTTAGTTTAAACTTAAAAATTTAAAATTATCTAACCTTAAAAAAACTAGAACTATTTAGATATCAGAGAGAAAAAACTTTAAAAAAATGGATTTAAAGCACATAAACAAGTAAATTATTAATTATTTTATTAGCTTTTGTAATTTTTTATTTTTTAATAAAAAATTATAGTTTTAAAATTTGTAACTAAATTCTTATTCTTATATTAAATAAAAACATATAATTAAGGTTTTAGTAATGGTTATTTCTTAAAAAAATATTAATTTTAAAATATTAATTTTTATAATTTTCTACCATTCATCTTATACACATACAAATATTTTTTTAACAAAAATATGTGAAAGGTATAAGAAGAGGAAGGTCACATGACTGTAAGGAAAAAAAAGAAAGAATCGAATTGAAAATGGTCAAAGGAGACTAAGCTTAAAAACTTTTCAACTCAGTTGAAAGTAGCACTACGGCTTGGCTGAAGATCAAGTCTCTGCACACCTATCTATCAGTGTACATGGTCAATGGAGACAAATCATGAGCATCAAAACTTCTCAACTACACAGTCGGTCTCGCACCTCCACGAGGTCTTTCTTATCATGTTTACTCAAGCACAACTTTTAAGATCTTAACCATTTACATTATTTATATTCTTATCATGTTTACTCAAGCACAACTTTTAAGATCTTAACCATTTACATTATTTATATTATATCTGAATGGTGGAGACTAACGAAATATCAAATTCCACTCAAGTATAGCGAAATACCAGAACCGCTACCGGTAGTATATATTGTTTAGCTGGCTCTGAATCGAAGTGACGCTTTTTTTTAGGAGTAAAGTATATTTTTTGTTCCTAAAGTTTAGCAAAAATTTTAAAAATATTTTTAAATTTTATTTTGTTTCAATTTATCTCAAAAGTTTTTGAGGCATTAAATATAATTTTGATAACTAATTTTTTAAAAAATTTAAAACTAATTTAATAATAACTTTTAAAAATAAATTTTTAATACAAGTAAATTAGATATAATTGTCATATATTATTACTGAATTAATTTTGAATTTTTTAAAAATTTAACTGTCAAAAATATATTAATACAAATACAAAATTTTAGAGACAGAATTGAAACAAAATAAAATTTAAAAATATTTTTAAAATATTTTTTTACAAACTTTAAAGACAATAATTATATTTTACCCTTTAAAATATTTAAACTACTCCTCTTAACCTAATATAAGATTTTCAATCACAACTCTAATTCTGTCGGACCTACCGCCGCAACCACCACCTCACCTTTCCCATCCCACTTCAATCCAACTTCCTTTTACTCGCACTCTCTGCCTTGAATAAGGGGAGGTGAAAGTTTGTATAAGAGGTATAGAACTTACTTCATTAACTTTTTTAATCTAAAAGAATTTGATTTTTTTATATATATTTCATAAATATATGTTTTATTTTTGTTATTAAAAATAAATAATACAAAAGACAAAATATTTTTCCTTTATATTAAAGAAATACATAATGATAACATAGTACTATGTCACGGTAAATTCTTAGAAGGTTATATTTAACAGTGTTTGTATAGTTTTCTGGAGTGTTTGAGAATACTCTAGATGGTTCCGGAACGTTCTAGAATGTTCTAGAAGGTTCC
>NC_029780.3:5768500-5796396 GCF_000817695.3 Arachis duranensis | reverse complement strand
AACCCCTTAAGGGAGTAGCAAAAGGGGTTGAGATGACTCTTGGTTCTTGGAAGGGCCTTGTGGATTTCTCAGTAGCACCCATGGACGATTTTAAAATAGTCATCGGACTCGATTTGCAAAGGAAAGCAAATATAATACCTATGTCATACTACGACGTAGTATGCGTCATGGAGAAAGGGTCTCCATGCATGGTCCCTACAGTCTCTAAAGTTGGCGGACCACCGATACTGTCTGCCATGCAACTCAAGAAAGGGTTCAAGAAGGGAGAGACTACATATTTGGCTCTATTACAAGAGGAGTCAACATCCGAAAGAGAAGACATTCCTCCCAAAATCAAGGAAGTCCTTGAAGAAAATAAGGATGTGATGCCTCCCGAGTTGCCAAAACAACTACCACCTAGGAGGAAGGTGGACCACAAGATTGAATTGGAGTTAGGAGCAAAGCCGCCCGCCTCAACACCTTATAGGATGGCACCACCAGAACTCGATGAGTTGAAGAAGCAACTCAAGGATTTGCTAGATGCTGGGTTCATCCGTCCATCGAAGGCACCTTATGGCGCACCAGTCTTGTTCCAAAAGAAGCATGATGGTTCATTGAGACTATGCATCGACTATCGAGCACTTAACAAGGTAACCATCAAGAACAAATATCCCATTCCTTTGATAGCCGATTTGTTTGATCAACTTGGTAGAGCCAAGTGGTTCTCAAAGCTAGATTTGAGGTCAGGATATCACCAAGTGAGAATTGCCAATGGTGATGAACCTAAGACCACGTGTGTCACGAGGTATGGATCGTATGAGTGGTTGGTGATGCCTTTTGGCTTGACCAATGCTCCTGCGACCTTCTGTACCTTGATGAACGAGATCTTTCGACCTTACCTTGATCGGTTTGTAGTGGTCTACTTGGATGACATTGTTGTCTATAACAATACTTTGGAGGAACATGTAGAACACTTACGAACCGTGTTCAAGATCTTGCGAGAGAATAACCTATATGTGAAGAAGGAAAAGTGTTCCTTTGCAAGGGACGAAGTCCACTTCTTGGGACACATCATTAAAGATGGAACTCTCTGCATGGATCAAGGAAAAGTGAAGGCTATCAAAGAGTGGGAACCTCCAAACAAGGTATCTGAATTAAGGTCATTCCTTGGGTTGGCTAATTACTATCGGAGGTTTATCAAGGGATACTCCGCAAAGGCTGCACCATTAACTGATCTTCTCAAGAAGAATCACTCTTGGGAATGGTCAAAGGAGTGTCAAAAGGCCTTTGATGAGTTGAAGGCTGCTATCACAAAAGGACCAGTACTAGCATTACCTGACTATTCAAAGGTGTTTGAAGTCCACACTGATGCTTCTAACTACGCTATTGGAGGAGTTCTGATGCAAGAAGGACATCCTATTGCCTTTGAGAGTCGCAAGTTGAATGATACAGAGAGGCGATACACTGTCCAAGAGAAGGAGATGACCGCGGTGGTGCATTGTCTGAGAACTTGGCGTCACTATTTGCTTGGTTCACACTTCATCGTCAAGACAGACAATGTGGCTACAAGCTACTTTCAAACTCAAAAGAAGTTAAGCCCCAAACAAGCTAGGTGGCAAGACTTCTTGGCTGAGTTTGATTTCGAATTCGAATACAAGTCAGGCAAGACTAATGTGGTAGCAGATGCGCTGAGTCGCAAGGCTGAGTTGGCGGCCATTTCTATGGTTGAAGGAGATATTGCGCATACCATCAAGGAAGGGTTGCATCACGATCCATTAGCCAAGAAGTTGGTGGAGTTGGCTAGAGAAGGTAAGACCAAAAGATTTTGGTTAGAAAACGACCTTCTCTACACAAAAGGGAGAAGACTATACGTTCCTAAATGGGAAAATCTGAGAAGGAAGTTGATAAGAGAATGCCACGACACCAAGTGGGCTGGTCACCAAGGTCAGCGAAGGACCTTAGCTCTCATTGAATCTTCTTATTATTGGCCTCAAATGAGAGATGAAGTAGAGAGCTATGTGAAGACTTGTCTTGTGTGCCAACAAGATAAGATTGAAAACAAGACACTAAGCGGGTTGTTGGAACCTCTGCCTCCATCAGAGCGACCGTGGGAAAGTGTCTCTCTAGATTTCATCTCTGCCTTACCAAAATCCGAGGGGTTTGGATCCATTCTCGTGGTAGTGGATCGATTTTCGAAGTATGCTACCTTTATACCTGCCCCTACTGACTGCACTGCAGAGGAAGCAGCACGACTATTCTTCAAGAATGTGGTGAAATATTGGGGATTGCCTAAGAGCATCATTAGTGATCGAGATCCACGCTTCACAGGACGACTATGGACAGAGCTGTTCAAACTCCTTGGGTCGGAGCTTCATTTTTCAACAAGCTTCCATCCTCAAACCGATGGGCAGACGGAGAGAGTGAATGCCTTACTCGAGTGTTACTTGAGGCATTTTGTAAGCGCTAATCAGAAAGATTGGACAAAACTCCTCGACATTGCTCAGTTCTCATATAATCTGCAAAGGAGTGAGTCTACAGGGAAGAGCCCATTCGAGATTGTGACTGGACAACAGCCGCTTACACCTCACTCTCTTTCTTCCCCTTACTCAGGGAAGAGCCCTGGAGCTTATCATATGATTAAGTCATGGGAAGAACAAGCAGATGTCACTCGTTCTTACCTCGACAAAGCTGCCAAGAGGATGAAGAAATGGGCAGATAAGAAGAGGAGGCATGCAAGCTATCAAGTGGGAGACAAGGTAATGATCAAACTTCTTCCACAACAATTCAAAGCCTTTCGCAAGGTTCATGAAGGCTTAATCCGCAAATACGAAGGGCCATTTGAGATCATTGGACGTGTTGGGGAGGTTGCTTACAAAGTACAACTCCCTCCCTCTATGAAAATCCACCCGGTCTTCCATGTGAGTATGCTTAAACCATATCATGAAGACCAAGATGAACCGAGTAGAGGTAACTCGAGTCGTGCTCCGCCTGTGGTGATTAGATCCTTCGATAAAGAAATCGAAGAGATCTTAGCTAATCGCGTTGTGAGACGAAGAGGGGTACCACCAAGTATTCAATATTTGATCAAGTGGAAAGGGCTCCCAATAACTGAAGCTAGTTGGGAAGCTCGTGAAGATCTGTGGCAATTCCAAGAACACCTAGAGCGCTATCATGAACAGAACGCGACGAGGACGTCTGCGCATTAGGTGGGGGAGAATGTCACGGTAAATTCTTAGAAGGTTATATTTAACAGTGTTTGTATAGTTTTCTGGAGTGTTTGAGAATACTCTAGATGGTTCCGGAACGTTCTAGAATGTCCTAGAAGGTTCCAAAATACTCTAGAAGGTTCTAGAAGACTCTGGAAGGTCATAGAGTATTCTAGAAGAGTATAGATGTATATAGAAGTATAAAGAGTGGTATGGAATAATCTAGAAACATTTAGAGAGTTGTGGTAGGATAGATATTTGTAAAGAAGGTTCTGGATGATTAATCTGGACCGTTGATTAGATTTAATCCTAACCATCCATTGAGAAGGTGGATGGCTATAAATAGGGGTGAGAGTTAGAGTTTGGTGTGTGAATCATTTGTAACCACACTTGAGCAATAAAGTGTTCTTTCCACCAAGCTTCCTTTCTCTTGTGTTCTCTTGTGTTCTTAGCTTTCTTGCTAAGTATTGAGGGTTAGGCTGACTTGGTCTTAGCTCAAGAGGTTGAGTAAGTCCGAGTGCCGGCACGGTAGCGTTGGAGTGTGTCCAAGGCCGTGACAACTAGCTTAGTAACCATGCATAGTCAATCTTCAATTTCATCCAACTTTAAAATCGTTTAATTCATTGACTATCAATAAAATTCTCACCCCATTTTCTCAGCATCCAAACATCACATGTTTCCCCCGAACAGACCATTTAATGCCCCAAGTTTTGTTTATTTATTTTCCCCCCACCTCTGAGTATTGTGTCGTTATTCGTACAATTTCCATTATGAATATCAGGTGTATCAAACTGTCCGATATACATTAAAAGTTTTAATTGTCACTTTGATAGGTTTATCGCTTCACGAAACTACAGCCGTTCGGGTTTCTATTTAAAATATCTCAAAAAATAAAATAATAAAACATTTTTTAAAAAAAATTAATCTTAAATATAATAGTAAATCACATAAACAATACAAATGCCACTCAATATTACTATAGAGTCTCAAAACTCAAAACATTACAGGTATGTTTCATTTTAACATCAGATCTATATAAATCGAAACTAGTAAATTCGATCTATAAATGTACAATATAAATCAAATTAAGTAAGATCGATTTGCCAGAAATACAAATAAATTGAATGAGTTAGATTCGATTTATTAAGATCATCACTAAATCAAAATAACCTGAGTCAATATGTAAAATGATATATACTGTTTAGATTTACTCTTTGAAATAATCAAAGTAAATCGAGTTTACTTAATTTGAATTATTACTATGATACCCAACAAGTTATATAAATCGAATTCAACTAGTTCGATTTACAAAGGATTGGTTTCTATATAAAAATGATTAGAATGTTATCGATTCATTAGAGTGGAAGCCACAATGGCTAGTGATGATAGTTTTTTAGTTCTGGTGCACATTAAATTTGCTGAAAAGGATTTGCATAGTATTTTTCTCAAACCTTCAACGACTTTCACCGAATTTCAGAATACCATAATCCAGAAACTGGAGATGCAATGTGTGAAACGGGTGAAGAAATTATTCTACAGAATTTCGATTTTCATATTCCGGGATGGTGTAAAGTATGATTCCTTCGCCATAGGCAGCGATGAAGATTTGCAAGTTCTTTTCCATTGTCAACGGCAGTTTTCCGAGGTGTGGACCCATGAACTTTTGGTCAAGCTTGTAGATGTGGTCTCTAGTTTAGGAGATTCGAACCGAAATCCTCAACCTTCAGTAATGACAGCGTGCTCTAATTTGATGCCTCTTGGTGCCTTTTCATCTGTGCTCGTGATTGCACCTGAGACAGTTTTGGTTGCCTCCACATCTTTTGCTGCTGATCTAAACTGCACTCGTGACGGAGAAATAGGTGATACAGGACTCTTCAATGAGCTTGTGATTGCGATGACCGGTACTCCTAATGTGATACCGAGTTTTCGAAAGGGTGGAGCACCAGATAGTGTAGAAGATGTACTGCGGGAGGATGATGATGATGATGTATGTGGAGCTCGCCACAATTGTCGATGATAGCGATCATGGCATAACAAGGAGTAATCTAGCTGGGAGTGGTAGAGCGGCTAGTTTAGGAACTCAACAGTATCCCCTCCACCCACTTTTTAAATTTGGACTTAGATTCCATGAGATAGTAGGGGATACCTGGCGTGCCTGTTAGATTTGGGGTCAGAAATATATAGGATACAAGAGGACTAGCTGAGTTTCAAGTCGGTCAGCAGTTTCAGGATAAAGAGGAGGTCGTGTTAAACATGAAGACTTATAGCATCAGATGTGGGGTTGAGTGTAAAGTGCTGGAATCCAATTATCATAAGTATACCATGGAAAGTGTAAGGAATTTGGCAATGGATGCACATGGTTAATTTGTATCAGTCTCTACCAGCGCAGAGGTATTTGGAAGGTAAAATGGTACAATGGATCGCATACTTATCTGGCCACGTAGATATCGATTAATCACAGGATGCTTGATTACTACTGCCTAGATTAGGGCCGATGCTGCCGTGTCAATCAAGGTACTGTTGAATGCGACAGATTCACATTTTAGGTTTATACCGACTTACAGGAGGATTTGGTTGGCAAGCAAAAGGCCATGACCCATATTTATAGAGTTTGAAAATAGTCATATAATGAGTTAGCACAATGGGTACATGGTGTGCAGATGACGATGTCGGGTAGTGTTGCAGTATTGAGGACGAGTTCTGCGCAAGTGGGTGGACGAGTTTTCGACCGTCTTTTTTGGACATTCTTACCATGTATCGGCCTTCCAACATTGTAATTTGTTGGTTAGTGTTGACGAGACCCACTTATACGAAAAATACAGTGGTACACTGCTTGTTGCAATTGTCCTAGCTGATAAGCTACATCCTGTAGCGTAATCGTACACTCCCTGAATGGTAGATGAAATATATGCGTCTCCAGACGCTATTTCTCCACAGATACACTCACTAATGGCTCATTAAAACTAAACCAATGGTTGCTGAGCCTTGCAAGATGGGCCGGGCCAGCCATCTGCAAGTACAGCATGATCCTATCATCTAACGGCATACCATGCTACCTCCTCATACTCATGATACAATGGTGGACTGCATGACAATGAAAAAATTCGCTTAGAATCATAATACTTTATAAAACAACAATTACCTAAAATAGATAATTTTAATCGAAAAATAGTTTAGCCAAAATTAAATTGAATTCTAACAAAACATAGTTAACCTACTATTTACGCTATAAAGCTAAACCTTTTAGTATATAACTAAAATTATAGTGCCTCGTTAATCTAACATTTGATAATTCAATTTTTCAAATAAATTAAATCATTCTAAATTCTTGCTAATGTTCTACTGCCTACTTAATTCAAAATTTAAAATTCAAATTAAATTAAATTAAGTTAAATTAAATTAAACTCCACAAAATTTCTAACCTCATTCAACTTATAACAATAAAACCCAAAGTCCTAAAAATCGGATCAGATCGGTCGGTTCAACTGGAAACCGGTCATCTGACCGGTCTGATTCACTTGCAAGACTGCTATGCAAAAAATCGATGAAAAAATCGGCCGAACTGATCGAGTTTTAGCAAGCACCGATTTTCCCACGCAGCCACCAAACGACATCGTTTTGACACCTTTAAAAAAAAAGAAAAAAGGGCTGAAATGCTGAATGAAATTGAACGCTACTGAGTGAGCCACCTTCTCCTCTTCGAAGAGTCCCAAATCCCAACCCTGATTTCCTCTTCGAAGACAGTCACCTCCAAGGCTCCAAAAAACGCCATCGTCACCGCCAACAAACGTCGGATCGAAGGTCACCATCGCGGATGAGGCAGCTGTCACCGGCATCGTTGTTTTGATCTCTGAACTCCAAAGCGTCTGGAGTTGGCGTCGTCTGGTCGTCGGCTTGTCATCCTGGCCATCGGCGTTCTCTGGTCGTCGTCGTCTGGCCTTCTGTGCTCTTAACATAACATCTTTGTTTTTCAATGAATTTTGTTTATTTGGTTTGAACGTTTGGTGACAAAATAGTATGAACTGGGTTGCTGACGCTGATGTTATTGAGTTCATGGGTTTTTTGTTTTTATTTTCAATTGATTTTTTATTCAGTGAGAAATTTAGGGCAAATTTCAGTTTAGAGCTTTAGATGCTGAGTTTTTCAGTTTTTCTTCTAAGTTTTTGTTCTGCTTTTCAATTTTTTTTTGTTAATTATATGGATTAAAGGTTCTGTAATTTTGAATAAATTTAATGTTAGGATTTTGAATTTTAATAATAATAATAATAATAATAATAATAATAATAATAATTTAGGAAAGATTTGAATTGAGAATCTGAATTTAGTTTGGATTTTTTTGTTTTGAGTTGGGTTGTTGCTTATATGATTCTGAATCTTGCTTATATGCTTAGTTTTTCTGTTTTTGGATTTCTTGACTTTTGATGCTGAATTTTTCGTTTTTGGATTCTAAGTGATTGGAAGGCTTTTGTTGAATACTTGATTAGAAGTATGGTATTGCTTTTGTTCTTTTCTATTACATGAACACTTGTGTTAGGTTCATCAAGTATGGTATTGCTTTTTCTGTTTTGTTCCAAGCTGAAGCCATAACAATTATGCTGAAGAAGAATAAAATAGACTAAAGAAATGAGCCATTGCAAGGAGTTCAAGTTGCATTCCTTCACTCAGGAAAGATGAATGATCTCGCTCTTGCGTTAATCGTGTGGATTCTGAGTTAATTGTTTGGACATCGGATTTTGAATTAATTTTATAGCTATTGGAATTTCAGATTTTCTTCTTAGATTTTTGTTGTTTTAAGTTGGTTAATTGGATTTTTTAACCCATTTTGAATTTTGAATCTTTTGATTGATCTTTGTTTATGTAATCTTTTTCAATGATTTTTTGAAATTGTAAGATTGATTTTTTTTTTCTAAGTTGTTGATTCTAGGTTATTGATTTTTCTGATTTTAAGTTGATGGTGTTATGATGCAGTGTTTCAATCCATTATTCATGCTGTTGTTATATTTTTATTATTATTTTTATGAAATTGGAATAACTGTTAGTGGTATTATTTGCATTTTAATTTTTGTTAGTTATAAATGTTGATTTTTAAAATTGTTTCTGAATTTTTAATGAATAATTTATTATTTAAAATTATAAAATTTTAAATTTTATCAATTTAAAAATATTAAATTTAAATATTTAAAAGTATATATGAAATTTTTAATAATTTTATTTTATATTTAATTAAACGCTCAAGGGACAAGTCCCTCAGCAAGCCAAATGACCAAATTTTCAGAAAAACGGATAGACCTTTCTCTGTTTCTAGGACCTTACCAACATAAATATTAACTCCCTGTATCAATAATAAACATCCATTTCCACAGACAACAACAACAACATATTCCAACTATATCCACAACCACATATATCCAAAATATGCGTTTCATATATATATATATATATCAAGTTGATACTAGAGTATATAGTTAAATCCATAAGTCTTACATAACCAACTTATAATTACTATCTAAACAGTTCAAGATTCTAAAATAACATAACCCACACGAGGATCCTGCCTGTGACATATGGAGCATTGACATAATCTAAATTTTGAGTAAAGGTTCCATTACATAAATACTTAGCCCTTGAAAAAAAGAAGGGCTCACCAAAAATGACTAAGATCTACTGAGGGGCAGGTGGAATGGAACCTGGAATGACTCCTGTATCTGAAAAACATGGGAATATAATAAGGTGAGCTTTGCAACTCAGTGAGCAAACATTACATCTATAACCCACACGAGACAATACAGAGTTTACTTTGAAAATTATATTTCTTTTCAGAAATGAGAAATTCATATTAATTAATTGTGCAAATAAATAAATAAGTAGTTAAGCGGATGAACTGAAATGGGAGTTCTCATTTCAGAAGTCAAATCAAATCAAATATTACACACCTAGGGCGGCTCCACCTCTAAGGGTAGCCCTTTCCTCTAGCGTGCCCGTACGGTATAACAGATCCAACGTGTGGCCTACACGTTGGGCTAGCAACGCCCCTGCTAGCTGAGGTCTGAGTTAGATACATCTAAGTTAACGTCATAACCGCCGTTAACTACAGTTTTCTAGTCAGAGTCTCCCAAACCAATTCAAACCAAATTATTTATAACAAATCTCTAATAATTATAACATATTACTAAATTTTCATATTAAATAAAAATATATATAAGACTACATACTAAAATTTAATTAAAATTTAATAAAGTCGAACAAGAAAACATATATGCTTTACAAAATTCATAAATATCGTCTCGTGTGTATTTTTATAAAATTGTAGGTTTCACAAATCAATATTTATTTCCAAAATTCGAAAATCACAATAATAGAATATTTTCAAACTCCAAAATTAATGATTCAACAAAAATATTGATAATAACATATTTAAAAACAATTATAGATATAATATCCACTCACAACTTGATTTCAAGGAACCAGAAGCAACTCTGAGCGCGTCAACGAGCTACCAAATAATATCCAATAATTCTACAACTCTGCCAATAATTCTACAACTCTAGAAATATGACAATAATGATATTTGTGAGCTACTAATATTGTCAATTAACATAATCTTACTCACCTTGACAAAAGCCCCAAATTTTCTAACCTTAATAACCCTAATTCGGATTTATACATACCCATAAATATAGAGATAACAAAAAATTGAGAATATGGCTAATTATTGAGTCAAAGAGTTACCTTGAAGCCCCAATAATAACCGGAACTCAAAAGTTGAATACTTTCTTCACTAAGTAGGTTGAAGCTCCATGATTTAGGGTTGTGATAAAAAAATTTGAATGAATAAAATAGAGAAGAGAAGGAGAAGGAATTAAGATGAAAGAAGTGTGTGATTGCAAGAAGAAGAGATGAGAAGATGGGAGAGATGAATGAGAAAGAAGGGAAGAGGAGAAGAGGGTTTTAGGTTTTGTTGGAAGGAAATAAAAGAAAGTGAAAGAAGGAAATGGGGGACGGGAGTCTTCGACAGATGGGGGAGAAGGGAAGAAAATTTAAGTGGAGGCATGTGCTCCACGTGCTTTTCATCCCCCCGTTTTTTTTTTCTTCAGTTATAACAATTTTTATATCAATACTTTAACTACTATTCGAAATTTAATGATTCTAATAATTCTAATATTCAAGTTATAAGCGATTTAATATAACTAACAATAATTTAACATACTATTACTCTTAAATAAATACTCTAACTACTACTTGAAGTTTATAGATTATAATAATTCTAATGTTGAAGTTTACAGATTATAATAATTCTAATAATCAAGTTCTAACCGATTTAGTATCACTAACAGTAATTTACTTTTTCAGGAAAAAAAAATATTTACTAACTTCTTTAAGTATGCTACCAGCAATATCATTACAAGAAAAAAATTCATTCATCTACATTTTTTTAAGTTACATTTGAAAAGCGTAACCTATTCCTGGATTAGGCTACACTTTTCTCCGTGTTTCCTTTTTTAAGGAGAATAGGAAATACATTTGTAGCATCACTTGAAAAATGTCTCTTTAGATATTATAAATATCATTTATAAAGCGTAACTTTATTTTAAGAACTATGGATTCACTTTTTACACACACAAAAAACGCTTTTAAAAGATAATCTATCATGTTTTAGGTGCACTTTAAAAAATATTACCTAATATTACCTAATATATCTAGGACCAAATATATGTATAGAAAAACAGATGTCAAAACATCAGTAATTTATGCTATTGGCTCTTGGATGAGGAAGAATTAATTATAATACACAATTGTTGATTTGTTAGACCCGCAAAAATATAGAGCGTGTGATTCTGTGCCGTAGAGATCACTTATTATTTGATTTTGTTGTTAATAAATATGTGTATCACTAATTAAATTAGAATTAAATTTATTAGATGAAAAAAAATTAAAAAAATAATATTTTTTTAATAGTAACCAAAATATTTTTTCTAAAATTAAAAAAAAAAATCTGGATATTAACATACTTTCACTCTTAAAGTTATTATTATTGAAAAAGGAAAAATGTATAGTTTAAGTAATAGGTAATTATTATTCATTTACTGCAGTTAACAAAATTAATTTGTTCCTATAATTATATGTACTAAATATATTACTAATTATTTTTATATTTTTAATATTTTACATGTTTTAATTTATAAATTGAATTGATAAATTACTGTTATTAAAGATAACCCATTATTTTTAGATTTTTTTTAATTTTAAACAAAAGACTATATTAGAACGTCATAAAATGTTTTAGATGAAAATAAAATATTTTAAACATTAAAGACAAAATTAGAACTTAGTCCAAATATTATAGACCAACACAATACTTTTTTAATGATAAATTGTTATTTATTTTCAAATATTTAATAATAGAGTAAAATATATTTTTGTCCTTAATGTCTGTAATTTTTTAAAAAATATCTCTAATTTTTTATTTTATTTAATTTTATTTCTTACGTTTTCGATTCATTTAATTTTATCCTAACGTTTTCGATTTGCGTCAACACTATCCTTAAAATTTTTTAATTTTGTCCCTAATAAAAATGTTAGGACAAAATTAAATGCAACTAAACGTAAGAGTATTTTTGAAAAAAATCATAAATATTAGGACAAAATATATATTTTATCCTTAATAATATTAGAGTAAAGTATCATTTTTGTTTCTAACGTTTGAGGTAAGTCCTAAAGTTATCCATAACGTTTAAATCATCCTATTTAAGTCTCTAACGTTTCAAAATTGACACAATATTATCTTGACGTTAAGGATCTATTAACAGAATTGACGGCGGGACAAAATTGAGAAGACTTTGAAATGCTAGGGACTTAAATAAGATTGGGAATAAAAACGATATATAGAAATAAATTTTTATTTTATCCTTCAAAAATATCAATTTTTTACTTCACTAATTAATTTGAATATGGAAGTAAAGAACGTGTTAGACTCGCGTATGGGGAGGAGGGGTGCTTCACCTCGTTGTGGGTTTAGAGGAAGCAGAACTCGAACCTGCGAGTTGTGAATTACTCCGAACAAGAAAAACGGAGGGTCCGAATTCCACGTTTCAGATTTCAAATTCCATCAGCTACAAATCGGACCATGCGATTTGTGAAGTAAAATTTCATGACCAAAGAACTCGCATGGTCCGAGTTGTGTACTTTGAGTTTTTTTAATTTTTTTTAACACAAATCGGAGGGTCCGATTTGTGTACTCTGAATTTTTTTCAACTTTTAAACACAAATCGGAGGGTCCGATTTGTGTACTCCCACAATTTTAAAAAATACCAATAATTACCATGTTAAAGTATATCACTCATTTTACTTCCATATCGAGATTTTTTAGCCTTTTTTACTTACATAGTTATTCAATTATTTTTAATCACATAAAGTAAAGTACACTTAATCACATTAGTTTCATTCTAAAGAAATTTATTTTTTTTATAATTTTACTCTTAAAGATTTTTTCTCATCATGAAATATTTGTAGGATGACTAGTACATAAACTTGCAAAAAAAAAAATAATAATACATATATAATAAAGTATAAATTATATGTTTTGTCTCTAATGTCAATAAAGTTTAAATAAATTAAATATCAAAGAATTTCGATACAAATAAATGTATAAAAATATTTTTTTTAATACGGACCTAGAAAAATGATTACCAAAATATACGGAACTATTTTTTAGGGCAAAACACTAAAATAAGCCAAGGGAAAGAAATTTTTATGCAAATCCGCCAAACCAAAATTTATTTCATGAATCAACCAATGCATGTTTATATGTAGTTCGAATCAACTAGATTCGAACTCAATCTACACATAATTCGAATCATATTGCTTCGAATTATACACAAAACTCACACACACTAATTCGAATCAACTTGATTCGAATTACACATATACAATAATTCGAATCAAGTTGATTCGAATTACACCCTGATTTATTAAAAAATTAATAATTTATTAAAAAATTTATTAAAAAATAATAATTTAAAATTAAAAAATATATATTTTATTTCATACATTAAAAAAAATCTAACAAAATATTTAATTACGAGACTTTTTTTAAATATTAATGAGCTATCAATTCAAATTTCATAAAATACTCTTTTGTCCATTTTTAATAGCTCATGAATATTTTTTAATAAATTTTTTTAAATTATATTACAAAAAATATTTTATCCTATGCAAAACAATAAAAAAATAGCTTAAAAAATGTTAGGAGTACTATAAAAATTTTTAATATTCTAATAACTTAGGTAAATACATGCATGTATTCAAATTTTAAATAAAATACTCTACATAGTCAATAATAATTTAGAAATGAAAGAAAATATTTTTGTTCATACCCTGGTCCAACGATAAAGGTCCAGGTCCAAATAGAAGGCCTAATCTGAAGGATTAGAGCCTAGCTTAGTGCCGACCTTCACATAGGAAGTCGGTATCAACCACGACTTGGTCCGAAGAAGTCGGAAGTGAGATTAGCTGGCAGATAAACACTCATTCAAATGAGTAACCGCGTATTATAAAAATTTGTAATATTCTAGTGATTTAGGTAAATACATGATAAAAATATATTTTCTTTAATTTCTAAATTATTATCGACTATGTAGAGTATTTCTTTAATGTCCTAAGTCATTACAAATTTTTATAGTACTCCTAACATCTTTTAAGCCATTTTTTAAATTATTTTGTATAGAATAAAATATTTTTTTGTGGTATAATTAAAATAAATTTATTAAAAAATATTCATGAGCTATTAAGAATGGGTAGAAGAGTATTGTATAAAATTTGAATTGCTCACCATATAATTCGAATAAGAGTGATTGAACTTCCATGCGTATCTCACCATATAATTTAAAAAAATTTATTAAAAAATATTCATGAGCTATTAAAAATGAACAAAAGAGTATTTTATGAAATTTGAATTGATAACTCATTAATATTTAAAAAAAAGTCTCGTAATTAAATATTTTGTTAGATTTTTTTTAATGCATGAAATAAAATATATATTTTTTAATTTTAAATTATTATTTTTTAATAAATTATTAATTTTTTTAATAAATCATGGTGTAATTCGAATCAACTTGATTTGAATTATTTTATGTGTGTAATTCGAATCAAGTTGATTTGAATTAGTGTGTGTATGAGTTTTGTGTATAATTCGAAGTAATATGATTCGAATTATGTGTAGATTGAGTTCGAATCTAATTGATTCGAACTACAAATAAGCATGCATTGGTTGATTCATGAACTAAATTTTGGTTTGGCGGATTTACGTAAAAAAATTTTCTCATTCGCTTATTTTAGTGTTTTGTCCTTTTTTTATTAGTAGGGACGCCTGCAAAATAAAAAAACACATCAATTCTTCCATGACGTCTGCAAATTGGATAATAAACAGCTCACATTTTGACCGTACACAAAATGAAATGCATGCATAATAAAATCGATGGCACTTAAAATAGACAATAATAATAATAATAATAATAATAATAATAATAATAACATCTGCAAAATGGATAATAAACAGCTCACATTTTGATCGTATACACAAAATGGGATGCATGCATAATAAAATCGATGGCACGTAAAATAGATAATAATAATAATAATAATAATAATAATAATAATAATAATAATATTTAAATTATAACAAAATAAAATATCACTACAAATATATTGATTTTTTTTATTAAAATGTGCAAAAATATGATGCTTATCTACTTACTCAATAAAAATTTTTTTCGGCATTTGTTCCACTCATTTTTTTAATACCGTTCTCCCTTATCAAATTATTTTGATTTTAAATTTTTTTAAAAATAGTGGATTTTTATTATTTTATTTTTATTTTTAGTTTTTTATTTTTAGAATTTAATAAAAAGATAAAAAATTAAAATACAAAATAACATTTTTATTTTTTCATTATTTGATTTATATTTTATTTTTAATATTTTTTATTTCTAAGATGTTATAAAAGACAGTGAAAAAAGAAAATAATATATTCACTTGCATATCTTGATGGATTAAAGTGTATTTTCATTTCTATTTTGGAAACGCCAATAATAAAATAACTCTGCATATTTAGATGACCATTTTTTTATTCCTGTGTATTTAAAGAAATAATATGTTTATATCTTTATTTGTATTAAAAAAAAAAAAAATTTTGCATATTATAGTATGGGCAGAACAAGAGAGGATAACAAAGTACTCACTAGTAGCTAGAAACAGATAAGAAAACAATTAGAGAAGAAATGTGAACATGTTTCCGTTGTAATGGAAAAAAAAATGAGTATGTTTATACAGTGACGAGTAATTTAATTATTATTTTTATAGCATAATAGGTAGTGGCAGAAAGAAAGCTTCGTTATGCGTACGTCTCATAGTTTAGTTACTTCATTTCAGTAATTAGACTCTAGGATTTGAAACAAAAAGGTATGGACGTAAAGGCGGAAATTGGATACATTCTTCATTTTTTGATGGGGTACATTCATCATATGTTATTTTTAATACTAGTATGAATGTTCATGAAATGCACGGTTCACAAAATTCAAAACACTTTACCTAAATTGAAGAATTGTTACAATAATTATAAAAATCATGATCTACAAAAATTAGTAAATATATAATATATTTCTAAAAAATTATAGATAAAATTAAAAAAATTTAGATGTACAATAATAATAAGAGTAATGATTAAGTACGATTTTGGTTCTGAAAATTTAAGCAAAAAATTTTATTCGTTTACATTTTTTTTATATTTAAATTCATCTCTAAAGTTCAACTTAGTTTTAAAATCGTTATTTGGATCAAAATACTTTTCTCTAACAACCTTTTTCCAACAACTTCATTAAAAATTTAAAATACTCGATTTTTTTTGTTCATCATCCAAAATTTATACTTTTGCTTCTACAAACACTAAAATAAATTTAAATAAAATTATTATTAAGAAAATAAAGCATAATCAGCAACAAAAATTTTCACAGCATCAATGAAAATTTTTAAATCAAGTTGAATCATAAGAACGAATTTAAATGAAAAAAAGATTGAACACGAATCAAATTTTTGGCCTAAATCATGAGAATCAAAATTGTAAAAAGAATATCAATAACAACAACAATAATAATATGTAACAATAACAACAATAACCATATAAAAAAATACCGTACGTTATTACGTATTAGGTATTATTAGCTAATTTTGTAGAGATAGGTTGAAATCAAAGAAGTTTTCTATTATATTTAGCGAGCATTGTAAGTAAAATATAAATAAAGTACAAATCAACTCATTTTTTACTTTTTCAATAAATTATTGATATTTTTTACTTCAAAATATAAATAATAAAAAAATTTTCATTTGAAATTAAATAAAATATTTAAAATATCAAAGCTAATAAAAACAAAAATTTAAATATTTTGTTTTAGATCAAAGTCTAACAAAATTTATGTTATTACAAATTTGTAAATCTAAAATAAAATGATTAATGAATTTTTAAAATTAAAAAATTATCATTTAATTCATTGATATCTAAAATATTATTATTGAAATATTATTGTTTTAAGTTAATCTATGATATAGTACTCCAAGATAATATAAGAGCTAATATTTAGATTTGTCAAAGTTAAAATTAACAAACCTATGTTTATGTTTTAGTTGTTCCTGTTATCTTAAAGTATAATTGAGTTGCTATTTAACTTTTTTTATTGTAGATTTTATTTTATTTTTATTTGTTTTTTTCTATTTTTTTGAAAGGAATTAGATAATTATATTTTGTGTTCAACTGTTCATCAACGATGGTTTATTTTTTTTAATTTTTTTATTCTATTTTGATTTTTCAACATTTATTATTTTGATTCTGATGTACTTGTTTTTATCTCTAAATAAATATTTATTTTTTAAAATTTAACTTACATGTGTCCTAAGAGTACAAATTAAGATTTCTGATAATAAAATTATAATAAAAAATTTTAAATAATTTACTTTAATAAATACATAATAAATGTATTGAGAATTTAAATTATATATTTTTTATTAAAATTTCTTAATTTATACCTTTATCATGCACTCTAAAGACAAATATTAGTTAATCATATTTTTTTATGGTTGATGTAATTGGATAACACACAAAAATTAAAATTGAGTTCATTAATAGAAGATATTGAAAAACATGATAATATAAGTAATCTAAGATTTGTAAGTATTTTTTAACGGAATTAACAAAATTTTAATAATGAAATATTTTTGTCAAATAAAAATTATTTTGATGAATATAATATTAATTTTTTTATAATCAATTTTATCAATATTCAAATTTTTTATAATTAAAAATAATTATTTATTTTAATTAATATGGATCGAATTTTATTATTAAATCTCTCTCTTACGTCGGCATATGACTTTCGTAAATAAAATTATTATAATCCAACTAGAATATTTATTTTGAGTTACATAAGCCATCATTCTAAAGTTATGTTTACGTTTTTGATACAATGAAAGTAACCCATTTCTCTATAGAATGGGCATAACTTTCTCTTCCATACACTCTCTAATTCAACTTGTCCTTTCATTGAATTATTAGTCATATATATTATATTTATTGAATTATATTATATATGGTACGGGATCTATCTATCAATTTGTAGGAACTCGCCAAAATTAATCTGATCACGTTTTAAGTTATATTATGCAAAACTTAGCTATGTAGTCCTTCGTTGCAAAGGGTTTTCACTATTGGAAATGGTGATACTCATGGGACACTACAAGAAAAATGTTGAATATTGTCGGAAATCGAATAAAATCCGACAAAAAAATTTTATCGTTGAATTTTGTGTCGGTATTTTTCGGACAGAATAAACTTCGTCAGTAATATAATATCGACGAATTTTTGTGTCTGACGATAATTTCTGTTAGATTTAGCTACAAAATATAGTTAGGAAGCAAACATAATTGGTTGAATATTACCATTAAAAAATTTCCGACGGTAATATTTGGGCCATATCATACGTCTCCACGTCATCTTACCATCAGATTAACTCGACGGTAATGCCAACGGAAATGTTTATAATTTTTTTTATAAATAAATTAAATTAATAATCTTAATTTGTGCTCTTAAATACATATTAGTTAATCCCTGATTTTATTAATTTTGACATAGATTTTATAACAGTCTTTGGATAGTCATAATTTTGATTTTATGGATTAAATAATTGAGTCAATTTAGCTAATTTACAAAATTTAACTATTTTATATGTATACAAAAAATTAGTCATAGTATAAAAAATACATATTTAACGATTCATAATTTTTTTATTATGCTATTATAAAACAGTTTTATTATTTAATTATTCTATTATGATAAATTTGATTATTTTAATGACTAATTATTTAATTAAAAAATATATAAAATAATATGCATTAATATATATAAATATACTATAATAATTTAGTACATAACTGATTTTTACTATATATGTAATATTTTTGAATTATATTAGAGGATAAAATAAAGTTTATACAATATTTATAAAGACTAAATTGATCTTATTTTTAAGAGTCTCATTAAATATTTAAGCGTTTTTGTCAACTAAGTTTAAACTTTACGTGAATTATCCACTTGTTTTTTTTTTTTCGGGCATTTTTTTCTTCATGTTATTCTTCTATTGTTATTGTTGTGTTTTTTTTATTTCTCCCCCTGCTCCTTCTTGTGGTAATTGTTATCAATTTTTTTTATTTTATTAATACAATGTTGATGATAATTAATTATAGTAAGAGTACATATGGTTAACTACAAAACATGTACTTTTGTTATAATTAATTACTATCAATATTAAACCAATAAAATAAAAAAAATCTAGGTAAATAATGCAATAATTTTTTTTTTCCTTCTCTTTATTCTTATTTTTATTCATGTCAAGAGGGTAAGAACAAGAAGAAGCACTAAAGGGAGAATTTTAATTTGTGTATAATTTATTAGAAAAACAGTATCGAAACTTTTTAATCGGCACATATTCTTATTAAGAGGTTAGAAAAAGATGAACTATGAGAATGTAAAATGAGAAGAAAATAAAGAAGGAAAAGAAGAAGATGATGATGACGATGAAGAAGAAAAGGAGGAGGAGGAAGAGTTTTAAATTGTGTACAATTTATGTAACACAGAAAATTTCTTAATTGACACAAAAATTTCTTAATTTTGACATAGAATTTTTTTAATCCGTGATATCTTTCCCAACTAAATGAAGTGGTATTGATATTTTTTAGTTTTAAAACACATTTAAATGTATTTTGTTGGTTGAATGAGTTAAAATTTTGGATTTATAGTTCTTTATTTAAATATTTATTGCGTCTTTTATTGAATTGATTGTATGGTATTAAACTAATATATATGAAATTTGGTTATTCTTATGTCATTTACAATAATTTAATATATTTTTTAAATTTAAAATATATTTAAATATATTTTGTTGATTAAATAAGTTGAGGTTATAAATTTGTGGTCTTTTAAAATTTTTTTGTGTCATTCACAGTTAAATAATGTATTTTGTTGTTGTTAAATTAATTTCGTGATATTTAACTAAGAAGAAGAGAAAAACCAAAAAAAAAATAAATCAAACAAAAAAAGGGAAGGTAATAACAATGAGAATGACAAAGATGATGATAGAAAAAAACACAACAACCTACAAATGGTGTAATTTTTTTTTTCAAAAATTAGTGACGATAGGAATTATAATTCTAATCACCCAATATTGTTACCAACTGTGCATGCAAATAGAACCGTCTCATCTTCTTCGTTATCTCGCTCAAACAACCTTTAATTTTCTCAGGTTAATTGCACATTTACCAGCCTTTTCAAGAAGTATAAACATTATACAAATTTCAACTCAGTAATACCTACTTTGTCCCATCACTCTTATGAATTATTTACTTAAATACAATTCCACTAAGCTAAGATTATTTTGCTGATGTTAGCTCCTTCTAACACCGCCATTCTACAACCTTCGTGGATATCTATATATACGTACATAACTTTCACGAGTTCTAGCAACATAATATCAATTACTCTTATTTATTCTTCTATACAGATATTTTTCACAATTCACTTGACTTCTTTTATAAAAAAAATCATCATGGTGCTGATCCAAGAAGAAATGGATCCTCCCTATGTTCAATTGTCCGATACAGAAGACGAGGAAATTGATGTAACCTTGACAGCAGAAGATGAAATGATAGACTATGAAGATCTGAAGAAGCGCATATGTAAAGACCGTGTCCTTCTCCAAAAGATGAAGGAGAAACTTAACATGGACGAATCTGAGAACAGAGAAGCCAAGCAAGAAGCGTCCAGGAAAAAGAAGATGTCTAGGGCACAAGACTCTGTCCTCAAATACATGATCAAGATCATGGAGGTTTGCAAAGCTCGTGGATTCGTCTATGGCATCGTCCCTGAAAAAGGTATAGAAATTAAAATAAGCATAATTAACTATTAAATTATCTAAAATTTTTAATTATGAAGTTAATTATATTTTAATTTTTATTTAACAATTAATACAAAAATAATTTTAATATTTTTCTATGTTTTTATTAAAAACTATTTTATTTATGTCATACTTCAGTCTTCACTTTGATATTAAAATATTTTAATTATAATTTATAGGTAAGCCAGTTACTGGAAGCTCGGATAGTCTACGAGAATGGTGGAAAGAAGATATTAGATTTGACCAAAATGCCCCTGCAGCAATTGCAAAGTATTTACCCTTACTTGAAAAGGGAGAATTAGATGAGTCGTCAAGCATACACCTTCTCCAAGATCTTCAAGACAAAACACTAGGATCTCTTCTTTCATCACTGATGCAACACTGTGTGCCGCCACAAAGAAGGTATCCTTTGGATAAAGGTGTGGCCCCACCGTGGTGGCCTAATGGGTCAGAGGCATGGTGGGGTGAACAGGGCCTTTTGGCTCAAGGACACGGGCCACCACCGTATAAGAAACCCCATGATTTGAAGAAGACATGGAAGGTTTCGGTTTTGGCTTCAATTATAAAGCACATGTCTCCTGACCTGGAGAAATTGAGAAGGCTTGTGACTCAATCAAAGACCTTGCAAGATAATATGACTGCCAAAGATAGTGCTACTTGGTCCAAAGTTGTGAACAAAGAAGAAGCTTTATTGAGACTTATCAACAAGTGTCTTAAGATTTCTCCTTCTTCGTCCAGCGACGAGGAGAATAATAAGGAAGACGGTAAGGGAGAAATTGAAGTCTTTGAGTCATCCCCAATAAACTCTATTAATAATTCTGTTGATCATGTTTTGTTTGGCGGTGGCGGTAGTAGCGGCAATAGCAGCACCGGAGGCGGTGAAAAAAGAAAGTGTGATTTTGATAATAATAATAATAATAGTAACAACAACAATAACGATAATAACTTTGTGGACAAATTACTATATACATGTCAGAACGTAGATTGTCCACAAAGCCATTTGTCCATGGGATTTAGAGACAAGAATTCAAGGATGGACCACGAGTCGATATGCGTTTTTCGCGGTGCCACTCTCGATCATCAAGGAAGTAGCAGCAGCAATGAAAATTCAAAGGCTTTCCATAATTACCCGTCGAGTGAGGAGAGGATGATAAGTGTTGGAGATTGGATGAACATGGAGGTAGCTAAAGCCAACAACCACAATAACAATAATAATAATTTTGGTGACACTGATTTTGGTGATATTGATATTATGAATGGAATGAAAGAGATTGCGGGTGAAGCTTTTGGTGAGGACAATTTAGGGTTGTGGCTGAATGACATTGAAGATTGTGAGTTGCTTGCGGCATTGGAGATGGGTAAAGCAAATAGCGTGATGGATTCCACTCATCAGAATAATAATCCACCATTAATAAAACATGATTATATTTCTCCACATGACGGCCTTGGCCAAGAAGCAACAACTTCATCACTTTGGGATTATACTACTACTTCGTTTAAGAGCAACAATATTTAATAATTAATTTGATATGTTTAAAAATATTGTAGTTTTTATGTATTATTAATTAATTATTAGTCTTCTCTAATATCACATTATCATAATAGTTATAGTATCCAAAAAATATTCATGTTATATGTAATATTGATATTTTTAAATAAAATATTATTTTATTATGGATATGATTTGTATGCATGTGTTGATCATTAATTATTATATGTGCTTTGAAGTACTTTAAGGTTAGTAGATGATTAAATTAAATAATTTTTTAAATCTATCTCAATAACCGATAAAACCAGTCAAACTTGGTAAAAATCAGTCTAGAGTTCGAACCCCCTTCTTCAAGGAAAATACACAATAGTCACAATCACTAGGCTAACTTATTTGTTATTATTATATATGCAAATTAAAATATATATTGATATCTTTTAGCAAATAATTTAGTTTTATTTAGTTTATTTTAATTTTAATTATAAGCTCATTCATTTTTAAATTAATTATATTTTTATTTAATAGTAATTATAAACTCATTTATTATTTTCTTTTCATAATTATATAATATCTATTAATATTATTTTTTAATAAATACTTGTAGTATATAATAGTATAATAGATATAAACTAATTAATAAATTATTAAAATTCGAAAATAATACTTATTTTAATATAAAAATAAAATAAAAATATTTATGATAGAGTAAAATTAACAAAATACTTATTGTTTCTGTTCCATATTGTTTAGAATAGCTAGATATTTTTAAAATATTAGTAAAAATATGTATTTTAAATTTTTAATTCTAAATTTTTTACTATATTTTGTTTTTTATTTACATAGGACCGGGTTAATCGGTTCAACCAGTGACCTACCGGTTGAACCAGTGTCTTAGTGACCCAATAGTCTGACCGGTTCGATCAATGGTTCGGTTCTGATAAAAATGCTATAAAGGTTCGATTAAGAAAAAAACGCGTTCCGGAATTAAGTTTACTGATAAGAATCCGCTTAGTATTTTCATGAAACCTTCGACGAGTTTCACCGAGTTTCAGGATACTATAATCCGAAAACTGGGGCTGCAAGGCGTGAAACGGGTGGAGAAGTTATTCTACAGAATTTCGATATCCATTTTGCGGGATGATGTGAAGTGTGATTTATTCGTCATAAGCAGCGATGAAGATTTGAAAGTTCTATTTCATTGTCGTCGGCAATTTCCGGAGGTGAGGACCCCTGAGCTATTGGCCAAACTTGTGGATGTGGACTCTAGTTCAAGATGTTCTAATCAAAATTCTTTGCCTTCAACCACGGCAGACGGCTCGAGTTTGAGGCCTGTTGGTGCATCTTCATCTCTGTCTGTGATTGAGCCTGAGGCAGTTTTGGTGGCCTCCCATCTTTCGATGCTGATCTAAATCACACTTATGGCGGAGAAAGGGTTAACACTAGACCCGTAGCTGATGTTGCGATTGCGATGGCCGACATTGATGATGTGGTCACAAAATCTCGACAGGGTGGAGCACCAAATGGCGTGGAAGATATATTTCAGGATGAGGATGATGATGATATGGAGCCTGCCACGATTAATTATAAAAATTAAGTACTAAACGGTTTAACATCACTAACAATCATCTAACACACTACCAACCCTAAATCGATATTCTAACTACTACTTTAAGCTTAGACATTCTAATAATTCTTATAATCAATTTCTAAGTGACTCAATATCACTAGCAACAATTTAATTCTTAAATTTTAAAAAAATTACTAATCTCGTCATGCACGCTACCAACAATATGCGCGACTCCATTCAACCGATAGATTTGATTTGGGTCATCTTCCATTTGTACACTATCAAACTTGAAGAGTAGGGTCACTTTCTTTGGATTTTTTTAGAGTTGGTGGGATATGGAGGTGTAACGTAGTTCGAATGAAACGAATTCAAACTCTATATATAACTAGAATAATGGTAAATCGAATTAGGCATTATAGATTTATGATCGACCAACCATCTGTGTAAATCGATCTGTCCTTATTCGATTTACGTTGAAATAAAAAATCATGTGCTAATTTGATGTAGCCTGTTTCGATTTAGCTTGTATCTGAAAACTATGTGCTAATTCCAAATGACCTGTTTCGATTTACTATTATGTGACACCCAAACCATGTGCTCCCCTAGTAATTCGACAAAGGCGGTTTTGATTTATATCCATAACACTAAATCGAGATGCTCAAATTTGATTTACTATTAGTTATTGTAAATCGAATATACCTCATTCGATTTATATAAATACACTGTTTAGGAACATGCACGTAATGTAATCTCATTTGAGTGATATATGTAATTTTGTTTACCTTTTGTTTATGCACGTAATTTGCCCTTAAAAAATATGTATCTATCTGTTAATAACTTAATATCTTCTTCCTTTTTTTCATTTAAAAAACAAAAGTTTCAGTACCTTTTAAATTTGTTTATTTCTAAAAATAAAAAATTTTTTTGGTCAAGAAATGTTATTTTTATTATTGGTAGGAAAAAGGGTAAAAAATATTATTATTATTATTATTTTGGTCGTGACATTTTTTTTTGATAAACGTGATATTATTATTTTAAAAAATGAGAAAATGAATATGATATTGGGCTTAAATTTCACGCCAACATATTAGTTACCACTGGGCTTTAAGTCAGATGCTTCACGTCCGAAAAAAGTTGGACGCCGACATACATACCAAGGTTTATGCCCAACTCCATTTGGGAAACAAGTTTTTGCTCTCCACAACCTCAGACATTATTTGAGGGTTCTTGACCACTTTAACACTATAGGGCAACCACCGTCCGATGAGAGGAGGCTACGTGAGGGGGGTGTCTCCCGATCCCATGACCCTAGGAAGAAACCAAAAGGAGAAGAGGATTGTAGGTCTGGGAAGAAGGTCAAGAAAACTGGGGAAACGAGAGAGTTCTTAGGAGAAGTTGGTCTTCAACCAAGGCATGAAGACTGGATGGAGGAAAATGAAGCTGGTATGGAGATGGATGCTAATGATGTGATAGTGGAGGCAAGTCAGGTCAAGATACTAAAGCTGAGTGGTATGGAAGGGGCGAAGAAGTCCTTTGCAAGTATAGTGAAGATTGGAAAGAATGACCCAGCAGCAATGGAAGTGCAGCTACCTAGAGAGGAAAATGCCTCTATTTCAATGGAAGAGGAAGAGGAAAGTGATGATGATGAGGAGATCGTGCTGCAGAAACTCCCGAATGGGCTCTACAATCTAGTCATAAGAGAGAGCATCAAAAGGAAGATACGAAAAGAATGGTGGAAGTCCCTCATTGTGAAGCTTTTGGGAAGGAAAATTTCTCTCATGCGATGAAGAGAAGATTAGAGATTTTATGGGATAAAAGAGGTAGCATTGAGGTTATTGATCTAGGGTGTGAGTTCTTTCTTGTCAGATTTTTTAACTCAAAGAATTTGGACTTTGCCCTTACGGAAGGTCCATGGAAAATTCTAGATCATTATCTCTCCGTAAGACTTTGGAAACCAGACTTTGATCCGACCACGACAACTATTGATACTGTAGCAGCCTGGGTGAAGCTTCCAGGGCTTGCTATCGAGTACTATAATAGAACCATTCTGAGAAAGATTGGTAATATTATTGGACGAACCCTGAAGATAGATTCCAACACTGCAGAAGTTTCAAGGGGAAAATTCGCAAGACTCTGTGTGGAGGTGGCTTTGATTAAACCATTGGTGGCTCAATATCAGATTAATGGAGTGAACCATTCCATAGAGTATGAGGGGTTGCATCAAGTATGTTTCTCATGTGGAAGAGTGGGGCATGAAAAAGAGAGTTGCCCTGTGAAGGAGAGAAATCAGGTTCAGAACCACCAGCTGAATGGTGCCCCTTTGGTACCACAGCAGGAGGAAGAAGATAGGGGCATTCCGGTCCAACAAAATTCAAACAAGGATAAGGAGGTCATGAAGGAAAAAGGAGAAGAGTATCGTCCGTAGATGCTAGTCCAATGACAGACACGTTGAAGAAAAGGGGTTAAAACAGGCATTACTTCACAAAGTGGATAGAAGCAGAACCATTGGCCACTATCACCGCTCAAAGAAGTCGCATGTTCCTCTACAAAAACATCATCACAAGGTATGGGATACTTTATTCCATCACCACAGATAATGGAACCCAATTCACCGACGCCACCTTCAGAAACCTGGTAGCCAGTATGAAAATCAAACATCAATTCACCTCGGTAGAGCATCCACAAGCCAATGGGCAAGTCGAGGCAGCTAACAAAGTCATACTGGCAGGTTTGAAGAAAAGATTACAGGAAGCGAAGGGAGCTTGGGCTGAAGAGCTCCCTCAAGTGTTGTGGGCTTATAGGACAACCCCCCAATCCGCCACAGGAGAAACACCCTTCCGACTAGTATACGGCGTAGAAGCCATGATTCCTATAGAAATCAGTGAGCAAAGCCCAAGGGTAATTCTTCATGATGAGGTCGGAAATGTACAGGGGCACAAAGAGGAGCTCGACTTGCTCCCCGAAGTCCGAGAGAACGCCCAGATAAGAGAAGCGGCATTAAAGCAAAGAATGACTACCAGATACAACAAGAAAGTCATTCGAAGAACATTTGCCGCAGATGACTTGGTCTTAATCAGAAACGACATTGGAATCAACAAGTCAGGAGATGGAAAGCTCGCCGCAAATTGGAAAGGGCCATACAAAATCAAGGAAGTGTTAGGGAAAGGTTATTATAAAGTAACCGACCTGGACAGCACTGAGCTACCAAGGTCATGGCATGCTTGTAATATGAAAAGGTACTACAGTTAGAAGCGAACTCTACTCCCTGATGTACTCTTTTCCCAGCTTCATGATTTTTTCCCAAAAAAGGGTTTTTTCTGGAGAGGGGTTTTTAACGAGGCATCATAGTAGAGGCTAAGGGAAAATATGCTGTGAAGACCCTTAGTAGCAAAAAGGTACCTTCCCAATTAATAAAGATCTTTTTTATCACTATATTTCTCTTAAATATCCTCCTCTATTTCTTATAAGTCTTTCTACGAAACGCGCCGACTTAAGCTCGACAAAGCGTAAAAATCCCATGAATCGACCTAACATGGTCGTCAGGATAAAACGACGAGGTACAAGTCGGTGTAAAGAGGTTAAACAAGTTGATCGTATTAAACTCGGAAACTATCCGACTCTTAAGTCAAAAGGAAATCCGAGTAAAACAAACTCGAAAGAGCTCCGAGTAAAAGAAAACCGAGCTCCGAGTAGATGAAAAACGCATCGCAAAAATAACCTAAGTCATAAAAACTCACTAAAGCAAAGTTGAGTATAAAGGATAACAAAAGAGATATGAAAGACCTGAAAAGTTTAAAGTTTGCATACAAGCCTTTGCACGAAAAAGGCTCGAGAAAACAATGCAAGCTAACAAAGGGTTTTTCCGAAAAAGATCAAACATATCCAAAACAGAAAAGCATGTGCACGCGTAAAGTAACTTAAACCCTTATCCCAAAAAAGGGCACCTACTCCGATTAGAAAACCCTTATCCAAAAAAGGGCATTTATTTTGTTTAAAACCCTTATCCAAAAAGGGCACCAAACAGATCATTTTGTTTACGGCCTCAAAAGGCCAAGAAGCAAATTGTTCACAACCACCAGCAAATAAATAGAAGTTTAAAAAAGGGGGGACCCACAGGCCGGGCCCCCATATAGCCACAAAAATAAAGAAGTCATTTCTTGGAT
>NC_029780.3:5766823-5768397 GCF_000817695.3 Arachis duranensis | reverse complement strand
AGTCGGAGCGAGGGTTGAAGAACTCGGAGCATCTTTAGAATGAGGAGGAGACTCTATAATCCTCTGCCCCCGAGTCTTTAGGTCTGACTCGGAAAGGACCTCGGGAGCAGGAAGATCAACAATGGCGCCATTAATCACCACTTTGTCAGGATGTAGTGGAGAAAGATCCAAGTCGGGGGCTATAACCCTGACCTGCTCTAGGAAAATTCTCCAAGACTCCTCGGCGCCATCGGCGATAGAGTCTTCCAAGTCAGCATAAGTATTCCGAGAGTTCACCAAATCCTTCTTCACCTCCACCATATCTTTAAATAGGCTTTGGTAACTCTCCTGGGCTGCCTTCCTTAGATTTACCTCCATGGTACATTGGGCTCGCAGCTGGCTCTCCTTCTCCCGGAGGACGTCTCTCTCCTTCCTCAACTTATCCCTCTCCTCCTTCAACTCCTCTTGATGCTTTTCAAACAAAAGAAGCCTCTCCTCCAGCTCCGCAACCTTTGAGGTAGTCCCCAAGGAGCTGAGGGGAGTCTTCTCGAAGATATCCAAAAGTTTGCCACAAACTCCCGCCGCCCTAAAGCTCTCCTCGGCCAGAGCGGTAAGGTGGTTCCGAACAGAAGCATCATCCATACTTATAAGAGGATAGATGTTCTTTCGGACGAATGCTTGAGCATCCGCCTTAACACCACCTTCCCAAGAAGGGCCAGACTCTGAAGTCTTGCGCTTCTTCTTCTCCGGCTCGGAAAGTAGTTGGGCAGAAGGGAGTGGTCGAGCCAAACTTGAGGAGGAGATGATAATAGGTTGAGAGGGAGTACCAACATTTCTAGGAGGAGGAGGAGGAGGAGGAGGAGAGACGACCGCCTTGCCACCCCCGGACCTAGTCCGGGACTTTGCCTTAGCTTCCTGGACCCTTTGGTAAGCCTCTTGAGTATTCTTTTTTGCCATATCTACAAAAGAAACAATCAAGTCACAAGTTGGTAAAAGACAAGTCGGCAAAAAAGAAGTCGGTGAAATACAACTCGGAAATAGGAAATGCATGCGCTACCTATGCAAGATTGAACAAAAGTCGACGTCCCCTGAAGGATTTTTCTCGTATCCAAGTATGGGGCCTTCCCCCATGCTTCTCGGAAAAACCCCACAATGGCAGCCTCCACCTCGTCTAGGTCATCTAGACCAATCTTTTCGCAAGGGGTGGCCGGCAGCCAGTAAAGGGGAAAACGAGGGGAGGAATGCTCATCCAGAAAAAAGGGGTGGTGACCCTCTACAGCTTGAACCTTAAAGAAGAAGTTTTTGAAGTCGTGGAAGGATTCGTCAAAAAGGGTGAAAATCCTCCGACCTTGAATGGCTCGGAAGGATACCCATTGTTGTTTGTTATTTAGCCCACTAAAGGGCTTAGTCATATGAAAAAGATAAAAGAAGATTCTCAAGGAAGTCGGGAAGTCCAGAGCGTGGCTTATAAACTGGTAAATCTTCAAGAAACCCCAGGAATTGGGATGGAGTTGAGTAGGGGCAACCTTACAGTGGTGCAAAACGGATATCTCAAAATCCGAGAAAGGAAGAAAAACACCCAAACGGGTGATCAT
>NC_029780.3:5765147-5765542 GCF_000817695.3 Arachis duranensis | reverse complement strand
TAATATGATTAAGTGTAATTTAATTAGATGTGATTAAAAAATAATTGAATATTATGTATAGTAAAAAAAGATATTATTGAAGGATCAAATTAAAAAAATATTATGGTATTGCTTTTTCTGTTTTGTTCCAAGCTGAAGCCATAACAATTATGCTGAAGAAGAATAAAATAGACTAAAGAAATGAGCCATTGCAAGGAGTTCAAGTTGCATTCCTTCACTCAGGAAAGATGAATGATCTCGCTCTTGCGTTAATCGTGTGGATTCTGAGTTAATTGTTTGGACATCGGATTTTGAATTAATTTTATAGCTATTGAAATTTCAGATTTTCTTCTTAGATTTTTGTTGTTTTAAGTTGGTTAATTGGATTTTTTAACCCATTTTGAATTTTGAATCTT
>NC_029780.3:5763547-5765047 GCF_000817695.3 Arachis duranensis | reverse complement strand
TAATATTTTTTATTTCTAAGATGTTATAAAAGACAGTGAAAAAAGAAAATAATATATTCACTTGCATATCTTGATGGATTAAAGTGTATTTTCATTTCTATTTGGGAAACGCCAATAATAAAATAACTCTGCATATTTAGATGACCATTTTTTTATTCCTGTGTATTTAAAGAAATAATATGTTTATATCTTTATTTGTATTAAAAAAAAAAAAACAGATTTTGTATATTATAGTATGGGCAGAACAAGAGAGGATAGTAAAGTACTCACCAGTAGCTAGAAACAGACAAAAAAACAATTAGAGAAAAAATGTGAACATGTTTCGATTGTAATGGAAAAAAATGAGTGTGTTTATACAGTAACGAATAATTTAATTATTATTTTTATAGCATAATAGGTAGTGGCAGAAAGAAAGCTTCGTTATGCGTACGTCTCATAGTTTAGTTACTTCATTTCAGTAATTAGACTCTAGGATTTGAAACAAAAAGGTATGGACGTAAAGGCGGAAATTGGATACATTCTTCATTTTTTGATGGGGTACATTCATCATATGTTATTTTTAATACTAGTATGAATGTTCATGAAATGCACGGTTCACAAGATTCAAAACACTTCATCTAAATTGAAGAATTGTTACAATAATTATAAAAATCATGATTTACAAAAATTAGTAAATATATAATATATTTCTAAAAAATTATAGATAAAATTAAAAAAATTTAGATGTACAATAATAATAAGAATAATGATTAAATACGATTTTGGTTCTGAAAATTTAAGCAAAAAATTTTATTCATTTACATGTTTTTTATATTCAAATTCATCTCTAAAGTTCAACTTAATTTTAAAATCGTTATTTGGATTAAAATACTTTTCTCTAACAACCTTTTTCCAACAATTTCATTAAAAATTTAAAATATTCGATTTTTTTTGTTCATCCAAAATTTATACTTTTGCTTCTACAAACACTAAAATAAATTTAAATAAAATTATTATTAAGAAAATAAAGCATAATCAGCAACAAAAATTTTCACAGCATCAATGAAAATTTTAAAATCAAGTTGAATCATAAGAACGAATTTAAATGAAAAAAAGATTGAACACGAATCAAATTTTTGGCCTAAATCATGAGAATCAAAATCGTAAAAAGAATATCAATAACAACAACAATAATAATATGTAACAATAACAACAATAACCATATAAAAAAATACCTAAACATTAATAGTAATGTTTTATACCATACTTGAACCCACAAACCGAGCTTTTGACAGTGGGTTTAAATTCAAATTCAATGAAGAAATAAAAAAATTCTATTAAGAAAAATTTGACTGAAATCTTAAAGTGATACTCGTATGAAAATAATTTAAATTAAGCTCAATTCTATGGCTTTTAAATCTTTCAATAAAAGATTCAGTCATTTTCCAAGTGTAAAAATTAAAAAGTGTACGTTATTACTTATTAGGTATTATTAGCTAATTTTGTAGAGATAGGTTGAAA
>NC_029780.3:5749401-5761291 GCF_000817695.3 Arachis duranensis | reverse complement strand
TACATATGGTTAACTACAAAACATGTACTTTTGTTATAATTAATTACTATCAATATTAAACCAATAAAATAAAAAAAATCTAGGTAAATAATGCAATAATTTTTATTTTTTTCCTTCTCTTTATTCTTATTTTTATTCATGTCAAGAGGGTAAGAACAAGAAGAAGCACTAAAGGGAGAATTTTAATTTGTGTATAATTTATTAGAAAAACAGTATCGAAACTTTTTAATCGGCACATATTCTTATTAAGAGGATAGAAAAAGATGAACTATGAGAATGTAAAATGAGAAGAAGAAAATAAAGAAGGAAAAGAAGAAGATGATGATGACGATGAAGAAGAAAAGGAGGAGGAGGAAGAGTTTTAAATTGTGTACAATTTATGTAACACAGAAAATTTCTTAATTGACACAAAAATTTCTTAATTTTGACATAGAATTTTTTTAATCCGTGATATCTTTCCCAACTAAATGAAGTGGTATTGATATTTTTTAGTTTTAAAACACATTTAAATGTATTTTGTTGGTTGAATGAGTTAAAATTTTGGATTTATAGTTCTTTATTTAAATATTTATTGCGTCTTTTATTGAATTGATTGTATGGTATTAAACTAATATATATGAAATTTGGTCATTCTTATGTCATTTACAATAATTTAATATATTTTTTAAATTTAAAATATATTTAAATATATTTTGTTGATTAAATAAGTTAAGGTTATAAATTTGTGGTCTTTTAAAATTTTTTTGTGTCATTCACAATTAAATAATGTATTTTGTTGTTGTTAAATTAATTTCGTGATATTTAACTAAGAAGAAGAGAAAAACCAAAAAAAAAATAAATCAAACAAAAAAAGGGAAGGTAATAACAATGAGAATGACAAAGATGATGATAAAAAAAACACAACAACCTACAAATGGTGTAATTTTTTTTTTCAAAAATTAGTGACGATAGGAATTATAATTCTAATCACCCAATATTGTTACCAACTGTGCATGCAAATAGAACCGTCTCATCTTCTTCGTTATCTCGCTCAAACAACCTTTAATTTTCTCAGGTTAATTGCACATTTACCAGCCTTTTCAAGAAGTATAAACATTATACAAATTTCAACTCAGTAATACCTACTTTGTCCCATCACTCTTATGAATTATTTACTTAAATACAATTCCACTAAGCTAAGATTATTTTGCTGATGTTAGCTCCTTCTAACACCGCCATTCTACAACCTTCGTGGATATCTATATATACGTACATGACTTTCACGAGTTCTAGCAACATAATATCAATTACTCTTATTTATTCTTCTATACAGATATTTTTCACAATTCACTTGACTTCTTTTATAAAAAAAATCATCATGGTGCTGATCCAAGAAGAAATGGATCCTCCCTATGTTCAATTGTCCGATACAGAAGACGAGGAAATTGATGTAACCTTGACAGCAGAAGATGAAATGATAGACTATGAAGATCTGAAGAAGCGCATATGTAAAGACCGTGTCCTTTTCCAAAAGATGAAGGAGAAACTTAACATGGACGAATCTGAGAACAGAGAAGCCAAGCAAGAAGCGTCCAGGAAAAAGAAGATGTCTAGGGCACAAGACTCTGTCCTCAAATACATGATCAAGATCATGGAGGTTTGCAAAGCTCGTGGATTCGTCTATGGCATCGTCCCTGAAAAAGGTATAGAAATTAAAATAAGCATAATTAACTATTAAATTATCTAAAATTTTTAATTATGAAGTTAATTATATTTTTATTTTTATTTAACAATTAATACAAAAATAATTTTAATATTTTTCTATGTTTTTATTAAAAACTATTTTATTTATGTCATACTTCAATCTTCACTTTGATATTAAAATATTTTAATTATAATTTATAGGTAAGCCAGTTACTGGAAGCTCGGATAGTCTACGAGAATGGTGGAAAGAAGATATTAGATTTGACCAAAATGCCCCTGCAGCAATTGTAAAGTATTTACCCTTACTTGAAAAAGGAGAATTAGATGAGTCGTCAAGCATACACCTTCTCCAAGATCTTCAAGACAAAACACTAGGATCTCTTCTTTCATCACTGATGCAACACTGTGTGCCGCCACAAAGAAGGTATCCTTTGGATAAAGGTGTGGCCCCACCGTGGTGGCCTAATGGGTCAGAGGCATGGTGGGGTGAACAGGGCCTTTTGGCTCAAGGACACGGGCCACCACCGTATAAGAAACCCCATGATTTGAAGAAGACATGGAAGGTTTCGGTTTTGGCTTCAATTATAAAGCACATGTCTCCTGACCTGGAGAAATTGAGAAGGCTTGTGACTCAATCAAAGACCTTGCAAGATAATATGACTGCCAAAGATAATGCTACTTGGTCCAAAGTTGTGAACAAAGAAGAAGCTTTATCGAGACTTACCAACAAGTGTCTTAAGATTTCTCCTTCTTCGTCCAGCGACGAGGAGAATAATAAGGAAGACGGTGAGGGAGAAATTGAAGTCTTTGAGTCATCCCCAATAAACTCTATTAATAATTCTGTTGATCATGTTTTGTTTGGCGGTGGCGGTAGTAGCGGCAATAGCAGCACCGGAGGCGGTGAAAAAAGAAAGTGTGATTTTGATAATAATAATAATAATAGTAACAACAACAATAACGATAATAACTTTGTGGACAAATTACTATATACATGTCAGAACGTAGATTGTCCACAAAGCCATTTGTCCATGGGATTTAGAGACAAGAATTCAAGGATGGACCACGAGTCGATATGCGTTTTTCGCGGTGCCACTCTCGATCATCAAGGAAGTAGCAGCAGCAATGAAAATTCAAAGGCTTTCCATAATTACCCGTCGAGTGAGGAGAGGATGATAAGTGTTGGAGATTGGATGAACATGGAGGTAGCTAAAGCCAACAACCACAATAACAATAATAATAATTTTGGTGACACTGATTTTGGTGATATTGATATTATGAATGGAATGAAAGAGATTGCGGGTGAAGCTTTTGGTGAGGACAATTTAGGGTTGTGGCTGAATGACATTGAAGATTGTGAGTTGCTTGCGGCATTGGAGATGGGTAAAGCAAATAGCGTGATGGATTCCACTCATCAGAATAATAATCCACCATTAATAAAACATGATTATATTTCTCCACATGACGGCCTTGGCCAAGAAGCAACAACTTCATCACTTTGGGATTATACTACTACTTCGTTTAAGAGCAACAATATTTAATAATTAATTTGATATGTTTAAAAATATTGTAGTTTTTATGTATTATTAATTAATTATTAGTCTTCTCTAATATCACATTATCATAATAGTTATAGTATCCAAAAAATATTCATGTTATATGTAATATTGATATTTTTAAATAAAATATTATTTTATTATGGATATGATTTGTATGCATGTGTTGATCATTAATTATTATATGTGCTTTGAAGTACTTTAAGGTTAGTAGATGATTAAATTAAATAATTTTTTAAATCTATCTCAATAACCGATAAAACCAGTCAAACTTGGTAAAAATCAGTCTAGAGTTCGAACCCCCTTCTTCAAGGAAAATACACAATAGTCACAATCACTAGGCTAACTTATTTGTTATTATTATATATGCAAATTAAAATATATATTGATATCTTTTAGCAAATAATTTAGTTTTATTTAGTTTATTTTAATTTTAATTATAAGCTCATTCATTTTTAAATTAATTATATTTTTATTTAATAGTAATTATAAACTCATTTATTATTTTCTTTTCATAATTATATAATATCTATTAATATTATTTTTTAATAAATACTTGTAGTATATAATAGTATAATAGATATAAACTAATTAATAAATTATTAAAATTCGAAAATAATACTTATTTTAATATAAAAATAAAATAAAAATATTTATGATAGAGTAAAATTAACAAAATACTTATTGTTTCTGTTCCATATTGTTTAGAATAGCTAGATATTTTTAAAATATTAGTAAAAATATGTATTTTAAATTTTTAATTCTAAATTTTTTACTATATTTTGTTTTTTATTTACATAGGACCGGGTTAATCGGTTCAACCAGTGACCTACCGGTTGAACCAGTGTCTTAGTGACCCAATAGTCTGACCGGTTCGATCAATGGTTCGGTTCTGATAAAAATGCTATAAAGGTTCGATTAAGAAAAAAACGCGTTCCGGAATTAAGTTTACTGATAAGAATCCGCTTAGTATTTTCATGAAACCTTCGACGAGTTTCACCGAGTTTCAGGATACTATAATCCGAAAACTGGGGCTGCAAGGCGTGAAACGGGTGGAGAAGTTATTCTACAGAATTTCGATATCCATTTTGCGGGATGATGTGAAGTGTGATTTATTCGTCATAAGCAGCGATGAAGATTTGAAAGTTCTATTTCATTGTCGTCGGCAATTTCCGGAGGTGAGGACCCCTGAGCTATTGGCCAAACTTGTGGATGTGGACTCTAGTTCAAGATGTTCTAATCAAAATTCTTTGCCTTCAACCACGGCAGACGGCTCGAGTTTGAGGCCTGTTGGTGCATCTTCATCTCTGTCTGTGATTGAGCCTGAGGCAGTTTTGGTGGCCTCCCATCTTTCGATGCTGATCTAAATCACACTTATGGCGGAGAAAGGGTTAACACTAGACCCGTAGCTGATGTTGCGATTGCGATGGCCGACATTGATGATGTGGTCACAAAATCTCGACAGGGTGGAGCACCAAATGGCGTGGAAGATATATTTCAGGATGAGGATGATGATGATATGGAGCCTGCCACGATTAATTATAAAAATTAAGTACTAAACGGTTTAACATCACTAACAATCATCTAACACACTACCAACCCTAAATCGATATTCTAACTACTACTTTAAGCTTAGACATTCTAATAATTCTTATAATCAATTTCTAAGTGACTCAATATCACTAGCAACAATTTAATTCTTAAATTTTAAAAAAATTACTAATCTCGTCATGCACGCTACCAACAATATGCGCGACTCCATTCAACCGATAGATTTGATTTGGGTCATCTTCCATTTGTACACTATCAAACTTGAAGAGTAGGGTCACTTTCTTTGGATTTTTTTAGAGTTGGTGGGATATGGAGGTGTAACGTAGTTCGAATGAAACGAATTCAAACTCTATATATAACTAGAATAATGGTAAATCGAATTAGGCATTATAGATTTATGATCGACCAACCATCTGTGTAAATCGATCTGTCCTTATTCGATTTACGTTGAAATAAAAAATCATGTGCTAATTTGATGTAGCCTGTTTCGATTTAGCTTGTATCTGAAAACTATGTGCTAATTCCAAATGACCTGTTTCGATTTACTATTATGTGACACCCAAACCATGTGCTCCCCTAGTAATTCGACAAAGGCGGTTTTGATTTATATCCATAACACTAAATCGAGATGCTCAAATTTGATTTACTATTAGTTATTGTAAATCGAATATACCTCATTCGATTTATATAAATACACTGTTTAGGAACATGCACGTAATGTAATCTCATTTGAGTGATATATGTAATTTTGTTTACCTTTTGTTTATGCACGTAATTTGCCCTTAAAAAATATGTATCTATCTGTTAATAACTTAATATCTTCTTCCTTTTTTTCATTTAAAAAACAAAAGTTTCAGTACCTTTTAAATTTGTTTATTTCTAAAAATAAAAAATTTTTTTGGTCAAGAAATGTTATTTTTATTATTGGTAGGAAAAAGGGTAAAAAATATTATTATTATTATTATTTTGGTCGTGACATTTTTTTTTGATAAACGTGATATTATTATTTTAAAAAATGAGAAAATGAATATGATATTGGGCTTAAATTTCACGCCAACATATTAGTTACCACTGGGCTTTAAGTCAGATGCTTCACGTCCGAAAAAAGTTGGACGCCGACATACATACCAAGGTTTATGCCCAACTCCATTTGGGAAACAAGTTTTTGCTCTCCACAACCTCAGACATTATTTGAGGGTTCTTGACCACTTTAACACTATAGGGCAACCACCGTCCGATGAGAGGAGGCTACGTGAGGGGGGTGTCTCCCGATCCCATGACCCTAGGAAGAAACCAAAAGGAGAAGAGGATTGTAGGTCTGGGAAGAAGGTCAAGAAAACTGGGGAAACGAGAGAGTTCTTAGGAGAAGTTGGTCTTCAACCAAGGCATGAAGACTGGATGGAGGAAAATGAAGCTGGTATGGAGATGGATGCTAATGATGTGATAGTGGAGGCAAGTCAGGTCAAGATACTAAAGCTGAGTGGTATGGAAGGGGCGAAGAAGTCCTTTGCAAGTATAGTGAAGATTGGAAAGAATGACCCAGCAGCAATGGAAGTGCAGCTACCTAGAGAGGAAAATGCCTCTATTTCAATGGAAGAGGAAGAGGAAAGTGATGATGATGAGGAGATCGTGCTGCAGAAACTCCCGAATGGGCTCTACAATCTAGTCATAAGAGAGAGCATCAAAAGGAAGATACGAAAAGAATGGTGGAAGTCCCTCATTGTGAAGCTTTTGGGAAGGAAAATTTCTCTCATGCGATGAAGAGAAGATTAGAGATTTTATGGGATAAAAGAGGTAGCATTGAGGTTATTGATCTAGGGTGTGAGTTCTTTCTTGTCAGATTTTTTAACTCAAAGAATTTGGACTTTGCCCTTACGGAAGGTCCATGGAAAATTCTAGATCATTATCTCTCCGTAAGACTTTGGAAACCAGACTTTGATCCGACCACGACAACTATTGATACTGTAGCAGCCTGGGTGAAGCTTCCAGGGCTTGCTATCGAGTACTATAATAGAACCATTCTGAGAAAGATTGGTAATATTATTGGACGAACCCTGAAGATAGATTCCAACACTGCAGAAGTTTCAAGGGGAAAATTCGCAAGACTCTGTGTGGAGGTGGCTTTGATTAAACCATTGGTGGCTCAATATCAGATTAATGGAGTGAACCATTCCATAGAGTATGAGGGGTTGCATCAAGTATGTTTCTCATGTGGAAGAGTGGGGCATGAAAAAGAGAGTTGCCCTGTGAAGGAGAGAAATCAGGTTCAGAACCACCAGCTGAATGGTGCCCCTTTGGTACCACAGCAGGAGGAAGAAGATAGGGGCATTCCGGTCCAACAAAATTCAAACAAGGATAAGGAGGTCATGAAGGAAAAAGGAGAAGAGTATCGTCCGTAGATGCTAGTCCAATGACAGACACGTTGAAGAAAAGGGGTTAAAACAGGCGAAGGTACAAGTAGTGGTACAATTGGTAGAGCGAAAGCACAGGTGAATGGGACAAATTCTAGATTTGCTGTACTGCAGATAGAGGAATTGGAGAATGAGAATGTTTCTCAAATGATGGATAAGAATCTTAATAGCGAGGAAGACCTAAGAAGAAAACTGCTAAATGACAAAAAAGGAAAATCATCGATGCAGCAGATCCACAAAGGTAAAGACTCTCGACCTAATCCTGGCCCAATATCTGCTACCCAACCCTCTAGATCTTCTTCTGATCATAACAATGACCAAACCAGCAAACAGCCCAAGACCTTGTCTAAAAGCCCAACTCAGCCTACTCAGGTCCATAACCCATTAACCCCTGTAGAACCTACCCCTTCCCAACCTGTTCTAGCCCATTTTGATGAAAATTGGACTAACAAAAAACCTAAAAGTCCCCCTCTCTCATGGTATTTAGGAAACTCCTTTGGAATCCCATGACCCCAATGAACCCCCTGACCCTGGTCAACTTTATTTTGAATCTCTAGACTCCACTTTGATATCTGAAGTGATGAAAGAAATTAAAGATAAAGAAGAAGATGTCGTTGAAGTCCAAATGATGGAAGAACCTCCTATCATGGGAGAGGAGATGCAATGTAACCAGCTAGGCTTTGTTAGGGTCTGGCTTTGTGTTTTCGATTCACTTTTTGTGGTTTTTCCTAATGTCAATTCTAGCATGGAATGTATGAGGGATAGTGAACCAGGCGTCAATTCATACCCTCAAGAAAATACGTAGACAGAATAACCCAACTATCACTATGATTTTTGAACCTAGATGCAGTGGCGATAGGGCTACTCAAGTTGTTAAGTCGCTGGGATTTAGGTATAGCTACAGAGAAGAAGCCTCCGGCTACAGCGGAGGGATCTGGATATTATGGAATAATGATTCTCTGAATATTAGAATCAAGAAATCTCATTACCAGTTTGTTCATATGGCTATCGCGATAAATGACGGCAGGATTTGGGATCTCTCTGCTATTTATGCCTGTCCCTAGGAAGCAACGAGAAGAGAACTCTAGAAAAAACTTAAAATCATTTCTAGAAGTATAAATAATCTATGGTTGCTTGCTGGAGATTTCAACGAAATTGCACATGAGCAAAAAAAGAAATGAGGGGCCTCAGTAGACTCTCATGCTTGCAGACGATTCCAAAATTGGATTAACGAGTGTAAGTTATTAGATCTGGGGTATGTTGGTACTCATTTTACTTGGAAAGGAGGCCAAAGGGATGGGATGGATAGAGTTTTCAAGAGGTTAGACCGAGCTTTAGCTAATGCAGAATGGAGAAGGGAGTTCGGAGACGCAAGGGTGGAGGTGTTGCCAAGAGTAAATTATGATCATCATCCTCTTATGATCATTCTTAATCCGGAGCGAATGGATACAAGGGATAAGCCTTTCAGGTATGAAATTATGTGGAAAACACACCCTGAGTTTAATACCTTCCTTCTTTCATCCTGGAAAGGGGATCAAACTCTCCCTATTGCCTTATGCTCAATGACGACAAGTTTAAAAGAGTGGAATAAGCAAGTGTTCGGGAATTTGTTTAAAAAGAAAAGGAGAATTCTAAATAGAATCGTTGGTATCCAAAAGGTCCCATCTTATGGTGAAAATCCTTTTTTAGAGGATCTGGAAGAAAATCGGGCTAAGAAATTGGAAAGTATTCTGGATCAAGAAGAGTTGATGTGGTTGCAAAAATCCAAACAACAGTGGATAGTAGATGGAGACAGAAATACACATTACTACCATACCAAGACAGCGACTAGGAGAAGGAAGAATCGTATAGTGAAATTGAGAAAGGATAATGGCGCTTGGTGCGAGGACCCGGAGGAAATAAAAATGTTAGCTATGGAGTTCTATAGGAACCTTTACATAGAAAAAAACAATGAGAACCTCCTCTTGAAGACGTCTCTTACCTACCCTCAGATGGATGAGCAACATAAGTTAGCTCTTATTGATACTCCCTCCTGTTTGGACATCTATAAAGCAGTAGCTAGCATAGGATCTCTGAAGGCTCCTAGAGAAGATGGATTCCCAGCCATATTTTTTAAGGAAAATTGGCAAGTGGTGAAAGACTCCTTTACTAGGTTTGTTATAAGCCTATAGAATCAACCTAGTGAAATCAAAAGGATAAATCAAATGCTGCTCTCCCTTATCCCTAAAAATGACTACCCTTGTACAGCATTTATGAGTCCCTGCAACACAGAGTGGATGCCAATAATAATTAACACAGATACAGCAGAGAGAAGTCTGTTGAATACACATTTATATGCTCACCCATTTAGACCCTTACTTTTTTAATTTTCACCATAATAGTCCCTTACTTTTTAATTTTCACCATAATAGTCCCTGAGTTTCTAACAAAGGCACCATAAATGTCCCTAACTTTTACTATCGTGCATCTACAGTAGTCCTATTCACATATCAGCAAATCGCTTACAGATCCAGTATATTATAACACAGTAAAGCAACCAAACAGAAAACTAAATCAGTAGGGATTAGCAGCTATGTACCTTTTGCATATCAGATATGAAACACCAACCATGTGTCTTGTAATCTCCCAAATCTGCGTGCAATAGTTCCAGGAACCATTTCCAATTGGCAGTGTTTTCAACTTCCACAATTGCCCAAGCAATGACATATATGTGGTGGTTTGTATCCTGCCCAATAGCTGATAGAATCTGCCCTCCAAAGACAGTTTTCAGGAAAGCACCATCAAGTCCAATGAGTGGACGACATCCTACCTTAAATCCATTCTTGCAGCCAGTTAAACACACATACATTTTCTCAAATATCACATCACCGTTTGGCTGTGGGATGGTGCAAATTTTGACAGTTGAACCCGGGTTTGTCTTCAGCAGTGTCTCCCCATAGTCCCTCACCATTGCATACTGTGCCTTTTCATCACCATATACAAGATTTCTAGCATCAGACAGTGCCCTTGAGATTGAGTTCCTATTCAATGACAGATCATACTTGGTCTTGAAGAAGGTGTTTGCATCACAATGCCTGAAGTTGGGATGCTTTCTGACTTTCTTCACAAGCTTACTAGCAACTCAGTTACGATTGCCTGCTCTGTTCTTATCCTCCCTTGCACAGCTATGATCATCTCTGAAAGTCTTCACTTGCCAGCAAGTATCGTCTCGGTCCTTGGAAGCAAAGATGACCCAACCACATTCCTTCACCTTGCAAACTGCCCTAAGCCTATTCCTATCATTTTTATTGAACCGAATACGCCTTCCCTCCTGGATGGTGTACTCCCTAACAGCCTCTTTAAAATCCCACTTCATATTAAACTTCATTCCAACCTCTAAGTGAAGCTCCCCGAACCTAGCCCCCTCTCTAAAAACAGGAAACACCTCATCAGACTCGGTCTCCTCTTCTAATTCGTCTTCAGAGTTGGGTGGGGTTTTCATCTCCAATGAATGCCAAGAGTTGGCACCATCAGAATCAGTCCCAGGATCGTATGCATCATAATCATCATTCTTATCAGTTCCAACTTTCCCAAAATCCACTTCAACATCAGAATTACCCTCCACATAAGCATCTTCATCAACACAAATCTTCTCCTTCATCTTATTCTTTCCCTTACCATTATCCTGTGAAGTACTCCCTTTACTTGTTTTCTTCTTACCCTTTACCTTAGGTGAAGGAACAGGGTCCGCAGCACATGAATCAGATGAGCTGTCTTCCCTTACTGGTTTATAGGGCTCATCTTCTGAACTATCATCAGTTTTAGAGGACTCCTCATCAGATGACATCAACATCACTGGGATCTTGCTACCCTGCCCTCTTTTCTGAGCTTTTGTGCCTCCTATCCCAGTGGCAGACCTGAGGCAATACCTCCTATGAACTTTTGTTTGACTTGGTTTCAGGGTGTTCTTGACCTTCTTTTTAATTTTTTGTTCAGACGGCACCTTAACAGATGCTTTTACCCCTTCCTCTCTACGTCGACTCACATTAGCAGTAGGATTCTTTTCATGATTTGGCCTAGAACCATCGTCTGGTGTAGCTGCAACATTTTCCTTAGCTTGAGTCCCAAGGTCCCTTACTTGATCATCAATGTATACCATAACCTCCTCCCCTTCTATCAGTTCAGGTGACGAAACCTGATGTTCAATGTAGATATCAACAAGGCTGGCATTCTGTGAACCCATCTCACACATCTCTCTTAGGTCTGCATCACTATTTAACTTCCTCAATCCCTCCCCTATGCTCTTTCCAGGTACAAGCCACCAGACTTCCTTCATTCTGTTATAACCTAGCTCCTTATAATAGTTTCTCAGGTAAAATACATCCAACCTATCAACCTCAACATCACCTAGGCAGTTTCTGTTGTCCGGATAGTAACCAATCTTTCCATCCACGCCCTTCTCAAAACTTCCTCCATGATGAAACATAATGTCCAGTACTTCATCCATCTGCCAGATAAGTTAACAAACAAATTAAACACATGCAACCTTTCTTTGAGGAAGAAAAAAAAACAGAGCAAACCAAACCCTTGCCTAACAATGTAACCACAAAAACCTAACAACATAGAAATCTAAACAAGACACCAAACGAATATCAACTCTGCTTCAATCAAGACACCACGTGAACAGCCATCATTGAAAACCAAAAAAAAAAA
>NC_029780.3:5747791-5749008 GCF_000817695.3 Arachis duranensis | reverse complement strand
AAAAAAAACAGAGCAAACCAAACCCCTGCCTAACAACGTAACCACAAAAACCTAACAACACAGAAATCTAAACAAGACACCAAACGAATATCAACTCTGCTTCAATCAAGACACCACGTGAACAGCCATCATTGAAAACCAAAAAAAAAAATTTGAACTTCAACTACACATTCTGTATTACTAACCTTGTTGTAGCTGACGATGACGATAGCCTCTGCTTCAACCACTTCGTACCTGTGGCGTACTTCCTTCTCCTGGCAATGAACTCACTCAAGCAATAGCCAGAACGTGCCCTAATGTCACACCATTCTCTGGACGACAGCGAGAGGAAACGTTTGAAGAGAAGTAGGAGAAAGACTGGAGAATGATCAACCCTCTCCCCAAGCAACGTTTCAATTCCCCTCCAAGGCAAAACGACGTCGTGTTGATTCATTAACGCCATTCACGCAAAACAGCGCCGTTTAAGGCTGCCTACGTGGACAATAAGCAGCCAGCTCAGCGCTCCGGCTGCTGAGTCACGCCGGAATTGGGTGGAGGGACCAGAATTTCGCACGGAGCTCAATCTGAAGGGTGCAATTAGAGCATTTCGAAAGTCAGGGGTAACATTGGTGCACGGGCTCAATCTGAGGGACCATTATGGGGTTTCACTCAGTGATTCAATGCAAAATGGTATCCAATTTCCAAATGTTGTAATTTAGTAAAGCTTTCAACCAATTGTTTTAAATTGGTAAATTGCCCTATAAAATATAAAGTAACAACGTGGATGTGTTTATTTTTTCATATAAAATACTTTAGAAATAATGTGGATATAAGAGGTAAAACAAAATTATGCAGTAAGAATATAGGAGAGCATTTGAAAAAAAAAATAACCTCCAAAGCATCTCTTTGACTAGTCTATTAAACATAGTTATTAGAATTGAATTGATAATTAACTTAATTAAAATATTAAATTATTGAATTACCAATTCAATCGTTTAGTTACTATTAAATTGGTGACCCAATTATAATTAAGTAATTATATAGAATTATATTTTATTATTTTCATAATAAGTATTTTTTAAATTTTGTTTTTTGTATTAAATTAATTATTCTTAGATTTCAATAATTTATTAATTAGTTTATATTTATTACATGTTTTAAGTATTTATTAAAAAGAATTATATAATCATAAAAAGAAATGTTATAATTAATAAAAGATATTTGACCTTTTTAAATTT
>NC_029780.3:5702711-5747172 GCF_000817695.3 Arachis duranensis | reverse complement strand
TAAAAAAATATTATTACGAGTTAATTTTAATTTATTTATTAATTAAAGATTTTATTTTAGAAATTATTTTATTAGAAGTAATTAAGTCAAGTTTTGACAATTAAATTAAAAATTTTACTTAATTTTATAGTTATTGAATAATTTTTTATATTTAAATTATACAGCTTAACAGTTACAAAAGAATAAGAATTGTATACAATTTAGTTAAATAATATAGATTTTAGAATTTAATACTTTAATTGTATAAAAAAAGAAAATTCATTATATTATCTCTAATTATCGAATTAGAATATTTATTAAAAAATAATTTGTAAGTTAATAATTAAAGTAGTATCTTTAATAAATATTAGTATTGGGTTAAAATAGGTTTTTAATTATTTTATTACCCTTAATTTTATTAAAATTATTAAATTTACCCCAAATAAACCCTAATCGCCCTAAATTAGCCGCCATTTGCCCTTTCTTCATTACTGACTTAACCCAATACACAGCAGCAGCTTTCCTTTCTTCTTAAGTCAACCTAAGACACAACAGCAGTAAAAGGAAAAAAAAGAGAGAGGGAAAAGGGATAGTGGAGAGAAAGAGAGAACCGAGGGGGAAGAAGAGAAGAGGAAGGTTGCACTGGTGCCACTGGGTCCTGCCACCGCCGCCTCGATGTTGTCGTCCTCACGAGCCGCCACCGCCGGCCTGGAGCCCGCCGCTCGTGTTCCACGGCATCGTCATCTTGCCGCGGGACTTGGTGCCGCCGCTGCCATCGCGTTGTTTGGAGAGGAAGAGTCGCGCCTGAGAAAGGGAGAACCAGGAGGAGCGTCGCGCAAGAGGGAGGTGATACCTTGTTGTCGCGGTGCTTCCATGGCCACCGACGCGCCGCTGCACTTCATCGTTACCGCTGAAGCCTTCATCACCATAGACACAGTCAACACTGATTAGGGCAGAGGAGAGTGAAAAGCATGAGGGATGCACGGAAGACAGAGGAGCAAAAATGCGACAAAGGGGAGAAGGACGAGGTCCGCTCTCATGCCGTCCTGCTCCGCCACCGCTGCTGCCATCAATTAGATTGAAACCGTTGTTGTTGCACCCTGTTCTGTTGATTGAGCCGATGTTGGAGTTATTGTTTCGGTTCCAATATCTCCGTTCTTGAAACGGTAAGGTTTAGTCTTTACTCTGCTTCCATCTTGTTCTTTTGTCTTTCTCGTGTTCTAACTAAGGAAATCAATGTCTCTGATTAGTACTGTTGCTTTATTTTTCCTATTCGCTGCTAGAACCATCATAGGGGATAATGTTGATGCCATCAGGAAACTGCTAAAGCTGCTGCTAGTTCTGACTTTGCTATCTTGGTACTGGTCTAATCGTCCCCTTAGGTTTGATCAATTTGTATGTTCTGTTTTATCACCGCTATGGTTTCCATGTTCTGATTTTAATTCTAGTCCTTACTTTGTCTTGAATCCCCAGGGTTGTAATTGCTATTAATTCCTATCCAATCTGAATCTTTTATTTTGCTGCAACCATGGCCACTGCGGTGAAGGTTAACATTACCGCTACCGCTGTTTCGGTTGCTGCCATTGCCGTTTTAATTGCGTGAGAGTCGCATCTGCTGCCATGAATTAGTAGGAGAGGGAATTATCACGATTAAATTTGTGCGAACTCGGTTAATTGAGGTAGGGTTTTTCTTATAATCTAATTTATATTACAGAGTTGTGATAACTAGATATTAATGTGAGAGAACATATGTCTGTGATTATGATTGTCTTCTAAATGTGGTTGTTTGCTGGACTGAATGACTGATTGCTTGATTGCTTGAGTAGTTTGTGATTGCTGAAAAGAAATTAGTTTGAAAGGTTATTTAGTTGATTATTATGAAAAATAGCTTTTCTTGGTTTTGAAGCTATTTTCGATAATGTAAAGGAATTAGCTTTGGAAATGATTTGGAATATGAAACTGGATTAACTTTGGAAATGGTTTAATTTTGAGTTAGTGACTTTATAAATGATTTAGTATTTGAGCTTGTTTGATTTTAAAAAGAGATTTATCATGGGTACTGATTCGCTTTGAAAATAATTGATATTGGAACTAGCTGAATCTTGGAAAATGATTGAGGTTTGGAAAAGGTTTGAGAAATGTTTGGATGGGCATTTAAAAGCTGCAGCACTTACGTTTGGTAAAATCAAATTAAAAATGGCTTTTAATAAGTACAAGCACTATAATTGTGTTTGGTAAAACAGTTTTTAAAAGTTGAAAAAATTATAATAAACATGTTTATAACAAAAAAATAATTTTTTTTTCAAATTCTTTAAAATTTTATATAATATTTTAAAATAAAATAATGTTAAAATAAAAAATTCATAATAAACATAAATATAATAAATAAACTTTTATTTTTTAACTTTAAAATTTTATATAAGTATCATAAAAAATTATTTTATCCTGAACAACATCATTAAAAATACCTAACTCAAATTTTAGAGACTAATAGTTTAAATATTTACTTGATTGTGCTAATATAAATAGAGTTATCATTAGCCAATAATAAAATTTGTATGTAATCCAGCGTTAGTACTGGATACGTCCATTACCCACATATATATATTGGCTCACCTTTACAGATCACAAAAAATGGGATACATATCTCAAATAAACTATTCTTATGATTATATATATCTATATTTACATATGTATATACATGCAAGAAAAATTTTATGATTGGTTTTCATAAACCAAGTCATCCTCTTCACATTTCAAATAACAGATAAAAAACAAACGAGCCGCAAGCACAAGCACTTGAGCTTTTTAATTTACCAAACTTAAAATGACGTGCTTGTGCTTTTTTAAAAGCACAAGCACCTCCTGAAAAAGCTTTACCAAACCCAGCCTTAAACGTGACCTGGCCTCCTTTCTCCATTTTCCCCTTTTCCCCTTCGCGCCATTGAGCATCACCAAAAAATCAGAGAAAGCTCACCCTCACGCCGGTGCCTCTTCCCCACGCCGTCACCGTCGCCCCTCTTCCCCACTTTCCACTCACCACTCACGCACACCACTTCGCCACTGGAGAATCGTCGCTCCTCTTCATCCTTCTGCTCTGGCTGTCACTTCGAGCTCACCATCGGGAAGATCTGCGCTCAGCATCGTCCTCTCTTCGCTCACCGTCGTCGAGAAGGTATGTATTCACCTTCATTTGGTTCTAAAATTTTAGAGGGTTCCGATTTTAGGGTTCTGATTTGATTCACCTTTTGCTTATCAGCTTGCATTGTTTGATTTGATAGGGGTGTTCTCAAGAACAGGGCTATTATAATGGCATGTGTGTGCAACAGTGCTACTCTGCGAATTTGCTTCAGCTTGCATTTTGCTTACTCTGGTTTGTGCATGCCTTCAATTTTGGTTCTAAAGATTTTCTGTTTTAAGCAGTGTGCGTGCGTGTGTGTTCAGCTGCTTGAAAATGAAATCATTAGTTGGTGTTTATTCAGTTCTGTTCTGTTCTATTCTGAATAGTTAACAAATTCCGTTAACGCAGGTGAGTGATGTATAGTTCTGAAATTTGGGAGGTTTAGGGTTCCAATTTTAAGGTTTTCAATTTGGGGGTTCTGAAATTTAAGAATGTGCATATAATATGTAGATATCTCAAACGGTGTAGAAATTATATCGAAGCACCTGATGCTAGCGTTTGGGAAATATCAGGTTTTATTCTGACGTTCGTCTTTTGATTGCAATGACAATATACACAGTTGTGATTTCTTGTTCTAAACCTTAGAGACAAAATCTCAGAATTGTATATGATGCCATTGGAACTCTAGCTGAAGCTGTTGGTGGGGAGCTGAATCAGGTATGTTATTTTTAATAGCTTCCCATGGAAGGTTTCCAAATCGAGACTGTCTTTCTTTATCTTGACGGTTAATCTCCCATTCAATTCATATTCATCTTTCCCTTACTGTTAATCGTGCAGAAGGTTCCATCTTTCAAGTTTTTGGGTGGGAGAAAAAAAGAACTGATGTTCAAAGAGAAATATAGGTGAGGCTTGTAAATCAGCAGTGTTATTGTAGTTTAATACTTGGTGCAGGAATGTGATTTCGAGTTATTGGAATTGTTGACTGTCCTTAAGTTGGTCCTCAATTAATCATCTCTCACTTGTGCCGATACCCTTTTATGTGTTGGAATTCCTTTTTTTTGGGTACAATTTTAATATCTTTTGGTTCTTTTAAGTAATTTGTGCCATCTCAACAGCATTCTCATGTTTCATCAGATGCTGTTAGCTATAACTTTAGGGAGAAAATAAATACATTTGAAGTTTGAATGAATAAATTAAGATGGTATAATTTCTCTCTCGGTGATTTGATGATGACTTGTAGAAGACTTAGAAAAGTATCATTAAAGAGAGTAGACCTAATTAAGATGGTATAATTTCTCTCTCGGTGGTTGTATTTTTTCAATTATTTTGCTAATGTACTATGTTATCTATACAGGAAATTTCTAAGGTTAAAGAGGCTATTTTAATAGCAAATAATGCATGGTGGGCTATTGGAGAACTAGCAGTTAAGGTATGTTAATGTTATGTGCTGCACTCTGATTAGATTTTGTAGAACTGTATTGTGGCTGGAATCTAATTGGCTTAGTCAGAGTTATGTTAATGTAGTTTTAAACTGTTAGTTTCAAAAGCCAATCAGGACAAATGGCTCTGCTCTTTGTGATTGCTATTTGGCTGTTATCTTTTAATTTTTCACTTATGTATTTTTATCTTATGAAATTTTATAACAATATGATTATTTTAGTTCTGAAGAGTATTTCAATTTATTTATATATTTAATTGGCATCTTTTAGATGGTTGGGATTTCTCTGTGAACAAGAATTTGATGTATTAAGTATTAACTGGAAAGAAGAGACAAAGCTATGCAAGGTTTACAACTCCGCCCAACCGATAGATTCGATTTGGGTTGTCTTCTATTTCCGCAGTATCAATCTTGTATAATAGCTTAGCTTGCCTTACTTTCTCTGAATTTTTCGTTTTTGTGGGGGTATGGTGTGTAGATTTGTAATTCGAATCAAGTGATTCCGAATTCTATGTATAGGGATAACACAAGTAAATTGAATTGAGATTGTATAGCTTTACATTAGAGCTCGAGTACTACTAAATCGAATCAGCATGTATCGATTTAGTATATGTAATTCAAATTTGTCCAATTTGTTTACTATGTACAAGAACCATGAGCTAAATCGAAATCCACTAATTTGATTTACTATGGGTGGTCTGAAATCATGCGGATAGTTTAGTAAATCGAAGCCACCTACTTCGAATTACCTTAAACCCTAATAATTCGATACAACTTAATTCAACTTAATTCGATTTATATAGTAACATGCATAGATTCCCTAATAATTCGATACAACCTAATTCGATTTATATAGTAATATGCATAGATCTCCGTAAATTTTTTTTATTTTGGATGGTTCATACAATATTGAGTTGCTTTTGATTTATACGAGTGTTTTATCCTAAATATAAATGCTTAAAATGTTAAATTTTGATTAATTTTTTACAAGTATGACAAAAAAAAGTTATTTTTATTCAAGATTTGATGATTTTATATTAAATATATTTTTTGTAATTTTTTTTAGTGAAATAAAAAAATTAAAGAAATTTTAAATATCGAATTTTATTCAGATCTTTTGCATGTACAATTTAAATAATCATTTAAATATTTTTTAAAAAATTTAAATTAATATACAAGTTGTTTACTAACTACAAAAAATAAATTGTTATTTGTATATAAAAAATGGTACTCTCTGTCTCTACAAAGAACTAAAAACCAAACATTGCAACCAAGTTCCTAGATAATTATATAAAAGTAAAAGCTGATATTAATATGTATATTTATTTGTCTAGTTAAAACAGAATTAAAAATAATGTCTAGATTTATTGTTAGTCTTTTAGTTTTCTATCATAATATTACATCAACTTAAATGACTAATTCATATAATTTAAATACAATCTTCTATCTTTATATTATGTGATAAAATTTTTATTATATTTTTATCTTTTCATAGTAACTTATTTTTATATAGTGTTATATGATTTTTTTAATTTAATTTTTCATATTCTTTTATCCTTTATTTTTATGTAAATTATACTATTTCTTTTATAATATTAATATTAATTTTTTTAATAGATATAAATTTGATTAAAATTTAATTTCTTTGCTTCTCCTTTTATACTTATCACTCATTTTTATATTTTTTTATATAAATCAATTTTTACTTTAACATTTTTTTTATCTCCTCTCATATAATTTCATACTTATTTTTTTTTTCCTTCTCCCTTTCATATATAAAGAGATTTATAAACCACATTATAATTATAGAATTATAGAATTGGATAAGTAAAAGATAAATTGATTACAGACTAAAAAATCGGTAATCTTAAGATTAAAAAAGATATGATTGGGATTTTATATTAAAATAAAATTAATAAAAAGTTTAAAGATAAATATTCATAAAATTTAATGTTAAAATTCTAAAGATAAGATAGATGATAATTAATGAATAATAAAATAATAATTTATAAAATAAAAAATAAATTTTATAATTAAATAATATATAAAAAATAGTCGAATTCTTGGCCGTATTTTATTTATGTTCGTTTTCTTTGCTTTTCTTGGTTGTATATTAACCCAAGACGAAGTAAAGCAACGAAAGAATCCACAAAATTCAAATTCAATATCTACCTTGTACCCAAAATAAAGAATTGTTTATTTTTTCCCCAGCGAAACAACTAATCATATCCTAAAGCAAGATCTACAAGAATTCAAAACTTCCAAATTCAATTTTACGGTGCTTATGAACTGATGATTAAATTTTATCTAATTTATCTTTTATAATAAATTTTATATCTTTAAAAATTATCTATTTTTATACTTTTAAATTAAACAACACCTTTCAACCAATAAATTAATCACCAAACTCCAATTTGCAACAACAAACACAACACGGGCAAGTCACCCTGTATAAACCCCACACATACATACATACAGCAGAAGGCACACATTATTCATCACAAAAAAAAGTTTCAATATTCACCAGAAATTGTGAGCTAAGCAAAAAAGGAAGAATGGAAGTGAAGGAAAAAGATTTCGCAGTGAACAAAATGGGAAGAGTGATCATAATCCCCGAAGAATCTGACGATCTATAGATCCTCTACAACATCATCAACCCCGGCGATTACGTCACGGCCGATACCTCCCGGAAGGTCCACCACCAACTCAACGACGGCAAGAACACCATCGCCTCACGTGTCAGGCTCTCCGTCCACCTCAAGGTTACCTGCCGCGACTTCGTCAAGGACTCTTCCACCCTTCGCATCCAAGGCCGCAACCTCGAGCCCAACGGTTACATCGCCGTCGGATCCTTCCACAATCTCACGTTGGAGTGCAACAAACCCTTCGAACTCCACAAGAAGGTCTGGAAGCACGACATCGTCGAGGCTCTCCAGGAACGAGAGAACCACGAAGTCTGTCCCCACGCGGAATTCGCAGTAACTCTCTTTCAACAAGACCATGTTGAGATTTATCTGATTGGAAAAGGCGTAATTGCCATAGTTTCCAAGGTTGAAACCTCTTCTTCCATGACCGCAGGAAGAAAGTCTTCATCTTCATCTCCTTCTTCAAACACTAAGAACGTGTTCTTCCGTGAGGTTTTTGCGGCGTTCATAAAGCATGTGGATCTGAACAAGGTTAAGAACACTGTCATCGCAAGCGAGGATTCGAAAAAGGACGAATTTCGAAGGTTTATGATATCGGAGGCAAAGAGGATGCAGATGAGAAGCGTAGAAGAGAACATAGGAAGGATCGTGATGGCTGCTGGTGGTGGTTGCAATGGCGATTTGAAGGATCTTTTGGGAGAAAGCACGGTGATGAACCTTATGAAGGACAGCAAGGTAGGGCTGCAGATTAGGGCACTGAGGAAGGTTTGGGACATGGTTTCGAGTGACTCGGATCGCGCTTGCTACGGACTGAAGAGCGTGGAGAGTGCTCAGGAGATGGGAGTCATTGAAACGCTTCTGATCAGTGATGAGCTGTATCCGAACGATGAGGTTGCCACAAGGAAGAGGTACGGTTGTTTGGTGAAGGCGGTTAAGGATAGTGGTGGGGATGCTTTGGTGTACTCTTCCATGCATGTTCTGGCAGAGTAGTTACAGCAAGTCACCGGTGTTGCCGCCATTCTCAGATTTCCGTTGCCTGTTCTTGATGATGATGCTTATTAGAGCAAGATTTTATGATTAATTAATTGTCTACGTTGATTAATTATCCTAATTTAACTTCATTATTTATAGTGTATATAGTTATGGAAAAGTATAAGGAGACTAAATAACGTAAACAATAAAGATGTCAGACGATTATATTGATTATTTTTAATTAGATGGTTATTTTGTTTATTCGATTTACTCATGGTTAATAATAAAAATAAAATTTCCATTACCGATGACCTTAATTTTACTCTTATGGATACGATCATGGAGTCCTTCAACTAATTTGACCTCCATTAATGATAACCTTAATTTTACTCTATGAATATGATCATGGAGTCCTTCAACAAATTTGATTTTTGAAATTCAAACAGTCAAACTTATATTATAAAATTAAGATCAACATTAAACATTCTTTTGAATGGAAGAAAAAGAAAAAACAATGTGAGTTAACAAAGTCTTTTACATTGTTATTCGTTGTTTTGATTTTTTTTATGCGTAGACGATATGAATATCGTGTTTGCTTTTAATTCAATCAATTTAATGTGATACTAATCGATTAGTAAGTAACAATTAAGGTCAATTAATCGATCGCAAACTCATATTAATCAATTTAACAGATAAACAAATTGACTGTGTTTTAATAAAATCGATTGAAATAGTGAAAGCTATATGTTTTTTCTATTCCAATTTACTTGGCCAATCGATTTTTAAGAAAGACAATCTATTTTAATGTTTGACAATCTAAAATATCAGCACAATTTCAAACCCTAAAATTATATATTTCTTTAATTTGAAAATCGACTAAGAGTTAAGGCATATTATAATCAAGAATTCTAGTAGGAAAATTTGTATAATTTGGTCGTCTACAAATCGATTTGTCAAAACATACACATCGATTTATTATCATTGAATTTTTTAAAATGAAATTTAAAGAGGCAGGAATAATGAAGCAAAACGATTGTTAAGTGAGAAAATCGATTTTTATCGTATCTAATCGATTTTTTATGAATACTAATCGATTGGTAATGCAATTAAGAATAGAAATAGGGGTTTTATTGCGTATCTAATCGATTAAATTTGTGTAACATTCGATTGGAATGCTCACGGGAGTATATATTGTGCTCCGTATTCAAACTTTTAGTTTTCGAAACAAAAACCTCCATGGATGCAAAACCTCTCTTCTCTATCTAAAAACAGAAAATTTCTCTCCTCAGTTTCTCTCATTTTTATCGACACATCCACTCCAAATTACATACATATTATTAATCTTCATCAAAATCTCCACAAAACCCACCGAACCAATATTTTTAAAAGAGTAAAGTATTGTTTTTGTCCTCAACGTTTGGGGTAAGTTCTAAAGTTGTCCCTAACGTTTTAATCGTCCTTTTTAGGTTCCTAACGTTTCAAAATTGACTCAATGTTATCCTGCCGTTATAGATCCGTGAACAGAATTGACGGGCGACGGGACAAAATTGAGACGATTTTAAAACGTTAGGGACTTAAATAGGACAAAAACGTTAGGGACAAAAACAATACATAGAAATAAATTTTACTTTTATTTTATTTTTTAATAATATTAATTTTTTATTGTATATAGTATTCAATTATTTTTTAATTACATCTAAATAAATTACACTTAATCACATTACTTTCATTTTAAATAAATTTATTTTTTTATAATTTTAAATAATTTTGATACATTAGAGACAAAAGGTATAATTTATATTTTATTGTATATATATTATTTTTTTTCTGTGAATTTATATACTAGTCATTCTACAAATATTTCATGATAACTAAAAATATTTAAAAGTAAAATTATAAAAAAATTACTTTATTTAAAATGAAAGTAATATGATTAAGTGTAATTTAATTAGATGTGATTAAAAAATAATTGAATATTATGTATAGTAAAAAAAGATATTATTGAAGGATCAAATTAAAATTTATTTCTATGTATCATTTTTGTCCCTAACGTTTTCATCCTATTTAAGTCCCTAACGTTTTAAAATTGTCTCAATTTTGTCTCGCCGTCAATTTTGTTAACGGATCCTAACGGCAAGACAACATTGAGTCAGTTTTGAAACGTTAGTGACATAAATAGGACAATTGAAACGTTAGGAACAACTTTAAAACTTACCCCAAACGTTGAGGACAAAAACGATACTTTACTCTTTTTAAAATGGACAGAATTAAAAATCCAAAAAGGCTTAAGATTGAGTGTGAAAGTTCTGCAGCGATGCAATTTATTGCTTCGGTGCATTACATGACAAAGTAGCTGTCGTCTCAGAAGGCATTGAAAAATTATGTAAAGAATAAATTAAGGATGATTGTTCCTCCCAAATACATAAAGGATGATTACATTCATGGCAGAAATTATGATTTAGTCTAGAAGCATTTTTGCAAACACAACACTTGATTGATTTTGTGCAAATTAACAATAAATATTATTCCTACCTGGTTAGAACTATTTATAGTAATTTAAAATATGTTGTTTCTGAAGTTGCTGAAGAGGATGAAAATGAGAAAGTCATGCCATTGATTAAGTTTCATTTAGAGTCACAACATTATACAATTATTTTGGAATAATTGGTAGAACAATGGAATTTCCTTTAGTTTATCATGGGATAAAATTTACGAGAGAAATTACAGTAGACAAGAAATGAGATGAATATAATAGGTTGTGTATTTAGAATTAGTATTTAATTTTAATTTTTTATATTCTCGTATCCTTTATTATCTTTATGTAAATTATATTATTATTTTTAATATTAATTTTAAATTTTTTAATAAATATAAATTTAATTAAAATTCTTTCTCTCTTTTCATATTTAGCTCATCATTCTTTCTATTTATTATATAGATTAACATTTCACTTCACATATTTTTTTTATCTCTTCTCACATAATCTCATGCCTCTCTTCTTTTTCTATCTCCACTTTTACTATTTTTTTGTCCAACTAAAATTTGTTTGATGATCATAATTTTTATTTTTATTTATTTCTTAATTTTTTAAATATGTACCAGGCGATTATGTGAATGTATCCGTCAATTTTTTTTTCTTCTTTTTTTTTTACAAATGTATTCATTAGTTATATAATATCTTTGTCATCTATATATCACTTCTTTTCTCTTTCTACAATTTATATTTTTTAATATTGTTCCTACCCTGACCCAACGGTATGGCCCAGGTCCAAATACATCAAAAGGCCCAATCCAAAGATTGGCCTTCGTTATTCACCGACCTCTTCAAAAGAGGTCGGACTCAACACAGACTTCTTTCCAAAGAAGTCGGGCTCAAGAAATAGCTGGCAGATAACACTTATTCAAATAAGTAACTGCCCCTAAAATCTCTCTAACCACTTCTAGAAGCCATATCCCAACAATCCCTAGATAAAAGGGACGGTTATCCACCTAAAAAGGTGGCACTACTCCAACGGTGGTTATTGGATCACCACTATAAATACCCTGACACCCTTCAGGTATCTCTAAGTTCCAATACATTCTAAACCTGCTTAACCCCATGCTGACTTAGGCATCGGAGTGTCTTTGCAGGTACCACCCCCCATCTCTTGGAACACACAACTCGGAGGTGGCTCCCAGACGTAAACCAAGTCGGAGACCACACTCCTCCGGCGCTTGGGCCTCAAACAAGTCCAACCACCGTCCGGTTCTAGGTAAGCCCCGGAACATTGGCGCCGTTGTCGGGGACCCGGAGCTCAATCCTTGATAATGGCGGATGATCAACAAGATGGTCGGACAACCTCTTGACATGAATAAGATGAAAGCATGTTAAAAAGAAGCTGGAATACAGTTTCTATGGATGCCAGAAATCCTGTAAAAATTTCTCCAAATGGACAGAGGATATCAAATAGGGATGATGATTCTACTTCTACAGTTAAATTGGATTAAACAAAAGAGAAGAAAGCACCGTCCCAAGGCCATTGTAGAAAGCAAACCAAGACGAACTCGAAAGCCAATTGAATAAAAGAATTTTCAATTCAAAAAATTCAATTGGCAAAAGAAGTTACGCGAAAAAAAAAGGACGAACTCAAAAGCCAATTGAATAAAAGAATTTTCAATTCAAAAAATTCAATTGGCAAAAGAAGTTACGCGAAAAAAAAAAGGACGAACTCAAAAGCCAATTGAATAAAAGAATTTTCAATTCAAAAAATTCAATTGGCAAAAGAAGTTACGTGAAAAAAAAGGGACAAACTCAAAAGCCAATTGAATAAAAGAATTTTCAATTCAAAAAATTCAATTGGCAAAAGAAGTTACGTATAAAAAAAGAGGTGGAGAAAAGGGAACGTGACTAATCCCAACCTCTTCGTGAAATAGGATGGACAATGACATCTGTGCCGACTTACAATCTCGGAAAAGTCCATGATACCCACTCATGGAATGGAGCAGTTGCATGTTCCAAATTCACAAGTTTTATAAATAAATAAAATATCCTATATTAGTCAGTAATCGAAGAAAGAAGGGAAAACGTTGTTGATAAAAACAATGAAACCTTTCTTTTCAACTTATGCCAAAAAGTGCAGCATCAATCCATTTGAATGCAACCCAATCCGACAATGAAGTGATGAATCCAGTTTTTTCTTCATTGGATTCACATATCAATTACAACAGAGCAGTGAATAACACGAAAAATTCACATGGTACATCTTTCGTTGGTTGCTCACAAATTACATCACTGCCAATGAATATGGAAAGAAATATTCCTGCGGTAGAATTTGATGTTGTTTGCACACCAATAAAGATGGATGTCTTCCAGGAAGAAAACTGGAATCCGATCCAAAGAAAAAAGAAAGTCGGAGTGACAAAGGCCCAGTCTTCATTGGAGGGAATGATGGTCAGACTTTTCTTCAAAGGTCAGATGAGCCAGGAGCTCACAAAGAAAATCCGACCTCTTTTAGAGAGCTCACGAATAAAAGTCCGACCTCTTTTAAAGGTCAGACTTCACAATAAAGTCGGATGAGTTAGGAGCTCACCAAAGAAAATCCGACCTCTTTTAGAGAGCTCATGAAGAAAAGTCCGATTTCTTTTTAAAGGCCAGACTTTACAACAAGGTCGGATGAGTGGGAGCTCACCAAAGAAAATTCGACCTCTTTTAGAGAGCTCAAGAAGAAAAGTCCGACCTCTTTTAAAGGTCAGACTTTACATCAAGGTCGGATGAGCTGGAGCTCACAAAAAAAATCCGACCTCTTTTAGATCCCACGAAGAAAGTCCGACCTCTTTTAAAGGTTAGACTCTACAATGAGGTCTAAAACCTCATTGCTCAGAAGAATCCGACCTCTTTAGATCCGACAAGGAAAAAATCCGACCTCGTTTTGGAGTCTGTAAAAAATTCGACCTCTTTCACGATCAACTCTACAATGAGGTCAAAAACCTCGAAGAATATCAGAAAGAGATTCCGACTTCTTTTAAAGATCAGGGTCTACAATGAGGTAGAAAACCCCCAAGCTTAGAAAGAAATTCCGACCTCTTTCCAAGCTTAGAAAGAAAAATCCGATCTCTTCTAAAGATCCAAGCTTATGAAGATAATTTGACCTCCTATGAGGATTCAAGTCTACAAATAAAAATCCGACTTCCTTTAAGAGCTGACAAAGAAAAGTCCGACTTCTTTCTTGAGGTACAACTTCGAGAACCAGATCCCAAGCATAAATGGCCATGAGAAGGTCATACGAAGAAATTTCTCAACTGACAACCTCGTCTTGATCCAAAATGACATCGGACCAAAAGCGGACGAAGAAAAGCCGACACCAAAATAAAAAGATCCAACAAAGTCACTTAAGACTTGAAAAAGAACTACTACAACATACTCAACTTACTCGAAAACAATATACCTAGATTGTGCCATGTTTACAACAAAAGGGATACTACAGCTAGAAAGTGCACCTTACTCCTTAATGCACACTTTTTCTGACTTGAAGTGATGAGATCCAAAGTGGCGTAAGAAGTTATAAATGCAAATCGTGGTCCGACCTTATTAAGCCACTTGTACTAAATCAAACTGGCAAGGGGCAAAACCTAAAACGAATTGCACAAATAACTTAAGGACAACGTGATCATAATCAAACATCAACACGAAGAGGATGTAAACCCGACGTCACAACAATTTGTTTAAAACAAATTGAGAAAGGATGGCGATTTATAAGAATGCCTCCTCAAGCCAAGAGATAAGTATCCAACCTTACTAAGTTGACACAACAAGTATAAAACAAGTTATCCGACCTCCCAAAAAGAGAGTCCAAAATAACTTGTAAAAGTCACATAGCAACAAATAGTAAGATTCAAGAATGGCATGACTGAATACTCGAGTCCGACTTTATGAAGCTCGACCTCGAGTAGGGGCACTGGCTTGTCATGAAAGCTAAGTCCAAAATTATTAAAAACTAAAGACAACATTCTACAATGATGCTAGAGCACGAAAGAAGAACGTGACCCCCTTCCAGAAACCTGAGAGCAAACTCAGATAAAGAAAGAGCTCTTGAGACAAAGGATGGCTACGAGATTCGCCGCAAAAGACCTCATCTTGATAAGAAAAAATATCAAGCTACTGAGTTCGGGCGAATGAAAGCTGACAACAAAAAGGATAGGACCCTACAAGATTACTGAGATCTTAGGAAAAGGTTATTACAAGGTGACTGACTTAAACAGCACCGAGCTACCAAGGTCGCGGCATGCTTGTAACATGAAAAGGTACTAAAAACAAACTCTACTCCCTGATATACTCTTTTTCCATCTTCATGATTTTTTCCCAAAAATTAAAGGATTTTTTCTGAAGAAGGGTTTTTAACGAGGCATCATAGTAGAGACTAAGAGATCATAGATAGTGAAAAACCCTTAGTAGCAGTAAAAGTACCTTCGCAAATAAATAAAGATCTTTTATCTCTTATAAATTCCTTCTCGTTTTTCTTTCTTTCTACGAAACGCACCGACTTAAGCTCGACAAAGCGTGAAAATCCCATGAACCGACCTAGATGGTCGTCAGGATAAAACGACGAGGTACAAGTCGGTGTAAAGAGGTTATAAAAGTCGATCGTAATAAACTCGGAAATTATCTGACTTACAAGTCAGAAAAACCGAGAAAAAAGGAAACGCATCGCAAAAATAACCTAAATCATAAGAGCTCAATAAATAAAAAATTGAGTATAAGGAATACCAAAAAGAGATCTGGAAACCTATTGAAAACACTAAGGCAAAAGGCTGTCCCGAATTGTTAAGGAAAACTTAACTTAAAGAAAGGGACAGTCAGCCAAGAAAAAGGTTTTTCAAAACAAAGATAAAAAAGGTTTTTTCTAAGATTACTAAAATCTTAGAAAAGGGCTACTACAAAGTGTCTAACTTCGAGGGTGAAAAACTACCCAGGTCACAACGCACCTCCAACATAAGGAGATAAAACAATTCCTTATGAAAATTGATTTTCTACAATTAACACACACCAATTGAAGCTCGATAAACCGCGAAAATCATGGGCCGATCATATAGAAATCGCCTGGATGAAGCGACGAGGAACCAATTGGTGGAAAGAAGTTACATATGCGAATTGGAAAGAAAACACCTCGAAACAGCTCGGGCCAAACGGGTTGAAAAAGTTGTGTTTAGAACAAGTCGCAAAAGTAACTTAACTAAATATGTCCCTTGAGGCATAAATACGATCTAACAACTCGATCCACACGGATAACAAATGGATCGTACAAAATCTCAAGCCCACAATCTCATCTCTACAAGTTCTAAAAATAAACGACATAGTCGTATAAAATGGAACACTTTCACAAAAACAAGTTGTTCCAAGAAAACTCGTTCTAGCATTCACAACAACATAAGGATAACTTGGATTAAACGAGTTATGCCAGTCAACCATATTTTCAACGAAATTGTGTTAAGCACAAGTCGTGTCTATCTAAAACCAAAGCTTTAAAAGTGATTTATATCAAAATGAATCACTTCAACCAAAAACGACTCGTATAGAAACGAGTTAAAAAGGAAGGATTGTAAACGTTTTTGAACAAAATCGAAACGTAAAAACTATCATCCAAAACAACTTGGATAAAACAAGTTGTATCATACACAAGGACGACAACCTTGTAAAAACTAGAAAGGGGAGGGAATAAGCATATAATCCCTTCACCTAAGGCGCCAATCTATGCTCGACAGAGCGCAAAAATCACGAGCTGGCCTTTTCAATGGTCGCTCAGCTAAAGCGACGAGGTATAAATTGATGTCCAATGGTTATAATACGGCTTGATGATTTAAAACAACTAAAACCCATGAGTTGAACTAAATCGAGTAAAAAATAACCATATGATCTAAGTAATTTGTATTAAAATAAATTGCGCAAAACAACTTGATATATAACGAGTTGTGCTTCAAAAAAGTGACTTGTATAAAAAACAAGTCATCTAGAAAACTTAGAATGAATGAGTTCAACAAAAAAAAGGCTTCATTCGAAAATCCTTTCTACTTGATTGCTCGAGTCCGACTTCATAAAGCTCGACCTCGAGCAAGGGCATAATGGATAAAGCAACGAAGTCCGATGGTTATAAAGATGATCTGATAGTTTAAAAGGACTCAAAATAAACAATTTGTACTTGAAACAAGTTGTGAAGTCCGTCATACAAAGCCTACAAGCCTTAAATAACTCAGAAAGAACGAGTTGTACTAATCAGTCTTAGAAAAAAGACTTGGCCAAAAACAAGTCGTTTAAAGAGGGAAAAGTATTTATAGCACGCCAGGGGCATAAGGGTAAATTGACGCGATCATTAAAGAAACACGCTGTTACCAATGTAAATGCTCCCACGTGTAAATGCGAAAACCCCAACAGACGCGACGTTTGATTAGACTTGGCGGTTAAGAAATTTAAAATCACGTCAGTTTTAAAAGTCACGTCAGCTACAGACCAAGTTCAATACTCGAATCCAACTCATAAGCAAAAGAGATTGGACTCGAGTAGGGGTGCTGTTCATACCCTAGCCCAACATTATGACCCAGATCTAAATAAACCAAAAAGGCCCAATCCAAAGGTTGGCCTTCATTGCTCACCGACCTTCTCTAAAGAAGTCGGATTCGACACAAACTCCTTTCCAAAGAAGTCGGGCTCGATGGATAACTAGCAGGTAACACTTATTCAAATAGGTAACTGCCCTAGAAATCTATCAACCCACTTCCAGGAGCTATATCCCAACTACTCTAAGATAAAGGGACGGTTATCCACCTCCAAAAGTGGAACTACTCCAATGGTAGTTATTGGATCACCACTATAAATATACTGACACATCTCAGATATCTCTAAGTTTCAATACTCTCTAAACGGCGCTTGGGCCTCAAACAAGTCCAACCACCGTCCGGTTCTAGGTAAGCCCCGGAACAAATATCATCACTTAATTGTAATAATATTGTTCACGAAATATGTTGTCATGGTTCATAAAAAATATTAAACTACTTTTCCACCTTAACCCATGACAATAATAAAGAAGTCTCGTGGTCCACAAATTCAGCCCAACAGAATACATAAATTCAATTACAATTTTAATTTTTATTATCTTATCTTTAATTGTTCTTATCTTATCTTTATTTGCTTTTATACAATGCTCTATATATATTTAGTTTTACCTTCATAGTTTACAAGATAGTTCAATTCAATCGATCAATAATCAATAAATTTTTTTTTTTTGCTTCTTTTATTCTTTCATAATTTTATCAAAAAATAAATATATTTTTTTTTTGTTTTTTTTTTGTTGAATAATAATATTGACTAATAATATAATATAATTAATTTAGGATTTTATTAACCACCATTTCGGTAGATAAACAACATAGATAATCCTTTCTCTAGAATAATAATAATAATAAAAAGACTTAATTGTTTTTGTGAATCAAATGGGGCAAAAAGCCCAAAAAAAGATAGTTTGACATTCAGTTGTAATCATATCCGGATTTTGTTTTCATTGTCTTTTGAGAAGCCTTTTTGTTCATTTTATTTGTCTTGGTGTTTTTATTCATTGAATACTCTTTTGGTTAATAGTCTAGCTAGTTGGGCTGATGTTGGCTCCTTTAACACAACATATTTGGGTATTGTCAGATCCTTCGGAGATCCACCCTTTCCAACAAAAATTTAAAACCACATGACCCACCGTCCAAACTCAAGTGCTATAGTTAACTTTATGTAAATATAATCGTTGAAAATCGTTAAATAATTTGACAAGTTTGATTAAATTATTATCTAACGGTTCTTAATTATTAATTTTACATAAAGTTAACTGCACTTAAATTTTTACTATTTTGTATTCAGTTATTATTTATTCGAGTGGTACTAGATTGGAAAAAATGTTTCCGAGTTTCAAAATGTAATCATCACATTAGAGAAATGAACATTAACTGATTTAAGCATGAGATAATTATTATATGCATGAAAATCCTATTAAGTAGGGATAAATATTTATCCCGTGTGGTGTGGTAAGGTAATTTTAAGCAAGGAAATTGTAATTGTAAGCAAACAAGTTAATTGTTAGTTTTAAACCGTGGTACCTTTTCTTCTCAAAACAAATATAAGTTTAGGATATAATTATTATTAATTAGCTTGGCCAAACTAAAGTCAAAGGCCAAAGTTAACGAAAACAAATGTGATGATTTCTATAAATATTACCGGATTAATAAGGACTAATGTATCTATGAATACAATTTTTTTGTTAATTTATAATTATAGTTTGAAAATATATGACAAAAAAAAAAGAAGAAGAAGATAATATGCATATCAAATGGAATTTCAAATAAAATGAAAATTGCTTCTTTATGATAAATGTTTAATTGGAAAAAAAGAAATGTGACGAAAATAAAATTTATTTTGACTCATCTCATTTATTTGTAGTAAAAATATGCAATAATTTCTAAAATGTATTGTATTATTGACTAGAATTATAGGCATAATTTGGTTTATCTGAATATCTGTATTAACATAGGGAATATAAGAAAGTAAGAAACTATTCTATATTTCTATATGCGACTTGAATCGTTGTGCAAGCGGCCAAGATTTTAGGTTTAATCAAATGAAGTTTGACCAAATTAACACATGCATGTGCAATAATTTCTACCTGTTCTGCTCAGAAACAATAAAATTTTTGTACTTTTGTAAATGACATTTTTCACAGATTGTTTGCTGTTTTTTCATTCTCTCCGTAGATGTTCTAAATTTGTAACGCATGATGTTGGTTGAATATAAAGTTGGTTGAAATGAGGGTATGGTGACAAGTAAGCCAGCGTCGACGAGTGCCTTGTGCATATGTTGGTTGAACTTGAATGCAGTGGTGGTTGTTAGCTCCACGTACCTTCATTCATGTTGCATGCTGACCCTCCAAATCCCATTCATTTGCCTCACCTACCATGCTGAGTAAGCTATCTTTACTTCATATTGAAAAAAAATCATGTTTGTATCATATTTTGCATAAATGTTTTTACTACATTTTTTTATAAATTAATTTTAATATTAAAAATAAAAGATATAAAAAATATATACAAAAATATTAGGTATAGTTTTAAAAATCAGATCGAACCAGCCAATTCAATCAGGTTAATTGAGAATCACTAACTAAATCGATAAGATTTTGGTAAAAAGCTGATTGACGACGAATAAGTTAAAGAATCGAAAAACTGATAAAAAATTAATTAATAAGTCAAATTGATATAATTTTTTAATGGTTAATCGATTTAACATAATAAAATCTAAAACGAAAAATTTTAATAAGTATATTTTATACGAAAGTATATTATTTTATTATATATTCAATTTAATTTCGATTAAATTTAATTTTATCAGTTTTTAAACGGATATGAAAGGCAAGGTTTATTTTAAGTTGTTTTTGAGTAATCTTCGTAACCTTAACGTGTAATGAGAGAGACCACGGAGTTGGAAATTTAACATGGAAATATCTTTTTGCTTATGCTAAGGATTCTTTCATCAACAGCTAGCTCTATGTTTCATCTCAACCTTTCATTCCACCTACCTCCATCGATCTCTCAGCTGCTTTAGCATTATTTTTGGAATACCTCACTGACAAAGATAACCGTATTAATCTGCCAATTCAACAACCATTTATTATTGGAGGATATCTATTGATACTAGCAAGCATACCTAATGAATAGGAGTATACTTAGGCCCGGTTAAAAAACACAACTTAATTAAATTTTTTTTGAAAAAATAATTTAAACAATAAATTATTATATTAAAAGTAATTTATAAATAAGTTTTTTTTTTAAATTGTTTTACATAAAAAACAACTTAAAATGCCATTTATTCTATGCAAAATAATTTTTAAAAAAATAATTTAAAAAATGTTATGAGTACTATAAAAATTTGTAATATTTTAGTAATTTAGATAAATATTGGTTATAACTATATTTTTTAATTTTTAAATTATTATTGACTATATAGAGTATTTTTTTAATGTTCTAAGTCATTAGGATATTACAAATTTTTATAGTACTCTTGACATCTTTTTAGCCATTTTTTTAAATTATTTTGTATAGAATAAAATATTTTTTTGTGGTATAATTTAAATAAATTTATTAAAAAAATTTTCATGAGCTATTAAAAATGGACAAAAGAGTATTGTACGAAATTCGAATTGATAGCTCATTAATATTTTAAAGAAGTATCGTAATTAAATATTTTGTTAGTTTTTTTTAATGCATGAAATAAAATACATATTTTTTATTTTTAAATTATTAATTTTTTAATAAAAGAATGGATATAATTAAATCATGAGTAATTCAAATTTGGCCGATTCGAATTACTATGTGCAACGTGTGTGAGTGTAATTTGAATTATAGTGTGTCTGTGTGTGAGTAATTCGAATCACGTTGATTCGAATTACATGTAATTCTAGTTCGAAATATACTGATTCGAACTATATAATAATGTGCATTGGTGGATTCATGAACCAATTTTTTATTTGGCTGATTTGTGTAAAATTTCATTCTCCTTGGTTTATTATAGTGTTTTGTCCAAATTATTATATTAAAAGTAGTTTATAAATAAGTTATTTTGTATTTGAATTTTTAATTCTAAAAGTGTTTATTTTAAAAAAAATGTGATAAAAAGTAGTAGTATTATGAGAGAAGTCATTTTTTTTAACTTCTCTATAAGCTCCTAAATAGTTTCTTAAAAAAGTTACAATTTAATTTTAAAAATTACACCGGACATTAATACTACTATTTTTCATAAATTAAAAATAAAAAAAAAATTACTTTTAAAATTTCCCAAAAACAGGCCCTTAGTTTAGGAATGAATTTTAGTATTACCACTCAAAAACCATTTTACATAATTTTTAGAAATTAAAACACTAATAATATGTAAAAAAGTGAAAATTAAATGATAAGAAGTTAAAAGGAAAAGGAAAAGGAAAAGAAAAGAAAAGAAGAAAAAGAATTGTTTGTGACATGTGATGTGGATGCACATTTATAGTAGGCGCGTGTGGGAGTAAATCAGTTATAAAGAGGTAGTTTGATTCATCCAAAAATCACGACTCTCAAAGTAACTAACTAACTAACTAATTCACCCTTCACTCTCTTCACTCTTTAGTAGTTCGTTGTAGCCCTCCGATCAGGAAGCATGGACAATAGCAACAGCAATAATAGTATTCCCCTGCTCAACGGCGGCGGAGGGGTGGTGGCGGAGGACGGCGACTACGTGAAAGTGAAGGGGCTGAGGGAGGCGAAGAAGATTTTCTGGATAGAAACAGCCAAGGTATGGCAGATAGCATTGCCTATAGTGTTCAACATTTGGTGCCAGTACGGTGTCAACTCCATAACCAGCATCTTCATTGGACACCTCGGAGACCTCGAACTCTCTGCTATCTCCTTGATCAACTCAGTCGTCGGCACTTTCGCTTTCGGCTTCATGGTATGCTTTCTCTGACTCCTCTTCTTCTTTAACAACAGTTAGATATAACAATTTATATATATTCCAGCTCAAGAATTTAGGACGAGTTAACATCGCACGACCGACATTGCAGACGTAAGAAAAACAACCACCGGAAACTCTTAAAAACAAGAACATCCGAAATTCAATTAGAAAAAAACATCTGAAATCCAAACTCAACAAGAGCTTATTTGTAGTGAAATTGGCTGCTATAGTGTTGATTTCCTAGCATTACTCTTATAAGATAAGTGATTTTATGATATATAAATTTCAATGTTTATTATTAGATATAACTATTTATGTGCCTTTACCTATAGCTTGGCATGGGAAGTGCAACGGAGACACTGTGCGGGCAAGCATTTGGGGCAGGGCAGGTTGAAATGCTGGGTGTGTACTTGCAACGGTCATGGGCAATCCTGTCGGTGACCAGTCTTTTGCTAATGCCAATATACATATTTGCTGCTCCAATCCTGAAGTTTCTGGGGCAACAGCATGATATAGCTGACAGAGCAGGAAGCTTTGCTCCTCTTGTAATCCCCCAATTTCTCTCACTTGCATTCAATTTTCCAACCCAGAAGTTCCTTCAGGCGCAGAGCAAGGTCAATATTATTGCCTGGATCGGCTTCTTCGCGCTAATCCTGCACGTTGTGATGCTGTGGCTCTTCATCTATGTGCTGCAATTAGGCTTAACTGGTGCAGCATTGGCATTTGATATCACAAGCTGGGTGATAACATTGGCTCAACTTGCTTATGTCTTTTTTTGGTGCAAGGAAGGTTGGCATGGATTGTCATGGAAGGCCTTGAAAGATATATGGCCCTTTGTTAGGCTCTCCCTTGAATCTGCTGTCATGCTTTGTCTTGAAGTTTGGTATATGATGAGCCTCATTGTTCTTGCTGGCCACCTTGATAATGCAGTCATAGCTGTTGATTCCCTCTCTATATGGTAGGTAACATAAATGTTACTAATACATTCATTCATTCGTTCATTCATTTATTCATTCAGTTCACTCTTGTATGTTTTATAGCATGAATTTGAATGGGTGGGAGTTCATGATCTTTATTGGAGTAAATGCTGCTGTCAGGTATGCACTCTCTGTTTGAAGTGAAGTTTGTTCTATCAATGCAATCATGTATGTGTGTGTGATTCTTTTTCTTTCTTTTCAGTGTGAGAGTTTCCAACGAACTGGGACTTGGACATCCAAGAGCTGCCAAATACTCTGTCTATGTGATAACACTTCAGTCCTTTCTAATTGGAATCCTTTCCATGGTGGCTATTTTGATATTTAGAGATTCTTTCGCTGTCATCTTCACTAGCAGCAAGCCTTTGCAAGAATCGGTCTCAAAACTCGCATACTTCCTTTCTGTGACTATGATTCTGAACAGCATTCAACCAGTTATTTCAGGTATTTATATACACATAAATCTCTTACATACATTACATACCCCCCAATGCAACAAAACTCCCCTCTTTACAATTTTGAAACCGTTCTTGCAGGTGTTGCTGTTGGAGGTGGGTGGCAGGCACTGGTGGCTTACATCAATGTAGGTTGTTACTATGTGTTTGGACTTCCACTGGGGTTTATTCTTGGTTATAAAGTTAACTTGGGAGTTAAGGTAATGCATTAATTCTATTTAATATTATCCAAAGACGGTAATTAACTATAGCCCTCTCTCAAATGATTGTGAAACTTGTTTCATATGTAGGGACTTTGGGGAGGTATGATATGTGGAATTGCTCTGCAAACATTGCTGCTTTTGTTGATACTTTACAAGACCAATTGGAAGAAAGAGGTAGGCAATGCTTCTCATATGGAGATTGTTCTGTTCTGTTCTTTACATTTGATATTTCATAAGTTGCTAAATACAAAAATAATACAGTAACCAAATTTCATTAATGTAAATGAACTTTCTCCTCTATTGTAATTGCTTTTAGTGACTTGACACTTTTCCATTGTAGGTGGAACAAACAAATGAAAGAATGAGGAAGTGGGGTGGACAAGAAATCAAAGTTGATAGGAGAGTGGGTTCTGCAGAAGCTTGATTTGCTTCTCTCGCACGTCCATTCTGGTCAAATTCATTCTTCCATTTTCACATTGAATGCTAATAGCTACTTCTTAAATAGCGAGCAAAATAGTTTAATGCTTTGTTATCTGATGAGAACGGTATATTTTTGCAGTTCTCTCTTTTTTGTATTTACTTCTTAAAATTATTCATCATCTCAAGGGAAAATTAAAAAGCAACTCCAGAAATAATGAGCTAAATTCTACAAGGCAGCAACCTCCGACAAGTATGCGACACACAAACTCCACAAAACAGAACAGTCAATATAAATAGTTATTTGTTTACAACAAAAGTACGAAAAATTATTGACATCAAAATAATTTCACTCCGGTCAACGGCCGTTTAATACGAGACAAAGACAAAAGTAGTAGCACAGGGAAGATTTTAACAATTCATACTCGAGTAGAAAAATGGTTCATAGAAGTACCATGTTCTCAAAAATAGTGAAGCACTGATTATGATTACTCGTGAAGCACATTAAATGTGCTCTAAGAACATGCAAGTCTTTTTTCCTGAAACTTTATTTGATTAAACACCTTGTTAAGCATGCCAAAAATAAACTTAACCTGTTATTTTTCTAACACCATGTTGCAAGTGACAAACATTGATAAGCCTCTATAAGTAAATCTTAAAATCTAATATAAATACACGATTCCAATCAATAAATTTTCAGGAGGATACAATAGGAAAACAATGATTGAATTACAAACAAAATTGACTGCAAAACCAGCATAACCATGAAAGACCACGTAGGAGTCAACTCCAACTAAATGAAGCCCCAAAATTAAAAGAATACTATTATAAGGGGGATTAATTAGGAACAAAACAATGCCCCCTTCGTATATATGGCACTTGTGCAAAAACCAATGCCTTTGAGAATGTCTTGAATATGCTCAGAAATCATGTTTCGTGGACAAGCTAAAAAACCAAGGATGCAGCCAGCAGACATCACCATCTTCCAACAAATGGAGTTTCTCTACCGTATCAGATGAGTTCTTTCATCTACTCGAATTTTGATGAACTGGAGTATTCAGTTCTGTTGTGTTTGGTTCCGTTGTCAAGCACAGTTATATTTGATGAAGCACTGGAAGATGCAGCACTACCATCATTAGCATCCTTGTAATCGCCTTTTGGTGGATTTCTGCGAGTATTGTTATCTACACCCTCGTCTGCTAGTTTTTTCATAAGGTTCATGACAGTTGGAACGAATTTGGTAAACAAGGATAAAAGTCCCGGCAGCTGAAGTAAACAAGTACGAAATAAGGCTTTTATATAGATGGTTAAATACCTATTGAACATTTAACAAGAGCTGATAGGCAGTAGCTCAACTAAAGGACTATTTATGGAATCCCTAACTTGATGCTACTGACGTGTGTGTGAGATTCAAAACTCAGTAATCAAGGTGGTGAATAGACCAAACAATTATAATTATGATTATAATGAATTGAACAATATATGATAACGAGGAATTATACTCACAGCTCCATGGCAAAATTCACCCGTAATGTCCAGTTGCACCCATAGGACTTTGATGAGAAGATAACCAATAAAAATGACAAGTAAATACAACGGATTTTTGCCATGGGAAATACCAAAATTGAGTAAGAACAATTAAAAAGAACACTCGGATGGAAACTAGGTGGTTTCTTTATTATTAAACTCCCCATCCAATAATTTATGGACAATAATTTATAGGCCAATCCATTCAATTATTTGTTGATATATTATTCTACCGGTTAGCTTTTTTAAATAACTGTTTACACACAGAGATTGAAATTTTGCCTTCGATTTAGTTGTCTGACCACCATTTTTGATATCATTTTCTACATGCATCAATCTGTTTTCACTTTTTATACAATGTGAATGACTGCCATCAATTATATTCGACTTCTACACTTGAGCCAATCGACTAATAGAAAGTATCTAACAGAGTACTTAATTGACATCAATCCAAAGTTAATTGTAACATATATTTAAAAGTTGATTAAAATATTATTTTGACACTTGACAATAATCGAAGTCTAAACTTATTGAACATTGACTTGTCAAAGAATTCAATAACATCTTTATCAAAAATATTATTTTTTGAGATAACAATTATATAAATTAATTTTTACTTCAACATTTTTTTATCTCTTCTCATATAATATCATACTTATTTTTTTTCTCTTTCTTCCTTTCACATAGAAAGAGATTTATAAACCTCATTATAATTATAGAATTAGATAATTAAAAAATAAATTAATTACAGATTAAAAAATCGATAATGTTAAGATTAAAAAAGATATGATTAAAATTTTTATATTAAAATAAAATTAAAAAAATTTAAAGATAAATATTCATAAAATTTAATAATAAAATTTAAAAATAAGATAGACGANTCATTTAATAATTCAAATATTGTTCCTCCATCAAATCTTTTGCGGTATCTTATTTATGTTCGTTTTCTTTGCTTTCCTTGGTTGCATATTAAATTATTAACCCAACACGAAGTAAAGCAAAGAAAGAATCCACAAAATTCAAATTCAATATCTATCTTGTACCCAAAATAAAGAATTGTTTATTTTTCCCCAGCGAAACAACTAATCATATCCTAAAGCAAGATCTACAAGAATTTGAAAATTCCAAATTCAATTTACGGTGCTTATGTACTGATGATTAAATTTTATCTAATTTGTCTTTTATAATAAATTTTATATCTTTAAAAATTATCTATTTTTATACTTTTAAATTAAACAACACCTTTTAACCAATAAATTAATCACCAAACTCCAATTTGCAACAACAAACACAACACGGGCAAGTCACCCTATATAAACCCTACATACATCAGAAGGCAGTCAGGCACACATTATTATTCATCACCAAAAAAAAAGTTCCAATATTCAGCAGAAATTGGGAGCTAAGCAAAAAAGGAAGAATGAAACTGAAGGAAAAAGATTTCGCAGTGAACCAAATGGGAAGAGTGATCATAATCCCTGAAGAATCCGACGACCTATGGATGCTCTACAACATCATCAACCCCGGCGATTACGTCACGGCCGATACCTCCCGGAAGGTCCACCACCAACTCAACGACGGCAGGAACACCACCGCCTCACGTGTCAGGCTCTCTGTCCACCTCAAGGTCACCTGCGGCGACTTCGACAAGGACTCTTCCACCCTTCGCATCCAAGGCCGCAATCTCGAGCCCAACGGTTATGTTGCCGTCGGATCCTTTCACACCCTCACGTTGGAGTGCAACAAACCCTTCGAGCTCCACAAGAAGGTCTGGAAGCAAGACGTCGTCGAGGCTCTCCAGGAACGAGAGAACCACGAAGTTTGTCCCGACGCGGAACTCGCAGTAACTCTCTTTCAACAAGACCATGCTGAGATTTATCTAATTGGAAAAGGCGTAACCGCCATGGTTTCCAAGGTTGAAACCTCTTCTTCCAGTACCGAAGGAAGAAAGTCTTCATCTTCATCTCCTTCTTCAAACACTACGAAGAACGTGTTCTTCCGCGAGGTTTTTGCGGAGTTCATAAAGTACGTGGATCTGAACAAGGTTAAGAACACTGTGATCGCAAGCGAGGATTCGAAAAAGGACGAGTTTCGAAGGTTTATGATATCGAAGGCAAAGAGGATGAAGATGAGAAGCGTAGAAGAGAACATAGGAAGGATCGTGGTGGCTGCTGGTGGTGGTTGCAACGGCAATTTGAAGGATCTTTTGGGAGAAAGCACGGTGATGAACCTTATGAAGGACAGCAAGGTAGGGTTGCAGATTAGGGCACTGAGGAAGGTTTGGGACATGGTTTCGAGTGACTCGGATCGAGCTTGCTACGGACCGAAGAGCGTGGAGAGTGCGCAGGAGATGGGAGCCATTGAAACGCTTCTGATCAGTGATGAGCTGTATCGGAGCGATGAGGTTGCCACGAGGAAGAGGTACGGTTGTTTGGTGAAGGCTGTTAGGGATAGTGGTGGGGAAGCTTTGGTGTACTCTTCCATGCATGTTATGGCAGAGCAGTTGCAGCAACTCACCGGTATTGCCGCCATTCTCAGGTTTCCGTTGCCTGCTCTTGATGATAATGCTTATTAGAGCAAGGTTTTATGATTAATTAATTGTCTAGGTTGATTAATTATCCTAATTTAACTTCATTATTTATAGCTGTATATAGTTAGGGAAAAATATAGGGAGACTAAAGAATGAGTTTTAATTGGATAGTTATTTTTTTTATTCGATTTACTCATGCACACAGTTAACAATGGTTGTATGTTTAATTCATTAAGTGTGCGGATGGTTATTCTAATGTTAAGTTTAAGAGGTAATTTAGAATGGAGTGTTTTTTTATTTTGTTTGGTCAATTTTAAAACTCATTGTTCACATTATTTAAAAAAAAATATTATCTATCTAACAAAACCAATTAGTTATATAAGGTATGGTATTTGATAAATCTTGAGTGTTTTTTTTAAAGAAATAATCATCATGTATACTAAAATCAATCACAAAATTTAATCAGTAATATAAAATATGTATTAAAATATAAATATATATTAAAAATATATTAAAGAATATTCTTGTTAAAAAAATATTATAGTAGCTTTTAGGGGAGTTCATATAATCATATTGCAGTTTGAAAAAAAAAAATCAATCTGATTAATTTGAAGTATATAACATTTTACGATTTATATTAAATTAGTTTGAAGTATATAAAACTCTCTGCTATCTCCTTGATCAACTCAGTCGTCGGCACTTTCGCTTTCGGCTTCATGGTATGCTTTCTCTGTCTCCTCTTCTTCTTTAAGAACAGTTAGATATAACAATTTATATATATTCCAGCTTAAGAATTTAGGATTTGAATCCTCTAAAGTTTAAATTTACTATATTATAGGATAAAGTGTGATCTTCTACTTTTGAATGGTTTTTTTTCTCATATTTATTTTTGGTCTCATCTATAAAATAAATGGTGAGAGATCACACATTATCCTCTAAAGTGAACAACCACCGGAAACTCTTAAAAACAAGAACATCCGAAATTCAATTAGAAAAAAAAAATCTGAAATCCAAACTCAACAAGAGCTTATTTTTAGTGAAATTGGCTGCTATAGTGTTGATTTCCTAGCATTACTCTTATAAGATAAGTGATTTCATGATATATAAATTTCAATGTTTATTATTAGATATAACTATTCATGTGGCTTTACCTATAGCTTGGCATGGGAAGCGCAACGGAGACACTGTGCGGGCAAGCTTTTGGGGCAGGGCAGGTTGAAATGCTGGGTGTGTACTTGCAACGGTCATGGGCAATCCTGTCGGTGACCAGTCTTTTGCTAATGCCAATATACATATTTGCTGCTCCAATCCTGAAGTTTCTGGGGCAACAGCATGATATAGCTGACAGAGCAGGAAGCTTTGCTCCCCTTGTAATCCCCCAATTTCTCTCACTTGCATTCAATTTTCCAACCCAGAAGTTCCTTCAGGCGCAAAGCAAGGTCAATATCATCGCCTGGATTGGCTTCTTCGCGCTAATCCTGCACGTTGTGATGCTGTGGCTCTTCATCTATGTGCTGCAATTAGGCTTAACTGGTGCAGCATTGGCATTTGATATCACAAGCTGGGTGATAACATTGGCTCAACTTGCTTATGTCTTTTTTTGGTGCAAGGAAGGTTGGCATGGATTGTCATGGAAGGCCTTGAAAGATATATGGCCCTTTGTTAGGCTCTCCCTTGAATCTGCTGTCATGCTTTGTCTTGAAGTTTGGTATATGATGAGCCTCATTGTTCTTGCTGGCCACCTTGATAATGCAGTCATAGCTGTTGATTCCCTCTCTATATGGTAGGTAACATAAATGTTACTAATTCATTCATTCATTTATTCATTCAATTCACTCTTGTGTGTTTTATAGCATGAATTTGAATGGGTGGGAGTTCATGATCTTTATTGGAGTAAATGCTGCTGTCAGGTATGCACTCTCTGTTTGAAGTGAAGTTTGTTCTATCAAAGCAATCATGTATGTGTGTGTGATTCTTTTTCTTTCTTTTCAGTGTGAGAGCTTCCAACGAACTGGGACTTGGACATCCAAGAGCTGCCAAATACTCTGTCTATGTGATAACACTTCAGTCCTTTCTAATTGGAATCCTTTGCATGGTGGCTATTTTGATATTTAGAGATTCTTTCGCCGTCATCTTCACTAGCAGCAAGCCTTTGCAAGAATTGGTCACAAAACTCGCATACTTCCTTTCTGTTACTATGATTCTAAACAGCATTCAACCAGTTATTTCAGGTATTTAGATACACATAAATCTCGTATATACATTAAATACCCCCCAATACAACAAAACTCTCCTCTTTACAATTTTGAAACCATTCTTGCAGGTGTTGCTGTTGGAGGTGGGTGGCAGGCACTGGTGGCTTACATCAATGTAGGTTGTTACCATGTGTTTGGACTTCCACTGGGGTTTATTCTTGGTTATAAAGTTAACTTGGGAGTTAAGGTAATGCATTAATTCTATTTAATATTTATCCAAAGACTGTAATTAACTATAGCCCTCTCTCAAATGATTGTGAAACTTGTTTCATATGTAGGGACTTTGGGGAGGTATGATATGTGGAATTGCTCTGCAAACATTGCTGCTTTTGTTGATACTTTACAAGACCAATCGGAAGAAAGAGGTAGGCAATGCTTCTCATATGGAGCTTGTTCTGTTCTGTTCTTTACATTTGATATTTTATAAGTTGCTAAATACAAAAATAATACAGTCACCAAACTTCATTAATGTCATTGAACTTTTTCCTGTATTTTTTTTATTTTTATTTTTATTCAATCAAGTTAGATATTTTTATTCAATCAAGTTAGATATTGTAATTGCTTTTAGTGACTTGACACTCTTCCATTGTAGGTGGAACAAACAGATGAAAGAATGAGGAAGTGGGGGGGGACAAGAAATCAAAGTTGATAGGAGAGTGGGTTCTGCGGAAGCTTGATTTGATTCTCTCTCACTTCCATTCTGGTCAAATTCATTCTTCCATTTTCACATTGTAATGCTAATAGCTACTTTTTAAATAGCGAGCAAAATAGTTTAATGCTTTGTTATCTGATGAGAACGGTATATTTTTCCAGTTCTCTCTTTTTTGTATTTACTTCTTAAAATTATTCATCATCTCATGGGAAAATTAAAAAGCAACTCCAGAAATAATGAGCTAAATTCTACAAGGCAGCAACCTCCAACAAGTGTGCGACATACACAAACTCCACAAAACAGAACAGTCAATAAAAATAGTTATTTATTTACAACAAAAGTACGAAAATTTATTTTGACATCAAAATAATTTCACTCGGGTCTAGGGCCCCGTTTAATACGAGATAAAGATAAAAGTAGTAGCATAGGGAAGATTTTAACAATTCATTCTCGTGTAGAAAAATGGTTCATAGAAGTACCATGTACTCAAAAAAAAGTGAAGCACCGATTATGATTACTCGTGAACATTATATGTGCTCTAAGAACATGCAAGTCTTTTCTCCTGAAATTTTAATTGATTAAACACCTTATTAAGCATGCCAAAAATAAACTTAACCTGTTATTTTTCAACACCATGTTGCAAGTGACTCAATAGTCCGCATTACAAGTGACATTGATAAGCCTCTATAAGTAAATCTTATAAATCTAATATAAATACACGATTCCAATCAATAAATTTTCAGAAGGATACAATAGGAAAACAATGATTGAATTACAAACAAAATTGACTGCAAAACCAGCATAACCATGAAAGACCACGTAGGAGTCAACTCCACTAAATGAAGCCCCAAAATTAAAAGAAAACTATTATAAGGGGGATTAATTAGGAACAAAACAATGCCCCCTTCGTATATATGGCACTTGTGCAAAAACCAATGCCTTTGAGAATGTCATGAATATGCTCAGAAATCATATGTTTCGTGGACAAGCTAAAAAACCAAGGATGCAGCCAGCAGACATCACCATCTTCCAACAAATGAAATTTCTCTACCGTATCAGATGAGTTCTTTCATCTACTCGAATTTTGATGAACTGGAGTATTCAGTTCTGTTGTGTTTGGTTCCGTTGTCAAGCACACTTACATTTGATGAAGCACTGGAAGATGCAGCACTACCATCATTAGCAGCCTTGTAATCGCCTTTTGGTGGATTTCTGCGAGTATTGTTATCTGCACCCTCGTCTGCTAGTTTTTTCATAAGGTTCATGACAGTTGGAACGAATTTGGTAGACAAGGATAAGAGTCCCGGCAGCTGAAAGTAAACAAGTACGAAATAAGGCTTTTATATAGATTGGTTAAATACCTAGTGAACATTTAACAAGAGCTGGTAGGCAGTAGCTCAACTAAAGGACTATTTATGGAATCCCCAGCTTGATGCTACTGACATGTGTGTGTGATCCAAAACTCAGTAACCAAGGTGAATAGACCAAATAATTATAATTATGATTAATGAATTGAACAATATATGATAACGAGGAATTATACTCACAGCTCCATGGCGAAATTCACCCGTAATGTCCAATTGCACCCATAGGGCTTTGATGAGAAGATAACCAATAAAGATGACAAGCAAATACAACGGATTTCTGCCATGGGAAATACCAAAATTGAGTAAGAACAATTAAAAAGAACAGTCGGATGGAAACGAGGTGGTTTCTTTATTATTAAACTGCCCATCCAATAATTTATGTACAATAAAATACACTCTTATTTCAAAACTACGATTTTACTACTTTACACTGAAGCTGCTACAGGCAGAGGTGTGGTGTTAAGAGTGAGTAAAAACATAGCCTTTATTGTAGAACGAAAGGGAAAAAGAAAGAAAGAAAGTAAACATAGATGAGCTCAATTGATGTGCACCTTAAGAGTGTCATAAATTCATTAAATCCAAGAATAATCAAAGCAAGTATTGCCCATGGAGGAGGTAACCAGTTGTTATTACGCTTGTTGGCCTCCTGAAAATCCAAATATTACAAAAATAAATTAACAAATAGATTTCTAATAAGAACATTTAAATTCCTTGATTAAATATGCATCCATGATATTTGTGAAACTAATTATATAAGCTAGTTTGCAAATCATTATCTGTAGCTTACACATGGAACCTAAACAGGCAAAATTCTTTGGACCAGTTCAAGAACTGTATATTTCAGGTAACATACAAACTGGAAAGATAAAACTATAGCCTTGCCTCATTTCTTTTGTGCAACTTAATAGTTGGTTCCAGCTACAACTTAAAATATAAAACATCCGAAATAAAGATTAGGGTTTAAATTAAGTCGAATTTTGTTCTAATAGTTTTTCTTAATTTTCATTTGCATAAAGAAACCCTCAAAAAGTTAAGATAAATGTCATGCCTGTGCAGAAATGGCCTGAGAGACACTGTATTCTGTCTCTGTCTTGAATTGCCTCCACAAGGATTTGCATTGGACAGGTGTAATCAATGTCTTAGAGGATGGTACCTAAACAGCAAAATTCAATCAAGACAACTAATCAGCACTACTAGAAAAACATATAGAGAGCAGTTTACAATTTCAAATACATACTAATGAAGTCAGTCTTTAGCAATGTTGGATATACATATGTAGGCAATAAAACTTGCCTTTTCCCATGTGCTAGAAGCTAGCGGATCAACCGTTGTGATGCTCCTATCAGTAACATTACTGCTTGATGAATCTATCAATGCAATGGCTAATGTTTTCTCAATATTATCAGTATCACCATCATCCAAACGAATAACAGCCATGACAGACAGTAACTTCAAAGACTGCAATAAGTTAAATTTGGTTCAGAAATCAAAACGCAACACAAACTTAAGGTTACAAACGACAAATAGTATTCATAGTCATGTCATACAGCAGAGCGAGCAGTCTTTGTGATGGTACGGATATCTTCTTTGCCCGTCCATACACGAGGCATTGAATCAGTGTCGTGGCTAAACAACATCGTAAACCTGCTTTCAAATTTAAGGTAAGTGCCTCTGAAGTAAACTTATAAGGTATAAGTGAAAAAATCATCTTGGATGTGGCAAAACATGTTACCTATCCTTCATCCGGATTAGAACTCTTCCAGCTTCATCCCTAGCCTTTCCTTCTACTACACCCCTAGCATAATCTGCTATATTCGAAATCATTTTCTGTCTCGTATCTTCATCCATATCAAACCCAGCAAGTGCAGCAGAGAACCCTGAGACAGCTGATTCAGTCTCACGCCTAAGAAGTTTCTTTATTGATGACCAAGTATCACCACTTGCTTCATCCAAAAGAGCTTCAACAGGTCCAGACAAGGCTTCTTTAAGTTTTTCCTGAAATGGCACTACTATCAGAAAACTTCACAAGAAGTTACTTTTTCACCCAAATAAAGTAAACAACTGGTGAACCAAACAATCTCCTATACTAATCCCTAGATAACTGCTGTCACAAGGCATGAGAAGGATCTTATACTTTTGAATTGACAATGTAACTGTGGGCCCAAAGGAAAAAAGAAAAGAAAAGAAGAGGGGGAAAAGCCAACCATATTGCAAGTATTGTTTAATTGACATTATTATTATTAGCAGCTCAGAAGTTTCAGCTTAGAATTTGATGACGAATAATTTACAACACAATCTTAGCATTTCACTACCAATCTTGAAATATTTGACTTAATGATTTGGAAGAAATGAAGGATAAGTTTAGGTGCGTACCTCATACGATGAAGTCAGTTCAGAAAGCTTAGCATCACGTACAGATGCCACATGTGCATCAATGTCACGCCGCAGTTTCTCCCTTACTTTAGATGTATCCCAGTCTGCTAGTTCAATTACAACATCTGTAGCAATAGCATATCAGTTTCATACTGTATTTCAGTTGAGCAAGTAAGATGCACACTTTGAAAGTATTCATCACATATTTTGGTCATGGAATTTTAATTGTTATCTAATGAAGGGTTGTCCACTGCATGAGGCACCCACATAGTGGGGTCTAGCTAAGCTACAACTAAGCAATGTTGCCCCAACAAGAGGAAGGTTGTTTCTAGAATTTGAATGCATGACCTCCATGTCAGCAGACAACAACCTTGCTATAACACCAAAGCTCAACCTCAATATTGTTGATTGTTATCAGATATGCAAAATAAATAAATTTATGGTTTACCTGCGCAAGCTTCGTCAAATTGAGCCATAGAAGACTCAATGCAGTTTTTGGCAGCCAAAGAAAACCCTTCACCTCTATTCAAAGCCTTGTCAAATACATCCTTGAATTTATCCACTATTCCAGATCTTATATGTCCCAGCGCAGAAAGGAACGATGGTTGGACAAGCTAATGAATTGAAAAAAGCATTGAGTATGTTAAAGATCTCTTACACATTGCAAGTCACCAAAAGAATTTTAAATGGGAAAAAGACTGCAAACATTCCAGCCTCTAATTAGTCATTCTTGTGATTCAATAACTATCGATTTTTTGTTCCTCTGTAAACAATCATCAATTCATTTATGTTTTACAAAAGAGCAAAATGGTTGTACAACCAAGATTGCATGAGAATCAAGTTAAGAATAATTACTTGCAACAATTTTTCTTGGAGTTGTTTTTGTTTTGCAGATCTCACACCTTCATCAAAATAAGTGGCTTCAAGATCATACCTAGATTTAAGGTAAACAAAATATTTCAATATATTCGGTTAGCATTAGAAAAAAGCTCATAATATAGTATAGGTTTAGTATTAATTAACTGAGCCACTAAGAATAGAGATGTCAGATAGATCGAACCATACTTACTCTGACAAACAAGCACCTAGGAGTGAATTGAGTTTTTTTCCAAACCCCTGAACAGGGCCTGATTGTACGGCTTCTTCTAATTGGCACCATTCCTACAACATAAACCGGTTTTCATAGCTTTAGCAAATAGTAGTTACAGATGACACAGCAAGCTGGAAATTATACCAAAAGACCTGTAATACCTCATTTGCAGAAAAAGTGGCATATTTCTCGTTGGCAATTTCTTCACATCGGACAGTGGCAACCATTACCTACAAGTGGGCAATAAAAGATTAATAAAATAAATAAAACCATAGGCAATAATAGAAGAACAGAAGCATGCAGATATTACCTTATGTGCAGGAAGGTCAAGGTCCTTGTTCTCTTTGATGACTTTCCAGATTTGCTGAGCACTAAAAGAAAAGCCCGATGCAGGAACTACTCCTCGCCTGTCCCCTGCAAGCCCACCAGGAGCGATGGAGTGCTGGAATCGTTGCCTCAAGTTGGCAACCTAGATTTAAATAAACCCACAAGATCAGCAATGATATGCAATTTACAGAAATAGACATACATTAAACCAAACAACCATGCTAAGTGTACACCAAAATCAGTCACTAAAATCAGCCACTAGTGTAGAATACACATTGAAATACAAAATACACATTAAAGATGGGTTAAACCACACATGTATTTCTACACAAATATATAGTGGCTGATTTTGGTGTGCAAATAGCATTTTTGTAAACCAAATTATTTGACTCTGCTTTCCAACAGGGAAAATAAATTAACATAATGTTTTATGCAAATACATTGAGAAATAGGAATGCATCACATGCATTAAACGAGATGCAACAACCACATTTCCTGGTAATGGGTCATTTAATACCATCAGAAAGTAAACAAGAACAAAGCTGGAGGGCATTTCATACCTGCTCCTTAAATTGCTCTTCTTTTTCTTCATAACTAGAAAGAGCAGTAACTTCAACCTGATTATTTGTTTGAAAAATGAAAGCAACTACTGTAAACTTCCAACAAATTCTGATGCACAAAAAAAGACCATCAGAAAGTTCAGTAACACCAAAGGAATGGTGAACTTACATTAAAAAATTCACTAAGTGGGGTTTCCTTGTGGGCTTGTGGTTTAGGAACCGAGTCCCATATCTGCAGAAGAAACAGGTGAAGCAGTGAAGGTTATTAAAAATTACAATATTCGATAATATCATAAGATGAAAGAACAGCAATACCTTCTGAATATCTTCTCGCAAGACAGGTTCTAAATTTTCAAGTGGTGTCTATACAAGGAAAAGGTTGATCACATCAAGAACACATAATATTTAGACATATCATAATAAACAATAATCAGCATTTTGCATACACACCCGCGTTTTGTCACGTATGACAAACAACAATGTCGTTTTGCGTGGGCTAAACAATCTCATCATAACCTGAAAGCAAAATGTAGTGCATGGTTAGATACAAATGAAGTTTGGGAGCTCAAGCTAATTGCTTGTAGTAAATAGGTTAATAAAGAGACCTGAAAGACAGTTTTCAAGAGTGGCTTATTAGCAGCTTGCTCACGGCCAATGTCATGACACCACCTTTACAAGCATCGCAGACAAACGAAAAATTAGTTTCACAACAAAAAATAGAGTCAACAGGTGACACTAGCTACCCAGAGCTCAACACTTCAGGGGATCAGTCTGCATTAAAGATGACTAAAAGAAGAATAGGATTAAGAAACTCACATGTTGATTAGCACTATATCTGAGACAGCAAGAGCAAATAAAGCACTCTGCTTTTCAAATGCAGTATCATCCTGAAATAAAATAACAAAATAAAATAAAATTCAGTATAGAAGGTGACAATAGAACACCAAAACTATGCATTTCTCGTCCATGGTTCTTTTACTTTTTTTGTGTTAAATATATAATCATTCATATATCTCTACCTAATAGTTTAAACTTTTGAGATAAATAGTTTCATGACATAGTGTCAACGCTTCTATGACCAAAAGGTCTAAAACTCGATTTGTATTGCTCCCAAAAGGAAAGAATTTAAGCATAAGGCAAATAAAAATTAAAAGAAAGCCTATATATAATTCACGCTTCAAGCCGAAAAAGGCTATTGTGTGCAGGGACGTGTCGATATATAATCATTCATATACCTTTACCTAACAACTTAAGATTTCAGGATAAGTGGATCCACGATATTTTTAAGAAAATGAGGTAGGGTTTTCAGGTCGAAATAATCGAAGTCATAAGCATTAACTACTCCTAGGCATAGTAAAAAAGAACATGAATAACCATTCTTTTGATTTTTTTTTTAATTATTAAATGAAAATAACAGAACATTACTTCTCAAGAGAAAGTAAAATTATAAAAAGAATAGATGTTACCATTTTGGTTTCCCAAGGGTATCCACCGTTAAATACGATAATTAATCCATTTACTGTGAATCACCCACTTAAGGGCAAAAGGCAACAAGAACAATAATAATGGGAATATAGGAACCCTGAGATATTTCACAATAAGCCTCGTGTCCATAGTGGATAGAGACACAAATGGGTGTTTATATGTGATTCTAAAATATTATATGCAAATGCAATGTGGATGTAGGCAATGAACTCTGAAATGTAAACAGAGTTACTACCAAAGAAGATCAAGATATAACATTAAGAAATGGAGGGGGGGGAAAACCTCTCCACGTTCTCTTCCATCTGTTCCTTCCAAATCCATCACAATGGTACAAGGCTCTATCCCAGTACATCTAGCCATCCAGATTCCTTTGGTTGTTTGAGACCTGAATACAACCATATACAATCAGGTCAGTGAGGCACCATCATGATAGTTGAGCGAAGTTTATGTAAATTGCAAGTACTTGCCTTCCCTTAAAAGCATCCATCTCACGGAAATTGGTACGAAACAAATTGTTTAACAGCGTGCTTTTGCCTGCCCATAGCAAAAACAAATAAACAAAATTGGATATCCTTTACCAGGAATGAATCACTTTATGGAATAAAATCAAACAGATGAATAAACCAAGAAAAGATAAAGTTATTTTTAGAGGGCAGAAAAAGGGCTAAAACAGACTAAACATAATATTTAGCACTTAGAAATAACTAATTCAGATAGGCAACAGTCATAATTCACAAATGAACCCAATATCAATTTCAACTATAATGTAAGTTATTCCACACTACTTCATAAGGCAAAATGAAAACCTCGACTTTAATATTTCCGACAATCTCATATAACAACCAAACATTAGCATTGTGAATCAACTAACATATCATGATTAAGCAGATCGCCAAGTGAAATGATGGGCAAAGGGCAGAAGTAATAGTAAGGTTGCAGAGGCAAGAAGGCATACCACTACTTTGTGGACCCATAATGGAAACTACAGCGTACGAAAGCCCACATTCACTAAATTTCACCTCCTTCATGAAACTTTCAATCCCAGTTACATTGAATGTACCATCTCCATCAATAAGTTGAGTTGAACAGCAATGATTATTAGCTGGATACACAGATATTCAATGTCAGATGTGGAGTCAAAAGAAGAGAGGAAGGTAAAAAAATATATATATATATACACTAAGCAGTAGACACAAAATCCTACATTATTATTTTTCATTTAATTTTTTTTATAAATGCTTACATCACCATGATAATAGAAAGCTCTGTATATAGTTGTTAGTTGGTTCACACTCCATTCATAAATTTAATCCCAAGCTACTAGTTTGCATTATCTTCTTAACTCCTTCTTTTTCCCTTTAATAATTGAAATTAGTATAAAAAAAGAAAAAACAATGATCTAGAGTAAAATTGACAAGGATTTAATAATATAACTATACAAAACCCCTCAATTTTGGATCGAACTATCAAAATCAATCACATCAAACAAATTCTCATAAAATCCAAATAGATTTTCTCTCGAAACTGAAAATAACAACAACAATAGCAACATCAACATCAAATAATAATTATGATAACAGTTACACTAAAAAAACGCACGCAAAGTGTGATTGCCAATTTCCGTTAACATCCACCAAGCATCTCATATAAAAAATTAAATTAAGACTATAGGATTGGGAGTTAGAATATAAGAATTAGGGGAAACTAAAAAGGAATGAAGATATTAACGTATATAGAACGTAGAATGCAGGAATCAGATCGATGATGAGGGATCGGAAAGCTTACCCATTGGAAATCGAATGTGAGGTTGGATCAGAAAGAGAGAAAAGGGAATAGAAGAGCGATCTCACACAGAAAATAGGGGCATTAGCATTAAGCAATGAGCAATTAGCAATGAACACTTTAGCAATAGCGAAATTTGCATTAGGCTTTTTTGGTTTTTAACTCAAGTGCCTTTGTTCACAACACACAAATATGAAAAGAAAAAAATAATTTCTTTGGGGACTTTTTATTTATTTATTTATTTATTATATGGTTGTATACTTTTACTTTTTGTCTTTACTTTTCTCTTTCTTTTTATTCTCGATTTCATTTTTTCCTTCCTTTTCTACATGTCAAGCATTGGCTAAATGAATAAATATTTCAAAATGTCCAAATTGATCAGATCTAATCTGATTAGTTTAGTTTAATACTATCATTTTTTTTGTCTCTAATTTATTCTAACTAATATCATTTGCTATGGTTATTAGAATAATAAAATAATTGGATATCCTTTTCGAATGTCTTCTTTCTGAATTCAAATGGCTTAACTTGCAAGTTAGCTATAAAATTGAATTTCATTATTTTTCAGCTTTTTGTTGAATGGTTCCTTTTAACGTTCAAATTTTCGTATTCTATAAACTAATAATTTATTGCAAAGTAATGGATTGGAAAAAAAAAGGTTGTTTCTCTTAATTTCAAAATAACACATTTGAGTAAATTAAGCAAAGGATAAATCCATAAATATTCATCCTGTTTTGTATGGTAATTTCCCAGAGTTAAAAAGCCTTGGGTATCAGATTGTGGAGTGCTTGGAGTGTTTTTCTAATAATTACAAATAATGATCTTTAATTGCAAATAATTAGTGATGATAATGGTGATCTTTCACTTAAGGAGAATTTAATATTTCAACTACAAAGAAATAATAGTAGTGAGAAGGAAAATTATTATTTATTGATGACTCATTTTCATTTAAATTTTTGGTAATTGATAAATTAATTGTCTTAGATAAGATTAAAAGAATTAATGGAAGAAAAAACATAATATTAATTGAAAAAGCTCCAAATTAGTACACGAGAAGGGTTGTGTTGGCGGTGAAGAATGGGACCCAAAATGCCGCCCATGACTCACTTGTTTTGTGCCTTTGAGCGAAAGTGGACGGCGTGATCATGGAATTTGTGGACACAAGCAACATTTATAGCGCGTGGTTCCAATTCCTTTTCACCACCCTTCTTTGTTTGATTTCTTTCAAGTGTACTGTACATTCCTGAATTGCTTGTGTTTGAGTTGTATTGTTGTTAGTTAGCGGTTGCACACTTTGCACCTTTCGGTTGTCAGTGTCACCCACTTATTTGTGGGTCTCATATGGTACAAATTTAAATATTTATTTTTAATTTTTTTAATAAATTTAAAGATCATCTTTTAAACATTATAGAAATCACTTTTAAATTTTAAATATTTAGCTCTTGGTTTCTGACTACATACGCTAATCTTTTCCTCAGCAAAGAGCAACTGTTTAAGTTACTAATTATATTCATTCATTATTGAATTATTTCTTATTAAACATGTTCAATGAATTCTAAAATCTAACACTAAATATTAAGTCACTTCCTTTTTATTTACTAACACTTTAAATTTAAGAATATCATGAAATTAAAATATAAAATATATAATATTAAGTTTAGTTATATTTTTTAAATATTATCAAAGTTTTATGAACATGCAACCACTATAATCCTTTTCACCTATGAATTTGTTCAATCATAAAAGTAAATCTAATTTGATTATATTAATCTGATTTACTTATATTATTTATGAAATTTAATTATAAATATAAGTCTATTTAATATTTATAAACAAATAGAATTTTAAGAGTAGTAATTTAGATTGGAACTAACTCTTCATTTTAGGTGGTGAATACTATAGCAGTGTGGTCATGTCATACTCATGAGAGTTGCAAGTTGCAACTTACAAGGAGAAAACCATGCAGCGTTGGAAATGTTATACGCACGCTACGTGACAAACGAAGCGCTATGGCATCGAGAACACACTACACATGCATCAATATTGAATCCTGAATAGCATGTCCTAGATTCTTTCACTACTAAATTTTGATACTACTGCAAATTTTTGTAGATCTTGATCATGTGCTTATTCTTCAAAGACATTCCTCCGTTAGTAGTGGCACAAAGACTTTCTTTTATTATATTCTTCTCAATCCATAACTACTGATATTTTTTATTTTTGAAATGAGCAATGCTAGGGATCAGCAACATTTGTGATTGGTAGTCGTCAACTAGCCATCAATGATTATTTGATGGTGTGAGATTTTATCTAATGGCTCACATTTCTCTACTGGTTATATGCTGACCAAAATGCAATAAAATTGCTAGCCCCTAGACTTTTTCTTTTGAAATAACTTTAATTAGTTTTCTAAGCATTTTTTTTAAGAAAAAAAATTTTAAATAGACTCTGACAATTACTTCAAAAAATAACAAGATTTTTAACAAATTTTTTTTTTAATTTTTAATATTTATTTTTATAAGATTGATTAGTCATTTTATCACTATTTTCCAATACCTCCAACTAGGATTTAACTTCTCATAAAAGCAACTCCAATGGTTAAAATATGAAGTCCCATTATAACATGTAAGTCTGAGAAACTTGATTATTAGACGTTAGAGGAGAAATTTGGTTAAACCCTTCTGTTGGCCTAACGTGCTTGAATCTAGGTTAGGGATATGGTAATGAGTTCATTTTTATTTAGTAAAACGTCTTCTGTTCTATTTTTAATTTTTTATCACGAATTTTTATTTATTTTCTTTGACAAGAGAGGTATATAATTCGATGCATATTAAATTTTCAAAAAATTATGCAATCATAATAAAAATTAATATAATTGAATTAAATTCTATCAAATTAAAATATAATCCAAAAATAAATTTATTATAATCAATATACATACAAAATATTAATATCTAAATTAAAATAAAATTAAATTAAAAAACTTATAGCAAAATAATATAATAATTTTTTATAACCGATTATAACTTGGTGATAGTACTTTTTCTTTGTAAGGACACAAATCTAAATAATTGGCTATTGCAAATTTAAATATTATATACATTATTAATTTATTTATTGATTAAACTTAAAAAAAAAAACAAAAATCATTAAACATACACTTATATAAAGATATGTAAATAATTTTATTTTTGTAAGTATTTTGCAAGTGTCAGTAGAGCAAATACTTCATTTCTCGCTCCCATTTCTATTTATTTGCATAGACAAAGGGTTTGTTTGGAAAATTTTAAAAGTAATTCTTTTGAGCTTTTGATTTATAAAAAGTAATATTATTAATGTTTCGTATAATTTTTAAAATTAAAATTGTAGTTTTTTAAAAAGTTATTTAGGAGTTTATAAAAAAATTTAAAAAAATTACTTCTCGTATAATACTATTATTTTTTTTATTATATTTCTATAAAATAAATATTTTTAAAACTAAAAATCCAAACACAATATAACTTATTTATAAATTACTTTTAATATAATTATTTATTATTTAAACTATTTTTTAAAAAATAACTTAATTAAGTTGTTTACTTAAATTGGACAAAGTCCTGTTTCCATAAAAAATTTGTAAGTCCTATTCACTCTCCTGTCTCAATAATTCCTGCGGGGTGCTGATTATTTTGGCATCTATAGTCTAGATAGAGATTTTAAGTGGCCACTGACCAACAAATTTTTTTTGTCATGTGTTCATAAAATATAAAAATAAATTAATCAAATAATATTTGTATATTAATTAATATTGTTAAATAGTTAAAAATTAAATTATGTATCATGGTTATTGTTATTATAAATTATTAAATTATGAAATTTATTTTTCGTATATTACTAACTTTTAATTGTGATTTATTTTTTAATTTATATTGTCAATATGACTTTAATTTTTTTCGTCTAAACTAAATTTCAAATAACATATTATAAGGGTTTTTTATTTTAATAAATAAATTAATTATAATAATTATTAAAATAAATAATTTAAAAAATATTTACTAAAATAAATACTTCTCTCTTATTTCAAGATATACACGTATCGCGTCCACCTGTCTAACGAAATAAAAGAAAAGTATTTATTTTGATAAATATTTTTTAAATTATTTATTTCAGTAATTATTATAATTAATTTATTTATTAAAATAAAAAATTTCATATTATAACGTCCTATAAAACAACTAACAACTAAATTAATTAAACAGAAATGACTATAATATGAATTGAAGTTAGTTTTTTTTATTAGAATTTTTTTTGTATTTTCATTATTTTATGTTTTCTTTACAAAAAATATA